>NC_133093.1:11309500-11911000 GCF_019914945.1 Typha latifolia | reverse complement strand
GTAAACATGCATTTGAAAAAAAAAAAAATTTCAACGGACCGTATGATCCTTCTTCAGCTTTTCTGATATGGAATTTTCTTAGAACATAATGCAAAAAAAAAAAATATTAATATTTTATAATTTGTCATGTAGAGTACTGATGACTTTGAACTCATGAGATATATTGCAACTTTGCTTCTTATTGAAAGGCGAAAGGAGAACCAAGAGACGATAAAAAGAGCCATAAAGTTGAAAAATATGTGGATTTCTTTATAATCATTTATTTACATTTGTACAAGATCGGCAAACTGTAATGGTAACACAATATCTTAAAAAAACGACAGACTACTGCACTTGAGAACTACAATTTATTTTAGGATGTGCAGCACATATGCACTTGAACTGAAAGATAACGATTTCCCTTTCATTGCTGAAAGCTATCGATCATCAACATGATTTCCCTATTTCTTATGCTAATTAGCCCACACTTTACAAGAAAATTAAGCCACTATTTGTATCATTACAGTTAAATCCTTCCCAGAACTGCTGTCTTTAGCCTCCTCATCAGCTCCTTACTGCAAATATTTATCACCCTTGGCATCAGAAACTTAGTTGGCCACTAAAAAGTACAAAAATTGCTTAGAGTTCACATACCTTATGAGTTGCCTGTCAGTCGCAGAGGTAGAAAGGAAACCTCTATTCTCTTCTGCTCTTCTAAGGAGGTATGGAATCACCTGGTCTACTGGCCCAAATGGCAGGTACTTGTTCACCTGAAACCCAGCATTATTAAGTCCTAGAGAAAGCCCATCTGCCATTCCTTTCAGCTGAGCAAACTGCAGCTTCTGGTCATCTTTAGCGATACCCAATTCTTCAGCTTTCGCCGCAGCGATTTGTCCTGCAACGACACCAATGTAGTTCAAGCATCAAGAATCAACATATAGACGTCTCAGGACCAATAAACACTGAGTCTGAGTGCGAGTGCTACACATTTACCAGATTTAACATTGTGAGTAGCCAGCACCACTGCTCCAGATCCCTGTCTAACCTTCTCCAGTAGGAATGATGCACAATCATTATAACAACTATGAGTCTCTTGAATGCTCCTATGGATGGGAGAAGGCACGCCCAGAGAAGAAGCTAACTGTGTCTCCCTTGTCAAGTAAGCACCTCTCACTAGCTTAATTCCAATGGACATCCCTTCCATTTCTGCAGCTTGGACCATCTTCACCAGCCTCTCCTTTGCATCCCTCAAGTATGCCTGAAGTGTCCCATACACAAGAGGCTGTTCTCTATTGAATTGCAGGGCGGCCAAGTATGTGAAGTAGTCTATTGCAGGCTGCACAGACGCATACTCTGCATCAACAAGCAGCATCAGATTGGCTTCGGCACATTGTTTACAGAGCTGTGTCAGTCTCTGGTGAGCTAATCGGAGCTCATGCTCTTCTGCATCTGTTAAAGGCTCTGGCATAGAAGGGGTGAGGTAGAGAGGGCTTGATCTGGAGAGGATAGGAAAAGAGTTTGCCTTCCATGGAAGATCAAATGATGGGTCTTTTTCATTCCATCTCAACAGATCACTCATCTTTTCAAGCAATGAAATTGGGCAGAGTGCTGTAATCTTTATGCACACACTAGCCTGAGAAATTGTAACATTTAATCACTACCATAAACTGGCAATTTATCACCAAAGTTTAGAAGAAAAAAAAGAAGAAATTGCTGAGCTATTACCAAAGTTCTGAACAGGGAAAAAAGAAACCAATCTAGAGAGAAATCTGGACTATTTAAACTTGTTGGTTGCTTAATATGATCCGGAACAAATTAATTAAAATGCTTTAACCGTCCTATCTTATCTTGCATTCTTAAATTCCATTAAAGAAATCCACAGAGAAATTTAATTATGAAGTGGACAACGAAGTCCCTTCCAACAAGGATGAGAAGAAGACTTTTTCTAACCACGTCTATAATACTAACATCCAAAACACGCATCTCCAAACGGACCTACGGCCACGTGGCACTACACCAAGCGCCAAACCGGTATCTTACTACCAATTCTACGATACCACAAAACCCCACCGTCCAATTAGAACCTCCCAGATTCCCTTGTCCCACGAGATTCCAGTTTTTCTGGAAAAGAATAGGAATCTTTGAATGTAGAACCTTATATTCATGTCAATTTACGCTGTTTGCAAATCACTCCTGTCATTTTTATGGAACGAGCAAAGAGAAATAAATCCGATGGTTAAAGTTTTTAGAGTCCAAAACGTTAAGCAGGGTGTTAAAATGCAAATTTTGTAAAACATGGGATCCGCTACAAATCCCGGAGCACGTAAGTAGGACGCGTGTCACTCACCGAGGTCGGCGGGAGCTGGGAAGCCATCTGGACCGCCCGTTGGAATCCCGCGAGATTCCGGTCGCACGAAACGCCGTCGTCGGCGTCCTCCATCCCGTAGTCCAAGATCCCCCTCATTCCCCTCCCCCACAACTCCCGAACCGCCCGGCCGACCTCCTCCACCGTCTCCCCCGCGCAAAAGTGCTTGTAGACCGTCGCCCGGACCGCCCGGTTCACCAGCTCCCGGCCCACCCGCGATCCCATCACCGCCCTGGATCGCATCACCGCCGTCGCCGCGTCCACCAACGGGTCGAATCCCATCAAGTAGAGATTCCCCAAGGAGGACACCAGCGACCTGGTCCGGACCGAGGAGAAGAGCCGCTCCGTGTCCGGTGCGGACCCGGACCCGGATCCCGACGGGGAGTCCGAGAGCTCCTTATCGGGTACGGTTATGGGTGGGGAGGTGAGGGACGAGAGGTGTCGGGGGAGCGGGAGCGGTCGGGGTAGTTGTCGGTATCGGATTCGGGCGGCGGCGATGGCCATCGGAGATTTCTGGTATCCTTCTTCTTCTTCTTCTTCTTCTTCTTCTTCTTCTTCTTCTTCTTTGTTTAATTTCCTAACTGGACGTTGAGGAATTGGGACCGAGGGAGTTTAAATAGAGGAGAGGAAACGTTTCCTTTCCGTATGGATGAGAAGCTGACTCACGTGTGACAAAGCTTTGGGGAGAAGTGTCTTGACTTTGATTTGGTATATGTACCAAAGAATTTATAATTTAATAGGCTTTTTGACGCATATACCCTTTTACAATCCTTTATTTCATTATATACCCTCATGTAAATTATATATACCAAATAATCCTTACACCCTGGTTGGAAAGCCGAGACTATTTGAAATCATTAATTAATAAGATTCCAATTCATTTAGGGGGAATTAAGCGGATCTCAGTATTTATTTGTCACTTAAGTTCAACATTTAAAATCTGAAAATTAACTCTTATTCTGTTACATTTAGGGGTGAAAACGGTCGGATTAACTCCGACCCGATCCGCTATCCAATCCAACTCGGATCGGATTCGGATAAAAAAATTTTATCCGATTCAGATACCGAATCGGATATGAATAGAATTTTTGAAAAAAAAAATTCGAATACAGATTCGAATATGGGTCGGATATATTTTTCGGATTCGAATACGGATATCGAATATCCGTTTACTCGCATATTTTTTTAAATAATTTATAATTTTTAGTTTGCTTATTTAAATAATAAATATTAATATTGTTATTAATAATACGTTATATATTATTTATAGATTAATTTCTCTAATTTCATATATTTGACGTACAAAAAAATTATATGTTGTAAAACTCTTAATAATTTTGTATTAATTATATATAAATAAAATATTATAATTATTTTAAATTTAATCAATATTCGTTTAAGATCCGATCTTCTATCCAAAAATTATCCGTATCTGTTTATTTAAGATATGGTTTTAAATTTTACTATCCGTCCAATATCCGTATCCAGACTAAAAATATAGATCCCAATATGAGTTGAGCACTATCGGACTAGTTACATTAATATTATCTTTCTTTTCAAAATAAATAAATAAATAAAAATTGCCTCATTCCAAACAATAGAATTTGCTTTTAAATAATTCAATTGAATTTCATCTAGAGTTAATTCCAAACAAACCTTTAGCTTTTGCATTACCCCCTTAAAACTAAAATTCACTTCATTTAATAATAAAGAGCTGCAAGCCTACAAGCACTCACTTGTTTGCTTACTTTTATCTTAACTATGGACATTATTATCTTTTTTTATTATTAAATAATTTAAATTTAAATTTGTAATTGTCAAAACAAAAACACAAAAAGACTTTTGAGGGGGCAAAATCCATGGATTTGAGAAGTATATATATATATATATATATATATATATATATATATATATATATATCAATTGAGAGGATATGATCGAGAAATCGTGGCTTTACAATGGAACAAATTCTTGAAAGTTACCTTACTTTTGGTTGGATTCGGCAAAGTGATTGATTGTGCCATATAATTATAGCTCAATTGTGGGAATAAAGTTCTTCGCATCATTTATAAAGACATCATAATTCGAAATTTAGTAACTAATTGCGCACTAAGCTTGCTAATCTCCTTAAGTAATCTTCTCGCAATCGAATAAAGGAAACGACTGGGCAAATTTATTCAACAAAGAAAAGATCTTTGAAACATTCAAGCGACATCCAACAACCACGCATGAACGAGACTGTATATATGGATGACATTTATTACTAAGTGGAGGGTCAGTTCTGGCATGAAAGGGTCGGTCAGTCATGCAAATTGCAATCGAAGCCCTACTTTTGAACAGCATAAGTCCAGGTTGGAATGCAAAACAACAATAGAAGACCTACCAAGATGGGTTAGATTGTTGAGATTTGATACAAAACAAGTTAGTACAAAAAGGTTCAAGCTGCCTTTCTTGATTCACGTTAGTGATGCTATCTTCCTAATACTTTCCATCACTAGAAGTCTAGAACTGCAATTGATCTACAGACTATTGATGTCTATGGCTACAACTATCAGCGAGTCAGGTCGATATCAATATGGCTTGGTCTAATCTCCATTTGCCTCAAATCAGACCATTCCCTCATTGCCACAGAAGGTGAGGGGTTTTGATTGGAAAATGTAATGCCTGGTGTGGTCGTATTTTCACCCCCGGAAAATTCAGATTTGGATTCTGGTTCCTGGCTACTTTTGTCTTTGTTCTTTGTTTTTGTTCCACCATATAGAAAGCTTCCAACAATCACCTACCAAGGATAATATTTTTTAACTTACAACTTCAAAAGCCACAAGCACCTAATATATGTAGCTATAATTCTCAAATTAGATGGTAAAGAAAACAAAATAGCACAGCAAATAATGGTAATACACAATACCTGGACAGTCGTTGCAGCTATAAGTAATCCACCAACGCCACCACCAAATACACGACCATCATGATTGGAGAGGGAGATGCTTAAACCCCCTGTGCGACTATGCGAGCCACCATCTTCAGACAACAAATAAGAGCCAGACAGGCAAAGGATTTCAAAACGACCCTGTACAAGTAATATTCTTCTTGAGATCCAAACAAGTCAAATTAGAATCCATGAATATAAAATGCCATTTACCTGTATGAAAGGATCTAGAAAATATATTGATTTAATGACGGTAAGAATTTCAGGTTTCAAGAAAGTGAAAAACAATTCAAGAAATATAGCAACGCAAAATTTGCTTTAGGATTTAATCAAATAATAAAGTTGGAATGCCAACTAATAATTTTAATTTGCACGGTACATTAAGGAAAGACCAAGAAATTGTTTAGGCATTTCGACACCTATGTATTCAACATGTAGATTACGATTACATCATGGCTGACATCATATTATGCATTTAAATAGTCAAGATCCCATCCTTCCACATTGCCATGAGAAAATCCTATTACATTATTGTGAACCGTATTTAAAGGACAAGGTTCACAAAAATTAGGCTTCTTATATCTTTTGTTTAACTGAACATTGGCCATGCATCTACCGAATTACTAATATGAAAAGAGAAGGTTTCTTATTTATGCAAATGTAAGACCTCCAGGGACAAATGCAATTTATCCATTTACTCAATTAGGGACCTCCATTTGTTGGAAGCCTAGAATAGCATGTAATGTACAATAAATTGATTCTAACATTGAACATTTTTGGATTTATTTCATCTATTCCATGACCGGAACAAAGGGGTAGGAGGAATCAATGAAAGGACATCAATTCAAAAATTTAGGTGCGACAAAAAGGATGGTTATAGTAGAAAGCACTCAAAGCAGGATTCTTTGGTACGCAAAATAGCAGAACAAGTCGAACCTCATAAGTAGCAATGCCAGAAGGCATTGCAGGCTGGCGGAGAGTCACTGTGGAGACGGCACCATTTGCTGAGATAATACAGATAGCCCTGGGACCCTGTTGTGCAAATGACATTAACTTTGATGCGATATCCTGCATGGAAAATTAAGATAACCTAAGCTATCAATATGTTGTCAAAGAAGTAAAAGATGAGTGAAAAATCAAGAATGCAAGAACCATAAGTTAGTTTTTTCAACCATCTGAAAGTTCCTTTGTAGACAATACATAAACAAGTTATCACTAATTCCATATAATATTGGCGCTGGAATAGGAACTACTAAAAAATTAATCCACATGGCACTGAAGAACCATAGTTGAATTGAAATAACTATCTCACTCACATGATGTCGTTCTTCCGACTTCTAACTATCTATGGTGTAATGAAATTAACACTCCAACTCAAGAAAAATAAATGATGCAAGTCATACCTCTCCTTCTGCAATTCTGATGACATGTGGGGTAAACCCCGTTCCAGCTGAACCAGCGACCCATTCCCCTGTGTTCGAACACTAATTAAGGAAGGTACACAATTTCATTTGAATAATCGATGTTCAGGGTGATTCTTGTTCTAAAGAAGTGAATGGAAAGAAGTTTGAATTAATAAAATGCAAGAGATAAATTTGATGAAGAAGAGCCATGGAACAAAAGAAGTTATTGTCTTTTAAGGGTTTTTTTTTTCTGTTCTCTGAATGATAAGATCTTTTTCAAGCATCAGAAATTATCTGAGTCGAGTAGTCGCTGGTATCAAAAGAAAATTAATGCTTTCAAAATGTTCAAGTTTTAAATGAAGAAACTAGAAATCAAACATAAGGTTAAATTTGTAGTTAATAACTCACCGAACAATGCCAATTGCTGCTTCCTCCCCGTTCCGGGCGGCCGCCCTCTCCCCCGTTTCTGACCCGAAGCCGACCCGGAACCCGACGCCATCCCCGGCGGCGCCGAAGACGAGATCGGCGGCAACGCCAACGCCGCCGACCCATCCGGCGCATATTTCCGAGGCCTTCCCCTCTTCTTCTTCACCATCTCCCCAGGCCCCACCGCCGCGGGGGGCACGTCCCCCCTAATGCCATGGGCAGAGGCAAATGGCAGATTCGGAGCCTCGAAATGGAACTCCGACCCTACCGGCCCGGTTCCGGTGCCGCCGCCGGAGCAATGCACGGCCAAGCTCGTTCCAGGGTTGGGCATCGACCGGATGACCGGAGACGGGCCGCGCAAGCTGGGGGAGGAACCGGCTCCGCCGGGGGCGATCGCTCTCTGCACGAAGTACGAGGCGGGTGACGACATCGCGAAGCTTCGGGTGTAATTCCAAACCCTAAGCAGAGAAAATTAAAGAGGAGGACGAGAAGGTAAAATAGCGTTTTTCTAGGTCAAAATAAACCATCAAAGAGAGCTTCAGTCCAAGGTCGAATAAGACCGAAGGAAACAACACGCTTCTTTTACTCCGCTTGTCTGATCTCTTTAAATGCAAGGTCTAATCTTGAAGGTTCTTTTGTGAGGTAAAAATGGCAGGAATACGAACTGCGCTTGCAGGTCGAAAGAATGTGGTTAGAAGACAAAATGTTACGTCGAAAACCCTAGAAATCCTTCCTCCCTCCTCCCTCGAACTCCGTTCTCAAGAAATGGCTCAACGGTACGCCAAAAACCCTAGAAATCCCTCTCTCTCGAGCTCCGTTCTCAAGAAATGGCTCTGTTTAAGGTGCTGATATAGCCGCTAACCACTGCCAGAGAAGAGAGGAGAGCTATAAAGCCTTCTTCGACCAAAAAAAGAGACTCTTATTTTGTATATCACCACTTACATTTTAGTGTTATCTTAATTAAGTTTATTATCTGTTATAGAATTTATAGAAGCATTTAGCATTAATCCTAAATTATATTAAATGCTTTGTAAATAAAACACAGGAATATACAATGGGGTTAAGATCTTCCCTGTTAGCTTCCTAACAGCATTCACCAAAGTAGTGTAGCTAATCGCATATGTGGCCGATTCTGATGGGCCCACTTGTCAAGTACAAGGAACCGCGCCATCACGTGATCTCCATCACCGCAGAGTTGGAATACAGCTGGATTAAGTGGGTCCGGCCGAGATTTTTGGGAGCTTTTGGTTGAAGAACATAGAAATATTACAAGGTTAGCTTTATTCTCATTTTTTCAATTCTTATTTTTCGAAGGTGCAAAATGCTAATATACCAGACTCAGATTAGGAAAAAGAAACGAAAATTTCTTCACCATCGCTTTCATGATCGCTATAGTACAAGAAATGGGCATCAAGTATATAGTTTTCCCTAATCACTTATAATGCAATTCACACGTCATTCTAAATAATAATCGTAGTGTGATATGAGATATAAATGATTCCAAATCGACCTCGAAGCCAAGAGACAAAGATGTCGTGCTTCCGGACTCAACGTTGTCTTGTTTAATGGTGTTCGGAGTTATAGAGAAGAAATGCAAATGGCGAAGGTGCAGACTGTTAATTTCCTCCCGACTAGTTTTGCTACAATTCCTCATGCATGGTAGTAGTAGGCTAATAAATAATACAAATTGTGTAGCTTTAGATATTACTCTACGTGTGTGCGATAAGAGTTTGCAAAAGCAAACAACATATGAAAGATGTAATAATAGATTGATTTGCTTCTCGTGATCATTATGAATTAATATAAAGATAAGTAATAGAGAAAAAGAGGATAAATTGTCGTTACACCAAGGCATCATTTATCCGTCAGAATACTTACTTTGTCTTCGAGTCAGCCAGTAAGAGGATAAACATACTATCGCAATCATCCGTACAATTCTTATCACCTTGTAATATGATCAATAAATAAATCCAACTCAGCACGAGAAGACCCACCATCCATTACTTCTCCTCTCACAGCTTCACCTAAATCTCTAGCTCTTTCCTTAATCTCCTTCCCTTCATCATAAACCAAGACCTTATTAATGGCTTCCTCTATATCCTTTGCCGCAACTATTTCCTCTCTTCTATCCCACTCTCTGACCATAACACCAACCTTCAGATATTTGGTCACAAACAATGCATTCACAGGCTGGTCTGAATGCACTGGCCATGCAGCAATTGGCACTCCCATGCTAAGACTTTCCATGCAAGAATTCCACCCACAGTGACTCATGAATAAGCCGGTGGATTTGTGAGCTAAGATATCCAACTGTGGAGCCCAATCTCGAATAACTATTCCTCTCCCTTCCACTTCCTTATCGAAGCCAGCAGGCAACTTATAACCCGTCTCCTTTGCCTCCTCCGCGAATATATTGCCTCTATCCGCGCTTCTCAAAACCCAGATAAATCGCTGTCGGCTTTGAACTATTCCGATCGCCAACTGCTCGACCTGGTCCTCCGAGGGGGTCGTCGTGCTTCCGAAGGAGAGATAGAGAACGGACCCATCCGGTTGCTTGTCGAGCCAGTCCAAGCACTCGTGTCTATGACCACCTCCTCGTATCACGACTGGATTTATCGGGCCGATCGCGAATAACTTCTTGCCTATATAATCCAGCTCTTGGCGTCGCAATTCGAGGAATTCGCCTTCCAACTTCTTGCATGTGTTCATAATCATGCCGGACTCCCTTTCGTTATTGTCGTGGCTGTTGCGATCCGCGAAGTCCAAGAACTCCTCAGTGATGCAGCCATCTTCGGAGGGGAGAACCAAGTCATGGGCTCGTAAAAGCTTTGCAGTGGATTCGCTTATTTGTCGAAAAGTGAGTCCGTATAAGGTGGAGAGGCACTGGAAGTTGTACGACTCGGTATTTGGAAGTGACTCAGCTTCTTTGCCAGCGAACGAAGAAAGTGAGTCATGGATTATTACGAGTCGACTTGAAGCAGAGGATAGAGTTTGTAACAGAGAGGATAGAGGAGATCTGATGTTCATGAATGCTTCACAGGCAGGAAGGAGATGGGATGGGAATTTGATGGTGGAGTTGTGGTCTGGTGGTGGAGTGGGAAATGGAGGGATGGGGAGGGAGTGGAAGTGGATGGAGTGGAGAGAGGAAGGGTTCCAACCTTGGACGCGAGACTTGGCTTGGAGGACGTGGGTAGCACTAGCGGCGTAATGGACGGGGAAGCTACGGGAGGAGAGAAGGAGGGAGAAGTGGAGGAGTTGGTTGAGGTGGCCTTGGGCTGGGAATGGAACTACCAAGATAGACACCTTCTGTTTTTCCTCCATGCTGATCAATGTTTGGTCTCTCCTCTGTTTTAGGTGAAGGATATATATATATATATATATATAGAGAGAGAGAGAGAGAGAGAGAGAGAGAGAGAGAGAGAGAGAGAGAGAGAGAGAGAGAGAGAGAGAGAGAGTTGACTTGACTGGAGCAGGAGAAGCCAGTTTTGACTGGAACTACAGAGGCAACTAGGAAGCGGGTGGGCTACAGTCAAGGTTGCAGGAAATTTTCTGTAGCCAGGTAGTATGTTTATTGGGTTTTTAGATGAGTTCAAACTTATTAACTTGGAGGGTAGTTAAGCTCCATGAAGGGATGATGTAAGTGCTTAACTCATGTAGGTACTAGTTGAGACCTTCAATTCTACAAAAGAAATTATTTAGAATTTTCACTCAGTTTTGTTTCTCATTGGTGTTAGTTTATAGATTCTTCTTCCGATTTATACAGTAGTAGAAATCAGCAATATTTATGTGGACGTAACTTGCATTGGATATGAACCATTTAAAATTTTTTGTCTCTTGTATATGATTGTCACTGGATTCTTTTTCGTCGTGTTTTACTTTTCTATACTTATTCCTGATAAGAACTGGGCGATGTCTAATCCACTACCATTCTAACAAAACTTTAATTCCTTAGTACCAATGATATAATTATCCCTATCCGATAGAATATCTCTTTGTTATTATAAATGTGAAGACGAGGTAATGAAAAAGAAGATAAATAATCGAATCAATCAGTTTTTTTTAGCAACAGCCACCAGGCTATATTATTCATTTTAACTAAATAATATAGTCTGATAGACAATAAAAATGAAGATATAGGTTAGTGCAACAAGAAGAACATTATATCGAGTCTTAAGGGCACGTAAAAAATACAAATTGTGTAGCTTCAGATATTATTCTACGTGTGTGCAATAAGAGTTTGCAAAAGCAACAACATATGAAAGATGTAATAATAGATTGATTTTCTTCTCGTGATCATTATAAATTAAAGTAAAGATAAGGTAATAGAGAAAAAGAGGATAAATTGTCGTTACATCAAGGCATCATTTATCCGTTAGATTTCCTACTTTATCTTCGAGCCAGCCAGTGAGAGGACAAGCATACTAGCGCAATCATCCATACAATTCTTCTCACCTTGTAACATGATCAATAAATAAATCCAACTCAGCACGAGAAGACCCACCATCCATTACTTCTCCCCTCACAGCTTCACCTAAATCTTTAGCTCTTTGCTTAATCTCCTTCCCTTCCTCATAAACCAAGACCTTATTAATGGCTTCCTCTATATCCTTTGCCGCAACTATTTCCTCTCTTCTATCCCACTCTCTAACCATGACACCAACCTTCAGATACTTGGTCACAAGCAATGAATTCACAGGCTGGTCTGAATGCATTGGCCATGCAGCAATTGGCACTCCCATGCTAAGACTTTCCATGCAAGAATTCCACCCACAGTGACTCATGAATAAGCCAGTGGATTTGTGAGCTAAGATATCCAACTGTGGAGCCCAATCTCGAATAACTATTCCTCTCCCTTCCACTTCCTTATCGAAGCCAGCAGGCAACTTATAACCCGGCTCCTTCGCCTTTTCCGCGAATATATTGCCTCTATCCGCGCTTCTCAAGACCCAGATAAATCGCTGTCGGCTTTGAACTATTCCGATCGCCAACTGTTCGACCTGGCCGTCAGAGAGCGCTGTCGCGCTTCCGTAGGAGATATAGAGAACGGAAGCCTCTGGCTGCTTGTTGAGCCAATCCAAGCACTCATGTTTATGACCACCTTCTTGAGTGGCAACTGGATTTATCGGGCCGATCGTGAATATCTTCTTGCCTATATAATCTGGTTCATGGGGTAGCAATTCGAGGAATTCGCCTTCCAGATTCCTGCAGCTGTTTATAATGATACCGGACTCTGTTTTATTCTTGAAAGGTAATTGGCGATTCACAAAGTCCAAGACCTCCTCAGTGATGCAGCCATCTTGGGTAGGGAGAACCAAGTCATGGGCTCGTAGAAGATTCGCAGTGGACTCGCTTACTTGCGGAAAAGTGAGTCGGTACAAGGAGGCGATGCACTGGTAAGTGTACGACTCGGCATTTGGAAATGACTCAGCTTCTTTGCCAGCGAACGAAGAAAGTGGGTCATGGACTATTACGAGTCGAGTCGAAGTAGAGGATAGAGTTTGTAAAAGAGAGGAAAGAGGAGCTCTGATGTTCACGAATGCTTCATACGCGGGAAGGAGATGTGATGGGAATTTGATGGTGGAGTTGTGGTCTGGTGCTGGATTGGGAAATGGAGGGATAGGGAGGGAGTGGAAGTGGATGGAGTGGAGAGAAGAAGGATTCCAACCTTGGACGCGAGACTTGGCTTGGAGTACATGGGTGGGAGTAGCGGCGTAATGAACGGGAAGGCCACGGGAGGAGAGGAGGAGGGAGAAATGGAGGAGTTGGTTGAGGTGGCCTTGGGCTGGGAATGGAACTACTAAGATTGATACCTTCTGTCTTTCCTCCATGGTGATCAATTTTAGGTTTTGGTCTCTCTGTTTTAGGTGAAGGATATATAATATATATTTAGAGAGAGAGAGAGAGAGAGAGAGAGAGAGAGGGAGCAGAGCCAACTCGGGAGTGGATCGCCTGCAGTCCCGGTTGCAAAAAAATGCTGCTTTCGGGTATTTGCGGTCTTTTTATTGGGTTTTAGATGATTCGAAAACAAACTTAACTAAGTTACTAACTTGTGGCTAGCTAAGCTACATGAAGGGATGATGTATGTGCTTAACTCATGTAGCTTAGATTCCAGTCAAGTATGGTTTCTCCACATTCATTCACACCCAGACGTGCCGTGTAAAATAAGTCCTCCTCCCCAGTTTTTCTTGCCAATTATGAAGAATTAACAAAGAAACCAAATGTGATCGTGTGTCACATAGGTAACTAAACCAAAAGCGTGCAGTAAAAATGATCAAAAGATTACAATAATCTTAGAGGTTTTAAATTTTTAAAAAAAATTTATAATAACAAAGAGATATTCTATCGGATAGGGATAATTATATCATTGGTACTGAGGAATTAAAGTTTTGTTAGAATGGTAGTGGATTAGACATCGCCCAGTTCTTATCAGGAATAAGTATAGAAAAGTAAAACACGACGAAAAAGAATCCAGAGACAGCAAAATTTAAACGGTTCATATCCAATGCAAGTTACGTCCACATAAATGTTGCTGATTTCCACTACTGTATAAATCGGAAGGAGAATCTATAAATTAACACCAATGAAAAACAAAACTGAGTGAAAATTCTAAATAATTTCTTTTGTAGAATTGAAAGTTGAGCCAACTAATACCTACATGAGTTAAGCACTTACATCATCCCTTCATGGAGCTTAACTACCCTCCAAGTTAATAAGTTTGAACTCATCTAAAACCCAATAAACACACTACCTGGCTACAGAACATTTCCGGCAACCTTGACTGTAGCCCACCCGCTTCCTAGTTGCCTCTGTAGTTCCAGTCAAAACTGGCTTCTCCTGCTCCAGTCAAGTCAACTCTCTCTCTCTCTCTCCCTCTCTCTCTCTCTCTCTCTATATATATATCCTTCACCTAAAACAGAGGAGAGACCAAACATTGATCAGCATGGAGGAAAAACAGAAGGTGTCTATCTTGGTAGTTCCATTCCCAGCCCAAGGCCACCTCAACCAACTCCTCCACTTCTCCCTCCTCCTCTCCTCCCGTGGCTTCCCCGTCCACTACGCAGCTACTCCCACCCACGTCCTCCAAGCCAAGTCTCGCCTCCAAGGTTGGAACCCTTCCTCTCTCCACTCCATCCACTTCCACTCCTTCCCTATCCCTCCATTTCCCAATCCACCACCGGACCAAAACTCCACCATCAAATTCCCATCACATCTCTTTCCTGCCTTTAAAGCATTCATAAACATCAGAGCTCCTCTTTCCTCTCTGTTACAAACTCTATCCTCTGCTTCAACTCGACTCGTAATAGTCCATGACCCACTTTCTTCGTTCGCTGGCAAAGAAGCTGAGTCATTACCAAATGCTGAGTCGTACACTTTCCAATGCCTCGCCGCCTTCTACCGACTCACTTTTCCGCAAGTAAGCGAATCCTTTGCAGAGCTTTTACGAGCCCATGACTTGGTTCTCCCTGCACGAGATAGCGCCCGGACTGAGGAGGCCGTGGAATTCGTGAATCGCAGCTACTACGGCAATAAAAAAACTGAGTCCGGCACGATTATAAACACATGCATGAAGTTGGAAGGAGAATTCCTCGAATTGCTACTCCATGAGCCGGATTTTGTTGGCAAGAAGATATTCGCGATCGGCCCAGTAAATCCTATCGCGATTCCCGAAGGTGGTCATAGACACAAGTGCTTGTATTGGCTCGACAAGCAACCGGAAGGTTCCGTTCTCTATCTCTCCTTCGGAAGCACGACGATGCTCTCTGAGAACGAGGTCGAACAGTTGGCGATCGGACTAGTCCAAAGCCGACAACGATTTATCTGGGTCTTGAGAAGCGCGGATAGAGGCAATATATTCGCGGAGGAGGCAAAGGAGACGAGTTCTAAGTTGCCTCCTGGCTTCGAGAAGGAAGTGGAAGGGAGAGGAATAGTTATTCGAGATTGGGCCCCACAGTTGGATATCTTAGCTCACAAATCCACTGGCTTATTCATGAGTCACTGTGGGTGGAATTCTTGCTTGGAGAGTCTTAGCATGGGAGTGCCAATTGCCGCATGGCCAATGCATTCGGACCAGCCCGTGAATGCATTGCTTGTGACTAAGTATCTGAAGGTTGGTGTTATGGTTCGAGAGTGGGATAGAAGAGAAGAATTAGTTATGGCAAAGGACATAGTAGAGGCCATTAATAAGATCATGGTATATGACGAAGGGAAGGAGATTAAGCAACGGGTTAACGCTTTAGGTGAAGCTGTGAGAGCAGCAGTATCGGATGGTGGGGTTTCTAATACTGCATTGGAATCGTTTATTGCTCATATCACAAGATGTTAATTATGCCATTAGAGTTGCACACTATTTAAGTGATTAGGGCACCATGCTGTCTATACCTTCTTCGCGATAATATATAATAACTATGTTCTAAATAATGGCATGCTTAATTAACTTGAAAATTAAGGTTGACACTAGTCTAGCTTTTGTCTACCTCAATGATTAGATTCTATCAGCCCCGTGACATGCGAGAGGGCATAGATTCAAATTCTCCCATAGATTTAGGTTTGATATAGGTGGATTTTCCACCATAATATTATTTATACATGTATTGCTTGACTCCATTATGTATGACCTATTTTTGGGAAGGGTTTAAGGTGGAATCTATTTATCTTTTGAGTTAAATATATTTGGACTGTTGTTGAATTTGTATCGTTAGAAATTGATTGGTGAAAAAAACACACGCACACAAACAATGGACTGTTGTATAGGTGTGGATGATTACCGAACAAAGCACACTTTCAATTCTTAGTATCTATCTCAATCTATTTTACAAATCATATATTTGAAGAATTTTGTAACGACCATTGTTTATTTTCAATAATTTTTATTTAACACACTAGGCTAATTTGGACGGTGCTAAAAGAAATATCAGGTTATAATATACATAAATTATTCATATCTATTTTTTTTCTCTCTCATCTTTTCATTATTCTTACCATCTCATTATGCCCAACAAAGAGTTTGTGGAGAGGTTCTGCTCGCTCCGTCTTTTTCATCAAACTCTGAAAAAGAGGAAGAAGAAGATAGCAACGTCACGAGAATTTGGCTCGAGAAATAAAAAAAAAATGGTGGAGCGTAGAGAGGGAGAGAGAGGACGGTTGGGTATTTTAATAATCTAATTAATATTTATTAATCAAAATAATATTAAAATATTAAATAAAAAAAATTATAAGAAAAATATCAAATTACAAAATAGCCACAACGGGTGACAGGTCCCATTCTTTTGTTGAAAGTGCATCGGTGGTGACAATATTGCCAACTCAAAATATCAAATTATTATTATAAATGTGAAGTTAATGTAATAGAAAAGAATATAAATTGTGGAGCCGACCAATTTTCTTATTTCAAGCAACAGCAATTAGCTTTGCAATTAGCTAAGGTATTATTAATTTTAACCGTATGACTACAAATCTAATACACAAATAAAAGAAATGTACAAATAACTTTGAACGAGCCAATACTTGGCATAAAACAATAGCACAACTCCCAGAACATTATATTGAGCCTTAATGGCACATAAAAGATAGAGTAATGATTCTTCTCAAGCCACTCCAGCAGTCCATTTTCGCTTCGCACGAAAAGCCTTCTTTTTTCTGTATCTTTTTTTGTTCTTTTCTCTTAAAATCACATTGCAAACTTATTGACAATTATCTGATAAATTCTCAGCGGAAATTGGAGAGGAGTGCTGCGGCTAAGTGAGAGGAGAGAGAGAGAGAGAGAGAGAGAGAGAGAGAGAGAGAGGAAGAGAAGGTGAAAAAAAGAAGAGAAATTTTACTTAATCCTTCGTTTTGTATACTTAACCACTTAATTTATTAATAATGTGAAACGAAAGACACTGTAAACAAAGTATTTAAAACTTTTAATGCCAACCGCCAACTCCTTCTCCTTCGTTCTTAAATAATTTCAATATAGCATTTGGAGAAGATCACATTTATTTCCTTCGTTCATCACATGTCAGTGTTTGGTAGTTTGCATTTATTATTGAAGGTTTGGTTCGCGAGCAGATATAATATATCCAAAGAAAAAAAGATATATATATTTTTTATATTTGATTATGTATGGATTTTAATTTATTTATTAATTGATGTGTGATGAAAGAGGTTAATTTAGTCCATAAAAGTTGAGAAAGGGTAAAATACAGCCCACCAACCATTTTTTAACTAGCACTATTAATTCGGATAAAACTTAATGATTCTATATTAGTAATTAGTAGAAGATTGTTTAGTGATAGAAAACATAGAGAGAAGTAAAGCAATTCTATGAGCAAATTGCAATTAACCCAAAAGATTAATTCCAAGTTGCATATATTAATATAGACCAATCATATCAACTCGAAATTTGTTGGGCTCGACAAGACTCAATCATTGAGATTATGGCATTATTTTGCATAATAGTCTTGAAACATGCATACTAATACCAACCATCGATACAGTTATCACCTTGTAATATGATCAATAAATAAATCCAACTCAGCACGAGAAGACCCACCATCCATTACTTCTCCTCTCACAGCTTCACCTAAATCTCGAGCTCTTTGCTTAATCTCCTTCCCTTCATCATAAACCAAAACCTTATTAATGGCTTCCTCTATATCCTTTGCCGCAACTATTTCCTCTCTTCTATCCCACTCTCCGACCATGACACCAACCTTCAGATACTTGGTCACAAACAATGCATTCACAGGCTGGTCGGAATGCACTGGCCATGCAGCAATTGGCACTCCCATGCTAAGACTTTCCATGCAAGAATTCCACCCACAGTGACTCATGAATAAGCCGGTGGATTTGTGAGCTAAGATATCCAACTGTGGAGCCCAATCTCGAATAACTATTCCTCTCCCTTCCACTTCCTTATCGAAGCCAGCAGGCAACTTATAGCCCGTCTCCTTTCCCTCCTCCGCGAATATATTGCCTCTATCCGCGCTTCTCAAAACCCAGATAAATCGCTGTCGGCTTTGAACTATTCCGATCGCCAACTGCTCGACCTGGTCCTCCGAGGGGGTCGTCGTGCTTCCGAAGGAGAGATAGAGAACGGACCCATCCGGTTGCTTGTCGAGCCAGTCCAAGCACTCGTGTTTATGACCACCTCCTCGTATCACGACTGGATTTATCGGGCCGATCGCGAATAACTTCTTGCCTATATAATCCAGCTCTTGGCGTCGCAATTCGAGGAATTCGCCTTCCAACTTCTTGCATGTGTTCATAATCGTGCCGGACTCCCTTTCGTTATTGTCGTAGTAGTTGCGAATCACGAAGTCGGAGAACTCCTCAGTGATGCAGCCATCTTCGGAGGGGAGAACCAAGTCATGCGCTCGTAAAAGCTTTGCAGTGGATTCGCTTATTTGTCGAAAAGTGAGTCCGTATAAGGCGGAGAGGCACTGGAAGTTGTACGACTCGGTATTTGGAAGTGACTCAGCTTCTTTGCCCGCGAACGAAGAAAGTGAGTCATGGACTATTACGAGTCGAGTTGAAGCAGAGGATAGAGTTTGTAACAGAGAGGAAAGAGGGGCTCTGATGTGCAGGAAGGCTTCAAAGGCAGGCTGGAGATGGGATGGAAATTTGATGGTGGAGTTGTGGTCTGGTGGTGGAGTGGGAAATGGAGGGATGGGGAGGGTGTGGAAGTGGATGGCATGGAGAGAGGAAGGGTTCCAACCTTGGAGGCGAGACTTGGCTTGGAGGACGTGGGTGGGAGAGGTGGCGTAGTGGACCGGGAAGCCACGGGAGGAGAGGAGGAGGGAGAAGTGGAGGAGTTGGTTGAGGTGGCCTTGGGCTGGGAATGGAACTACTAAGATTGATACCTTCTGTTTTTCATCCATGGTGATCAATTTTAGGTTTAGGTCTCTCTGTTTTAGGTGTATGTAGGATATATATATATATATATATATATATATATATAAAATATATGGCTACAACTGTGTTCAGACTCTTGCCCCACAAATATTTGCAATTTAAAATGGAAAATTTGCATTTAACACGCTTACTTTTGACTTATTTTTATTTGGATGGATAGCATAAAAAATAATGTTCTGTCAAGTACAAATAAATTCTTTACATGATTAACATGCCTTCTCTTCTCTGTCGTCCTCTCCCTATTTGCAGCACAAATCCCACCATCTCATTACTCGTTTAAAATTTATAAAACTTCAAGCAAAGTTAATAGAATATGGAGGGATCAATCACACCCTCCACCCCACCTTATCCCACATTCATCAAATCCCACCCCCCTATACCACCTACAATTCTGATGCCAAGAAGAGGTTATCCCATCTTCATCATTGACAGCCCTTCCCAACCCACTCCTAACTACCCACCACCCCCACTACCCTCCCCAAAGATTCAAATAAGGCCTATAATTTCCTTGAAGAGCCCACAAAGCTTGCAAGTTTCATTAGGCATGCAGTTGATACCCATTTAGATATGCTCGCGTAGGTATTTTTCTTCTTTGTGCAAGCAACAAACAATATGTTAATAAATTAAAGCACCCATAGATACAAGATTGCGATGCATTGATTAGCCATTATGGATGGTACCATACAAGAGTAATAACTATTAAGCAGCACGTTCTAGATTAAGGCTGGTATGGACAAACCGTAGTGTTGGGAATAGCAAGAAGGCTCTTAAACATCCTCTGTTTTCTTAACCTCTCACGGCATCTTCTGGTGAAGAAAGAAGATCCTGGGCCTTGGGTTCACTGTCAAACGCCTAGAATAATGGAATCATATGATCCAAGAACAAGGTACAAAAATCCGAGATGATCACACAGAGCCACTCATGCACATCACATAGATTAGAGATTCCATAATTTGTAAAGATTTATTATCATCTTGTGATATGAGCCATAAACGATTCCAACGCTGCTCATGTCTCTGCCCACCTTCTCGAATGGAAACTGGATTTATCGAGCCAATTGGGAATAACTTCTTGACGATATAATCCGGTTCTGCAAGCAATTCGAAGGATTCGCCTTCCAGATTCCTTCATGATGCCGGACTCAGTTTTGTTCTTGTAAATTACTCAGTGATGCAGCCATCTTCGAGTTTATGGCGAGATTTTTGTCTCTCTGTTTTAGGTGAAGGATATATAAAGAGGACGTCTCCCGACTTGTCTAGCGAATTTGGTAGCAATAAAAATTATAAATTTTGGGTGTGCCTGAATGATTTATTTATTTATAAACACTTTGGCTTTTTAATTATTTAATATATTTCACTCTTGATGGAGTAAATGGAAAATAGCAAACGATTTTACCTTTATTTTTAATTTTTTGCTTCCTATGGAAGAAAATATTAATTAATTAATTAATTAATACTTTTTAATTAAATAGTTGTCAAAATGTCTAAAGTTAATTAATATCTTTTAGTAAAGATATTAATAAATAACTAATGGAGTAGATATTTAAGAGGTTTTATAAAATTAAAATGGTTAAGTAAATAAGAAAATCTATCTAAAAATTAGTAAAAGTGGGAAGGGGAGGGGAGTCAATTCAACACTTTTTCTAAAGTCACAAATATATCGATCATGATTGAAAGTTTGACATTTCTAAAGTCAATTTTTTTTTGACAGAATTTGAATAAGGACAAAATAAATAAAATAAATAAAATTTCAAATTGTCTTTTTCCTCCCAACAAAATAAACAATGTGAATGTTTGTTTTCTTCTCTTCAATTTTTTAGTTGTCTTCATAATTATTAAAAAAATTCTACGCTATTTGGAAACAACAAACATAAATATATTATATAATTCAACTAGTTTGGGGGTAAGCAGATCGGAGCAGGAGAATTCTTTTTTTTTTTAATTAATATATATATTATATAAATTATACACAAAAATCTATTTTTATTTGTAATGTTCCCTCATGTAGTAAATAATGTTCATTGTACCTTTTAGAATAGCTTCCTTTTCTTTATATATATATATATCAAATTATCGCTAATATGACATTATTATATTTTATAGCTAGTAAAAGTTAAAACAAAGAGGCATTGAAGGGGACCATGTAGTTGGATCTTGGAGGTGAAGGATCAACTCAATTTATTTATTTGAGGTAATGGCTTCTGTTTACAGATGCTACATATGATGATTTTTTCTTTCAGAGAACTCCTTTTGAACATCATCCATGTAATTTTCAAAGCCTTCTCTCTAAAAGCTACAAAACCTCAGGCCCCTGCTTCTTATCATAGCAAGATGCTTTTCTCTCTAATAATAAATACTATGCACATGACTGTGAACACAAGATTGTGATGAATAAAAGTTACAAAGAAACTGAATGCTTGTACTCCCAAGTCCATCTCATTCCAATGATGGTCGGCCGCAGGTTCTCCTTTCTCCTTTTGTTTTCCTGATCTAATAGCATATCTGGGTAACGTGAGTTCACAGCAACCATGCAAATATGCGATACCAAATGCCACCACAGAAGTGATTAGCTCATTGCTTACACTCTTCCAATTGGCGAAAAGGGTGGATCTAGGAAGAAAGATGGGGGGACTTGCTCTACTTTCTTCTTCATTTTCCTCTTTTCTTCAACCGCAACTGCTTCGATCAAGTGTCTCACTTCTTCCTCAAGAAGCAACTTCAAGGAACTTGAGTTCAACTTGTGTGCATTCTTCTCCTGACTGATGACTGAAGCTTCAGAAAAGTGTAGCACAGCAATACAGATTGAGAATGCTTGTAGTGCCGATAATTGTGCATGAAAATCAACAGAGTATTGTCCGTTCCCATCAGCCATTATGGACAAAGCAGGTACCTTTTCTTTGCTTCCCTGATAAGAAGTAGCAATTTATGGCAGCTTATATCAGATTATCTGAGGAAATAGATTAAGAATTATTGCATTTAAGCAGACCAAAAAAAAAGAAACGTAAATTTATCAACTGGATGCTCTTCAAATTAAAAAACCCAACAAAATATGGATTCAGTTGAGTAACAGTAAGGCTGAGCACTGGAAATAAGGAGGCTGATAGCTCAAATAAGGATCGGTTGAAGTGACACACATGAGATAATAAACTATATATCTGTAGAGTTTGCAACGAAAGTATCAGAGCCCTTCAGCCACTTAGTTGTAGTCATATAACAGGATAACTCCATGATAATAATGCACTATAATACAAGATAAACAAGTCTAGAAGAGCCTACCTGAACACAAAGCACAAAAGGTTTCTTGCTTTCCATTGTTAAGCAATCTGCCCTAGTATCATCACCACAATTATCAAACACAACAATTGGACAGGCCATGTCCCAGCCACCACAATCACAGCCACCACCTAATCTCCATCTATCTAGTAAGGAAGAAGGGCCACATTCTTCAGCATTTGGCAGCCCATGTGTCCCACTTGGAGTGACCGCTTTCACAATAACAGGATATGGATTATTTGTAATTTTCTCCCTTCCCTGATCAACAGAGGTAACATTTGATAAATTTGAGCAAGAATTGGCTCCTTCTGCTTTCATATCTTTAAACCTCTCCATTTTATTAAAAGGGACTTGAATTGTAATAGCTGCTGTTTCCAGGTGTGGATGTAAATCTGCTTGTGACCATGGGTAAGAAGTTGAGGCATCTGTGTTGCAACTATTATTAAGAGCATGTCTAATATTATGTTGCCGTTCCGTTGAATTCTTTCTCCCCAAAGGACCCTCCATGACCAAGCTTTCAGCAATACCACATGAGGGAGGTTGGATAGAATCAGGCAAGCATTTAGTTTTCCGCTCAACAGCAAAGCTCCGTTTGGCTTGAGCAATGTCATATAAGATGAATTCTGTTACAGCTGAATTATTCAAAGATCCATTTTCTCCAACTTCTGAGCACAGATAACAAGAGACTTGCATCTGGCCAACATTTGGGGGTGAATACCCTTGCTTTTCTTTGGTAGCTCTTCCACTCTTATTAATCTTCTTGTTACAACTATGGAATGTGTAGACCCAGTTAAATGCATTCTCTGTTTTCCATGTCTTGGCAGAAAGAATGTCTTCTGGATCTTTCACTGAGAACTCAAAACTTGAAACACCATCATTGGACTCCGATTTAAGAACAGCATGTAGATGAGCAGGTGAAGAAGCAGTTGTCAGGACTTGATCTCCAACCAACAGACCATCAGACAACAAAGATTTGTTAAGGATTCTGTTCTTCCTGACAAGTACAGGATCAACAGCATTAGCCTCTTCTGTTCCAACAATTGATGAGTTCCTCATCGATTTGGACTTTGTGATGGGTTCCAACATCTTCTTAAGTGGACTTGACTGAACTTTTGGGCCGGCCCTGTTAAGGATGCCTTGTGATTGACCAGGAAAGTCATAGATTCCTGCCTTGGCTGAAAATGACTTTGGTAGAGTGCTTGCCATGTCTCCTTCATTACAAATATATCCATTGGTACCAAGGGCAGGCCGCTGACAATGATTGTATCTTGAACCTTTGGGCGGTCCTATTTCTAACAATTTGGGAGGTGCATTTTTGCAAAGATCTTTGGTTTCCTCAACATCAAGGCAGATCTCCAAGAGATCGTCGACTCTTTCAGGTTTGGATAAGCTAAAATCTGAACATGAACTGTCAGGTTTCAAGTGCTTGTCAGGAAGATCACGGAATGAAAGGTCTAGAAACTCCATAGAACTTCTAGTGATCGGGTGTGTTGTTTCAAGGGATGAACACTTTGGCTCAGCATTTGAAGAGACAACAGGCTTTTGCTTCTTCTGGGAATGTGAGATTGCATTACTAGACTGGGGCAAGGAATCAACAATCTCAAAGGACAAAAAAGTGTCTTCATTGTTAGTGTATTCTACTTTCCTCCTCCTCTCTTCGAACTTTCTTATTCTCCTAACCTCACTGGAACTCTGATAAACAGAACCCCGTTTAAGGACAACATTCTCTTCCAGGTACGCTTCAGGGGTTCTAGAATGCATGCTTTTACAACGGAAATTTGCGATTTGATCAAGACATAATTCTCTGAAATCACTATCTGAATTTTTGAAATGGAATTTGCTAGATGGTTGTCCTTTCCTCTGTCTTTTTTCTGCTTTATCATTGCTGTGACAAGAGGGTTTTACGATTCCACAAGTTGGCTCTGCTTGAGAATGCTTCTCAAATTCCAAATATAGATCTTGGCCCATAAGACAATAAGCTGTTGATGGATAACAGAATCAAGTCAGGTTCCATTAATCTCAAGATCATTAATGCTAAGTTAAAGTCACCATAATTTAAGCTCATATGAGGAAAGGAACCAGATGTCCAATTAAAATTATCAGATGGGATCAGCTAATACAACTAGAAAAATTCCATAATATGAACTGAAAATCTAACATGCATTCTCTAAAGTCTATTTGGTTATCTGGAGAAGCAAGCTGAAAACTGCTTATGTAGAGTAGATCACTAGAAACTATGTTAAGCATATATAATTGACTCATCTATCACTATAGGAAGCAATTGTCTGGAATCTCTGGATCAATGCTACCATATGATCTAAATACTACCTCAAAATATTTCCAAGGATGAAACACCAACAAAGGTTCAGTCTATGTTTATCAAAGAGGAGCATCTCTCACCTCATATGTTAACAGGATAGGATGCCACAACCTCTAATAACATACCACCCATACCAGACTCTTTCATCTCGCTCATAACTTCACTCTCTTTTTCCTCACAAACAGACAACAAGCCCAACTAAAGTTTGCGACATCTGTTTCCTCCTGCATGACATCTTGCATAACATGTAGGCACTCTATTGCTCTTGCCCTCTTCCTCAAATTGTCAACTCCTCGAGATCTAATTTTCTAATTTTAGCATTTCTAATATTATTTTTAACCCTGATTCTGGCTTGTAACCACACAATTAGGCAAAATTTGCGTGGACTTCTACAAGTTAGACCCTTCACGGGGGAAAAAAACAATGGGATAGTACCAAGATTAGAAAAAACGGCAAGAAATCAGCACAGATAACAAATGACTAAGAAATAAATACAAATGTTTGCACATCAAGGAGAACCAAGCTCTCGCTAAATAAGAAGAAAACAACAAAATAAAGCCTCAAACTAGCAAGAAATCAACACAGATAACACATAGATACAAATCTTTGCACAAGGAGATCCATATTGTGGCTAAATAAGAAGAAAACAACAAGATATAGCCTCAAACTAGCAAGAGATCTTCCATTGCCATATCCTCCACCTTAATAAAGATAGAGAATAAAATGCGGGCAAATCAATCAATGCGAAAAACTATATATATCTCAATCAAATACTACGCTACTCACCAGATCTCACCCATCAGACCGAAATAAACTCCCCCAAAATCATAAAAAGAAACTCGCCCAATAGCCAAAACCATTAATAAAAAAAAATCGAATCTTTTCTTCCCCAAAACCACCATTTCCGCTCTCCCATCAACTGGGGCCGTAACAAAATCCCAGCTTTCCTCAAACCCATTTCTCAAAACCCCCTTTCGAATGCCTTGATCCATCCCACGAATCCCAGATAGATCAAACGAAGAATACCAACCAAAAAAAATCTTTAGAGAGCGAAATTTGAAGTACCTGAAACCACCACCCAAGAGGCAGATCCGCCGCAATCGAGATCGGAGCGAGAGAGGGAGAGAAGGAGAGAGGGAGAGAGAGAGAGAGAGAGAGAGAGACGTAATACTACCACTGGAGAGTTAGAGAAGCCTTTTTGTCGCTGCTAAGTACAGTAGCGAGCGAGGAAAAGCCATGGAGGTAGCTATACACAAGCATTGGGAGTCGCCAACCTCTCCCGCTTTTCTTAAAGCGAAAAAAGAAGGGAAGAAAATAGATTAGTAGAATAGTTTAAATTACCTTAAATTTATTTATGATCTCGCTCCTCTCAATCTCGAGCTATCTCCTCCTCCAGCTGCTAATTAAAGCAGCTAATAGTTAATTATTGGCCAGGTAGTAATTAATTTATTGTTTTCCAAAGTGGGGTTTGTCCTCGCCCAGTAACGAAATTACGAGGTTGCCCTATCTTTGCTTCAAAGGAATCGCAAGGATTTGGGAAGTGTGGATCTTAATGACTGATTTGCCCCCCATTAATTGGCATCATTTGGACAACAGACTCATGGACTGGTTTTCGTCGGATTCGGGTAGAAAATTTTACAGGAAGGTGGTCAAATTAATCAAACATAATTACAAATTTTTTTACCCCATTTGGGGTACGCTAAATAGATAGCTATAGAGAGGTTTAGCTTTTAACTCTTTGTCACTATATTTATTGTCTTCGTTTCACTGCCTTGCTTAGGAGGGCCCTTAGGCCTTAGCGCACTCATAATTTTGTTTGGGGTCTAATCCGGTCAAACGAACAGTCCAAAGTCGCCGCAGCAGTCAAACCTGGAAGGGGACCCGAGGGCGTTTTCGTCACTCGGTCAGTATCAGGATGAGGGGGCCTCCTGTCTCGGGTCGGTCGCACTCCGATACCGATACCGATACCGCCGACGACGTCGCTGTCACGTGTCGCGCACGTGGGACCCATCCCTTTAGAAAGTGTAGCCTTGGAGTCGGAGTTGGGAGTTTTTTTTTTTTTTTGGGTGGGTGACGTTTTAATAGGTAGGGACTCTTTTTTCTAATCTCACACCCTATATTTTCGTTATTTCTAAATAGGTTCTTTATTATTATTATTTTCATTAAATCATTTTAAAAAAGTGTCTGCGTTTCCTCTGAAAATATAGTGACAAATTAGGAGGGATTTGTGGTCTGAACTGAGAAAGATAAGGATCAGACTAAAAAGGGTGCAATGACATGAAGTATTTTGGAATAAGGACATAATATAAGGTGTGAAATGAGAAAATCCTTTAAAATAATTTCCCTCCTGTCGCCTACGACTCCTCCCGCCACCCGACAATCTCATTACACGTTACGTACACTCAAATCCATCTAACAGTAGAGCTCTTACATCACTTTACTCTCTCTCTCTCTCTCTCTCCAAATAACAAAAGTTTGCTAAATTGCCCACTCCTCTCTATCTAGATCTTCTCTTTCTTATATGGTCAAAAGAAACATATCGGAGGGGACCAATATGCCTTCTTTAAATTGGGACCCTTGCACTTTGATCTCTTTAGCCTAACTGATTAATAAAAGATCATGTTCTCTCTCCCTCTCTCTCTCTCTCTCAAAGTCTCAAAGGCATTGACACGCTAACTAACTTTGTAATGACTTCTGGGCTTCAAGATGCTATTCTCAGTGCTACTCTAACTTGCATTCATCTTATCTTCTCTGTTTCGGTGCTGACTAAAGTTATATAATTTTTTTTATAGCTTTGCTATGTTGTAATCAATGTGAGTTTTATCCCAACTACATGCAAAGGGGCAAGAAGGGTTTCATTTGAGCATGGATGTGGATAAAGAATTTAATCTTTCTGCATGGCAGGAGGGGCTTTAAGGACTCCAAAACCAATTTAAATACCTTGCTTTGGTGATAATGAGGAAATTAAAGGACTGGCTAAATTTTCAGCCACTGTAACTGCTAGGAAAGCTATCTATTTAAGTAGAAAAAAAGTTAATGGAAAGCATAGAATTAGATCTTTTAGTGAAATATTACAGGTGCATGATTTAGGCTCATTATAATATGTTTCTTAATTAGAAAAAAATAATAAAAAGCATAAAACCAGCTCTTTTATCAAAACTTTATATATACAAGGTTTAGGTTCATTATAGCCTGTTTCTTAAAAATGTTGGCCAACTTATCCATTCTATATATCGTATAAGATTATTCTAATTTCTCTAATTTATAATCTAAGGGTTCATGATAAAGAATAATAAAAAATATAGTACCTTATAGTGGCAAAGCTATATAAAGGCCTCTCCTACTCTGTCAATCCAGTTGGTTGGTGGTGGGGTCAGGGTAGTTCACAAGGTAGATAGGCCTCACCGTGCCGTCCGTGTTCCCCTAACTGACGAACTCGGGAGGTTAGACATCAAGCTTGGACAGTGAGGCAGAGTACCTTCAAGAAAAGCAAGTATTAGCAACTTAGGCAGCCTGATAGATTTGCTTTCTCTGAAGAGAAAAGTTGGGTATTTCATCCTCTAAATGCGAATATCAAACGGAGAGCATATACTATATACTAATTACATATCGATCAAAATCTTCTTCGTCGCATACTAGTTGATACATGACAAAGGAGCTGTTCATACAAATCTCCTTCACTTGCCAGCATTTAATATAAATTCTTTACATTCACGGCACGCCTGTGATGAATAGATGGCCTTGATCTCTAATATGATCTTTGTCTGCTTGGCAGATTTTGTTAGCTTGTCAATTTCATCTTCATAGAGCATCAGGTTGCACGTCTTTCTCGGACAGTTTCTGATTGATGGATACAAATCTACCAAAGTTGCTTGAGAAACTTTTCATGGTTGTCACAACTCACAATAGGGCCCAGAGATACGTTTTCATGTACCATTAA
Organism: Typha latifolia; assembly: GCF_019914945.1. Taxonomy (NCBI): domain Eukaryota; kingdom Viridiplantae; phylum Streptophyta; class Magnoliopsida; order Poales; family Typhaceae; genus Typha; species Typha latifolia. Next base: position 11,882,474 of record NC_133093.1, on the reverse strand, counting down.
GTAAATATGTTGCTATGCTCTGAATGATTACTCGAGATTATCAAAGGTTGCTTGATCTTTCATCCCTGTTCACTTTTGGACCTAGGCCAGCCGTTAACGGAACGTCCATCAGCGTGGCCCTTCATCTTGGCTAGTAGTTGCATGTGGACCAAATTCTCTATTGCCATAACCTCTCGGATGCCATCAAGAAGCTGTCCACACAGTTCGTCGAGGGCAAGCATGGGGAATGGCTCCTCAATAAGAACACCGACCTGGATTTGTTGTAGTTAGCAGAATAATAATAGATAGATAGGAACAAGGAGTCATGACAGCATGACAGCATGACAGAATGCACATAAACAAGATTACTAACTTATGCACCAGAAGTTGTCTAGTTCTGTAAGTTGCAAGACAAATAGACAACATGCTGATTTAGAAAAGGACACGATGTTGATAAAGCTGGCAAAAATCCAAGCAAGAGCATGTAGGGGAACAAACTAGTTCTGGTGGCAAATAGTCTGGCAACTATTTTTTCAATAAACCCCACATCTGTTTCCCCCGTTATGCCTAGAATCAAACTATTCCCCTAAATTTTCATTTGCATCTCTTTGCCCATGGTCTAGACTAACATGAAAAACTAAACAGTCATTAGTAGCACCATCAAATTATCATAATACCCCTGTGATATTAATTACCCTATTGTTTGAGAAACAATAAATCTTCTACCCATCTTTTTAAGAGAATTGAGATATTTTATTCCATGATCATGCATTTGAAGGGAGGTAATTGGTGATAGAGATGATAACTAAGATTTAAGACTTGATCAACGGATAGAAGAGAGAAACTATATTTTAATAATTTTTGGTCCTTTTTGTTAAGTTTGGATAGCAAACAAAATAATTTTATATTACTGTAGATCATAAGGGGCACAGGGATTCAAATAAAAGTTTAGGGGAGTAGTTTGATTTTAACCTTTTATGCATCACCACAAGATCATTTGTAATTTGTCCTTATTGTTTTAATAGTGACATGATTCAGAAATCATACTAAACATTAAATAGCTAACTAGTCACTGCAGCTAACTCGATAAGCGTTCTAAAACTAACATTTATTCAATGACAATTCTAATTCTTCGCTCATTTTATATTCTAGATTAACAGTTATGAGAAGTCATGCAACACTAACCAAAACAATATCATAAAAATTTTGAATTATCCTAAATTATATGTTTCCTTCTTGCTAGTATGGTTGTTTTTTTCTTTAAATTTTGATGTTTTTCAACGGAAATGACCACAAAGTTTTCCAGGATAGGTCCAAATTAGAAGTTGCTAGTTAGACTTGTGAGAGTAAGAAAATAGAATTGCTTACTTCTTCAATGCAGAACAAAGAGGCTGCACTGATGAAGGTAGCAGGGACAACCATCCAATCGCAATCATCCCACAGTATCACAGGAAGTGTAAGATGCCATAGGACAAGAAACCTCGATGTTAGTCTAGTGTATGAAAGAGGAATCGGAATACCCATGAGCTGCTCACAAACACCAATTCCTTCATGGAAACAAGAGATCTTTGATTCCTGTGAAGCAAAAAGATACAGCTAATGAGTTAATTAATACTACCATTTGGGTCGGATAAAGCAACCATAGAAACCAGCCCCTGAGGGATGTTGATGTAAAAAGAATTTTGGTTTTCGCAAAGGTATAGTTTTACTTTTATACTGCAAAAATGTTCTTTTGCTTAACCACTGTGCATAATAGACAAATTCATATCGAAACAGCTGCAGTGACCAGATATAAGCAGGTAATTTGGAAACACTACATTAGTGTGTTCTGGTGATAACTAGTAAGACATAGTTCAACTTTTGTTCTGTGACAACAGATGATTTACCTTTATTTTCATTTCTAAGTTGGTCTAGCAAAGACATTCACAACTGAAAGAAATTACCAAGACATTCTGCTTCTGTTCTTCAAAGTGTAAAAGTTGAAGGCTTTGTGAAATGAACTGTATGATACAGCGAGGGCGGTGTTTTGATCTCAGGACTACAGCTAAATCATCCTCTTCAAGCAAACTCTGAAGATCAGCTCTTATGTCTGAGCCATCAATAACATGACACTGCAACATAAACCTTAGTTATTACCTTGACATAGCCTTTGAATCATAAGATCAAAAGAATCTATAATGAACAACAATTTCTAACATTGTCATGAATAGAACCTGTTGAATTTTTGTGGAATATTGCATCGTCATGCATGCTCACTAAATACAAGAATTTCAATTTTCTGAACTGTTGATTCAGGAAGATGATGGTTTATTACTCCTTAACCAGTCACACAGACTATATCAACATAACACCAAATCTACAAGTAAATATTCTTTTTTTTATTATTCAAACAGTATATGCATGTGCTAACTTATTCTTGGCACTCCAAAAACATATATGCACATGGTAATAGCTTCCAATGTTTGCAGCAGTAAATTTGTCAGGACCCACGATGATCTGCTAAGCATGCACAGCAGTAGTACTAGAGTTGAAAGGATCAGAGAATCATCAGTCTCTACTCTTAGATCAGCATTTAAGTAGTCTTAAATTTTTCCCTCCAAAAATTGGTGCACATGAATGGTTAGCAATATAATAATCCGGATTCCTATTTCCAGGAGACAAGACAAGCATTCTCAAATTTCCTTTCCAATCTTAAAGTTCCTCAACTTTAAAAGAGACAAGTAGGTTAGAGAGCACAAGTAATTATACTACAGAACTAAAAAGTTACACAAGGAACACACACCTTCAGTGCTACAGGAAATGCCATGATATAATTCAACAAAGCCTGCTTGACAACATGATCCACGGTGCCGCCATCCCTCCCCTTCGCTGCCATCACCAACCCCGCGAGCTCCCCAGTCCCCGCAACCACCCGCATCCACGCCTTCCTCCCCTCCTCGAACCTCGAATACGACGCCTCCGTCCTGAACACCAGCAACAGAGCCAGCGCTGGCGCCGTGAGCTGGTACGGCAGCGGTGACGCCCGCAGAAGAGGGAATCCCCCAGGAAGCCACTCGAGCGACACCGCCGTGTTATAAATTGCGAGCGCGGCGGCCACTGCGGTGAGCGCCGACACGGGTGGGACCAACGAGAGGATGACACGCGAGGTGAGGCTGGAGATGAGGTGGCGAAGGTGGCGGCGGGAGCTGCGGTGGTTGCGCCACTCGCCGGGGGTGTATAAGGGACGGCGGTCGCGGACCCGGCGTTCTTTGACAGCGTCGGCCCAATCATAGACAGAGCCGATTAGGGAGAAGAAGGATGGAGGATTGCTCGATTTGGCGCAATGAATTCGGAAAAAATGGGGTTTTTTTGGATGGAATCTAGGGTTTGGATAAAACTTGCAAGGAATTCTTGGGGAGAATTGGGAGGAGGTGGCGGGAGTAAGGGTTGTGGCCATTGGGGTCGGGATAAAGTGTTCAGGTTAGGGTTCGGAGAGGGGAGGAGGAAGGTGAAGAAGGAAGCGAGCGAATTGCTTCGCCATGGTTAAATGGGTTTTAGTGCTCTCGGGAGTTTTGGAAGCGCTGGCAGTGAAGCGAGTGGGAAATTCGTGGCGTAGGATGGTGCACAGAGCTTAAGGAGTGAGGTGGTTGGATCGGGAAAGAGGGGGGCCAGGGTCCAACGGTCAAGTTGGGGGCCGAATGGGGAAGCGGATCGTATGCAACCTCGAATTCACGAATTTTGTACGGCCATCAATTTCCTGATTTATATTTATTTTTGCAGTATCATCCATTTATTACATATTTTACACGTATAACTGGATATATGATTAGTTCTGCAAAGTAGATCATGATCTTGGTGGTTTCTCCCATTAGATCTGAAGACCCCAGTTGCTGGGAATCCACTGGGATTTGATAATTGCTTGTTTGCTGCGATGGCTTCATGATTCATGCAGTACTGTTGCGAGCTGGAAGGTTCCAATTTATTTTTACCCAAATAAATTATTTTTAAAATTTATTATTAAATATGATTTAATTTATTTATTATAGCCTTAATAAAAATACCGAACTAATCAATATTTTATTTCTAAGTAAAAAAAGCTAATCAACTTAGCATTTTTATTTAATTTTAAAACATTTAATTGAATAATATTTTATGTATATAAATTTCTTATTTCTTGGGGGTGAAAAAGTACCGCATTGTCTTTTCTGTGCGGTGATACATATCTCCATCGATTGTTCGTGGATTAGATATAATGGTTGAGTTAACAAAATGATTAATCAAAATTATTGATGATAAACATGGAAAGTGAATAATATAAACCAAGTTTTGTATCATCTAATCACGGTAAAGAAAATAGTTTTATTTACGATCTAGCTTTTGAATAGAAATTGTTATTTTATTATGACAAATAGAGTGGGTGACAAGAGATTAATAATCTTCAAAACAAGATTATATATCAATTTTAACATATCAAACACGTGCAAATTAGCCCATACTAAATCTAAATAATTAAAATTTTGGTAAAATTGCAGGTAACAACAATAAAGATTAACTTGAAAATTTGTTATCATAAATACACCAATTTCAAAGAGAAAAAAATAATTATACATACAATACATAACGATGAGCTTCATGAAATTATATAGGTAAATATCAACTTCATTGATGAATTTTGTTTAAGGATGGAATATCGCGGATCAAGAGTTATTCATCTGGAGGAATAAATCTAAACCCTAATGGATAGGATTAATCCTTCATAAAAAAAAAGGGTATATTTCATTCTCCCTATAATTTAGTTTAATTTCATAAAAAAGAGTATAATAATTATTATTTTATTATATTTTATCAAACTAGTATGCAGATTTTTATTAATAATAAAATTATAAAAAATTGGATACATTTTTTAATATATCTAAAATAATATTGATTAAATTTTAGATAATTTTTTAATATTTTTATTATATAAATTTTAATCGATATTATTTTAGATGTGTTGAAAAATTTATCTAATTATATAGAAATTTATTGCTAATAAGTATTTTTAAATTCAACCTATAATCTGATTAAATATAATAGAAAAATAAATATTCCACTTTATTCAAGATCATATGGGTTGGGTTGGGTAAGTTAGAAGTGAAGTGCAATATGCTAGTGTCGTTTCGTCGTCCTCCGAGAGAAACCCAAAGAAATCTTGGTCCGAGCTTTCGAATTGGGAGAAAAAGATGGCCTCAACGAGGAATCCTTCTTCTCCTACCTGTCTCCACCTACGATTCGGGCAGAGGTGCAGGGTTCCCACCTCCGTTTCCCGCAAGATTCGGTCCCGCCCTTCGAGTTGCCGAGCTCTTCCGGCCTTCGCCGTCAAATCGGAGGAGAGAGGCAGAAAAAAGGAGGAATTGTGGATTGGATCTAATGGATTGCCGGATTCTTTCGCCGGGTGGTATGAACCGGGCGATGGCGGCGGGGATTCTCTGAGGAATAACGGGTTTAGAGGTGAGTTCGAGGGCATCTTCGTGGTAATTGTTTCACTTTGTCGTTTTTTATTTATTTTATTTTTTTATTTTTGCCTAAATTAGATTGATGGTGTTGCGATAGGATCTTGATGGCGGGTTTAAAAATTAAATGGTGGAAAGAGAAGAGTTAACCTAGAATGCTAATTTGATGTAACGAGCGAACATGTCTTTTAGTAGTGATCAAGAAATAGTTTTCGATTTTAAAATAAATATTAACGAAATTTTTAGTAGGTGCTTAACCTTTTGGTTGTCTATTGTTATTATACCTTGTGTCACTGTTTGTTTAGTCTAGGGGCCAGGCTTTGTCATAACTAGAACGACGGTTCATAGTAGTTTAGTACTATATGATGTCTTATGTTTAGAGAAAGTTAGTTATCCTGTGAAATATTAAAAGCTTGTCGGTTTTGAACTTGTTTTTCTTTTTAAATTTATTGTCACAAACCTTCAATTAGGATCCTCGCATGTCCAATAATTTTAGATGACATCCACTTAAGAGAACTAAACACGGTTGTTTCCTGCCATGCAAAACAATCTTGAGCCGATTTCAGGTGTTTGGAGTACTAATGACACTTTCATAGTAGTTCAATTGCAGGAACTCTTGTAGCAGGAGTGGCGGGACTCCTTTTAGCTGGCGGAGTCGCATTTGCTGCATTATCTCTCAGCACCAGAAGTGCCTATGGTATGGAGTTTATTTACAACGATTTGCCATGACTTACATCTCAAATGATTTTCTTTGATATCATTAGTCAGAATTCATGAAAAGGTTTAGCTAGTTCTGTTTGACAAATTTTATGACATGTTGTTGCTTTTTTTAATTATAAAAAAAGTTTTTTTTGATATCATTATTCAGTATTTTTTCTTTCCAATCTGTTTCTGAGCCAGGAGTTATAGCAGCATTACACCTGTTTTGAGTCACTCCTAAGTATGCTTTGTGCCTCTTGATTTAAGCAGGACGTAAACAAGAACTCGAACCATTGAAAATTGAGCAAGAAGTCCTATTAAGTTCTTATGATAATCCTGAAGCTGATAGGGTTGAGAATCCTACTGAACTGCCTACAAATGGTACCAGCAAGACAAGTGACTGCTGTTCAGAGAATGAGACAGGTAAAAACAGGGAACTTGTCTCCTCTTAGAAGTATTGAAGATTCTAGTGGAGGCTCTAACCAATAAGTGATGATGACAATGCCATTCACAGAAATGACAAAATAACCAATTAAATTGGTGAGCCAACTTCCCCAGATGTTAATGATGTTACCTGATATCTCTAGTTCCACCTCACCTAAATTGTCTTAACATATTGTTTAGTTTTCATCTGATGGTCTTGATTCAAAACGTTCATACCATAATGTGTCCAGTACTTTTGCCCCAATTGTCATTTAAATATCATTTAAGTGATCATTATGTGGGAGATTTGGACACTCGAGAGACGGTTGAACTTGAGAGTTCCGAGCCAATTGACGGATCAGCCTCCAGTTGAAACATTGACAAACAACGTAATAATTAAACATTGGACAGAAATACATGATGCAGATTGCTATAATGGTCTTCCACTATATAGGAGAAAATTGAAAAGTTTACATCTAGAATAGCTAATAATTTGAGATTTTTGTCAGTATTGATGACCCTTACGGTTCAAATAATTCATCTCCAGTTGACGTGAATCAAGTGTAAGTGTACCAACTGTAGCACATCATTATATGAAAGTATAAGTGAAATCAAAGAGGACTTGATAAAAAGGCAGTTACTTGAGTCAATAGCACCTGATAGAAGTAATTCTCCATGCTTGTAACCCTGCTGCTTTGCTCTGCAGCTCTTCAGATACCTCCTGGAAAAGTTTTGGTTCCACCTGTAGTTGACCACGCTCAGGTTCAGGCATTGGCAGCATTGCAGGTCTTGAAGGTATGCTTGTGCACTTATGATGTGATGGCAGCTAGATGGTTTTATGTTTATTTAGTCATATTCTTCCTACTTCCTACTGGTTTCTTTATAGAAATCATGACCATCTTCGCCCCTTATTAACTTTTTAGATATTCTCATACATTGTAACTTCTAAGCAAAAGTTGTTGAAACACCAAAACCTCCAAATATACGTGTAAGCCGCGTGGGTAAATCCCCCTCACGAGATTATATTATTCTAGATTTGTATAACTCTACTCGCTTGGGGGTCTCTATGGTAAATCTCGTCAGCTAGCCGGCTCCTCCGGAATCCTAAAATCCTCCTCACGCGGTGTCAATCCTATTAATTCACGCAAGTAACGCCATACGTAAGATTAGCGAACTAATATAATTAATTATCTTGTTAGCGCATTTATGCTTGGCAAATACATGAGTCGGGGTCTCTTAGGGCGAGTCTTATGTTATCTCACAATTCACATGATACAAAATTGTCATTACGACGGATCAGGCTAATTAAATCAGGTGAAAAAGATAAACAGGGTTATAGGGTCTAAATGGCCCCAAATAGGCTAGGCTAGAGGCAATGGGTAGGCTCAAACCCAAAAAGCAAGAGAGCCTTGGTGGGCTGGGGGCCCAGCCACAGTCCACTAAGGTTGGAATAGTGGGTTGCAGACTGTAGCCCACCCAACATTGGGTTAGTGGGCTGCAGCCTGCAGCCCACCCAAAACTAGCTTAGTGGGCTGCAGACTGCAGTGGTCTGCAGCCCATTAAGGGAGAATGGGTGAGGGTTAAACCCCCACCCTTCCACCCCATCTCCTCCCGAGGGAAGGAGGTCGAGGCGGTGAGAGGGATCCACGGGGTTGCAGTGCTGCGGGCAGCGCAGCACAAGGCCGGCGGCGGCCACGAGACCGACGGGTAAGTGAAAGGGGAAAAGGGAAAGAAAAAGGGGAAGGAGGTGGACCTGACGACGACGACCGCGCTCTATGGCCGACGGCCATGGGGAGTCCATCCTCCCCCCATCACCAAGGGCCCAAAGCCCAGAGATGGCCTCTCTCCCTCCATCAGGGCTTCTCAGATCGGCGGCTAGACGTGAGGTCGTTGGCCGCCGTGGGCTCCGACGACGGCGAGGGAGGGGGGCTACACTATCAAAATTAATGGCAGGGGGGAGGCTTACCGGGGGCTTGGTCGGCAGGCTCGGCAGCTCTCGGTCCGGCTTCGGCGGCAACGGCACTTCGTCGACTCCGGCCTCGGCAATCCGCGAGAGAGGGAGAGAGGTGAGGTGGAGGAGAAGATGAGAGGTGGGGTGGGATGGCTGCGGTGAGGGGAAGAAGGAGATAGAGGAGGTGGGGAAGGTGGCGTGCACGACAAGGGAAAGGGAAGAAGAAGGAGAAGAGAGGATGCGGGCAGGGTGGCAGGGCTCACGCACGTGCTCGGCGCGTGCGTCAATCAGAGGGATTTTTTTTTATTATTATTTTGGGGTGTTACAGTTGTGGCTTGTAGTTAGCATGTTCTAAGTTTATATTGAAACAACACTGTTTAGATATAGTTGTTGAGTGTTGTGCGGTAGATTTAGAGTTATGGAAAAAGTTGCAATAGTCTTGAACGATTTTTTTGTACTGCAGTTTGTTGGAAGCTTTTTTGAACTTTAATTGATTTATGGAGTTGCTTCAATCTTACCTTTGTACTTGAAAAAGATTTAACTAATTGATGTACTATGGAGTAAGTTAAATTGAAGTTGATGTCATCATCTCATTAATTTTGTGTTCTAGGTTATTGAACCAGATGCTCAACCTTGTGATTTATGTACTCGTCGCGAGTATGCTCGCTGGTTGGTGAAGGCAAGTAGTGCTCTGTCAAGGTACATTCTTCTCCTAATATATGCTTAAACGTAATAGTCGTAATAGTCCATATTGTGTTTTAAATTCTTGAGCTACCATAATTTCTCAAAGATGAGATTATTTACCTCTTCAACTGGACTTCTTCCAGTACCCTGGAAGCTTTCAAAAGGGATCTTTAGGTACATACAAATGTGCATAATAAATGAGCTTGCCAAAAGAAATTAGAGAAGTAATGGGCAATTTCAATTAACAGCTAATAACCAGACATACTGATATGAGTGACAACAAGAAGAATGTGACATATGAACCTTGGAAGATTTGATATAGGGGCACAAGTTCTATCGATGCATGTGAACTTACGGAAATTGTATGCATTCCAGTAAGGATTGGGTCTCCTGAAGTTTAACCTTGTGGTTTTCTGCATAGGAACACAATTTCTAAAGTGTACCCGGCAATATATATAGAGAATGTGACTGAACTTGCATTTGATGATATCACTCCTGAAGACCCTGACTTTCCGTGCATTCAAGGTTTCAAATTGTAAATTTTTCTTAATTATCTTCTTGGACACCTTAGGCCATAGAAGATATTGCCATGAAATTGTTTCATTACTTCTCCTACATTTAACTGTACTTTGATATTTCTTATCAAATTCCATGCCTTAGGGTTGGCAGAAGCTGGACTCATTTCAAGTAAGCTTTCAGGATCTAAGACTAATAGCTCTATTAGTGGACAACGTGATTCTATTCTTTTTTCTCCGGAAAGGTGATAATGACTACCACTGGTTATATGTGTATTTGTGTTTTATATTTATTTAATTTTTTTCTGCCTAATCATGCTCATGCAGGCCTTTATCACGTCAAGATCTTGTGAGTTGGAAGATTACTTTAGAAAAAACACAACTACCAGAAGTCGACAAAAAAGTAAGAAAAAGATTGTAGATGTTGGACTTTGTTCCACCTTTCCAGTTGAGACATTTGCACTAAGTGCCAATATTATGATGTTTTTTTATTAGTCTCTGTACCAGTGTTCTGGTTATATAGACATTGATCAAATAAATCCAGACACTTGGCCTGCTTTAGTATCTGACTTGTCTGCTGGAGAACAGAGTATTACAGCTCTTGCATTTGGTAATGTTTTCACACGTTTTGATATATGATACTGAGAGTTTTCATACATTTTTGATATTTTTGATACTGACTTGGTATTGAAAGACCTGATCACTATTGTCTTGTACTTATAGGTTATACTAGACTTTTTTTGCCAGACAAGCTGGTAACAAAAGCTCTGGCTGCAATTGCTCTTTCAACTGGTGATGCTGCTGAGGTTGTCAGTGAGGAACTCGCACGTATTGAGGCAGAAACATTGGCAGAAGCTGCTGTGAATGCACATAGTGGCTTGGTAGCTCAAATTGGGAAAGATATTAATGCAAGCTTTGAGAAGGAGCTGGCCAAGGAAAGGGAAAAAATGGAGGCATTAAAAAAGTTGGCTGAAGTACTGAGGATAGAATTGGAAGAATTAAGAAAAGAAAGAGCAGAAGAAAACAATGCTCTCGTTAGGGGCCAAGCTGCTGTCGAATCTGAAAAGGAAGCCCTTTTAAAGTTAAGGCATGAGGTAGAGAAACAGTCACAGAGCCTCATGAGCAATAAGATTGAGATCTCCTTTGAGAAGGAGAAGATTTTGAAACTTCAGAAAGAAGCTGTGAACGAGAACCAGATCATTGTTCAGTTACAATATGAGCTTGAGGTTGAGAGGAAAGCCTTGTCCATGGCCAGGTAAAGATCTATCTGCTATAAAATTTATCCTGTTCACACTGTCAGAGTAGGTATATCGCTGCTTACTATTTCTTTGCTTGTAGACTTGTAGTATCTCCACTTACTCGTCACCGGCACAATAAATAATTGATTCCCTCCTTCTTTACCTTTATTATTGTCTACCCTAAATAGTGGGAGAGGTCCTTTTTTGTATGTAATTTCATTCATATGTTTGTTCCAATGAATTCAACCTTCTCTAAGCTTTTAAAGAGGAAGAAATTCCTATTCAAGCAAACCTCTATGATCACCTGTCAACTATCTTTTCACAGGGCTTGGGCGGAAGAGGAAGCTAAAAGAGTCAGGGTGCAAGCCAGAGCTCTCAAGGAAGTCAGAGATCATTGGGAGCTGCAAGGAATTAATGTCGTCGTGGATGGAGGCCTCCAACATGATGCTTCCACTGGTGTCACTTGGCTTACTGCCGGAAAAGAGTCTCCATTTGATGAGGCAATCAACATACCAGAGTCCTTGCTAGAGAATCTTAAGTCACTGGTTGCTCAGATAAAAGTTAGATCTTTTGCTGTTATCGAGAATGCTCAGATAAAAGTTAGATCTTCAGCTGTTATCGAGAAAATAATCCAAGATATACACTCTCTAATTTCAGTTTTAAAGAAATGGGCAGCTGAGATGACAGAGCACTCTTTGAAGATCTGGGTTTATACAATTTCAAAGACCAGAAGATCAATCGATGAGTTGCAGTCTAGTGTGTGTGCATTCGGCCCGACAGTTGGGGACAGGGCGAAGAGGGTTGCTGAAGATTGCAGGCAAGGAATGTTGAAGATCTCACGCAGATTCAAGGAATGACACTATATGTATATTCTTCTATACTATTGATGCGACTGCCAAGGATTTTGATCTTGTATTATTCAGAAACTTATTCTCGAGGTTTACCAAGAGTTGAAGCTAAACAATACTCGGATTGCAAATAAGTTATCTAGTACTGTATAATGAATGGAAGATCACATTTATAGTGACTAGTTAGTTGCTTAAGTCTCAACTTTTTCTTCTTTTTGGGTTGAGTCATAAAGGGATAGTGATGCTTCAGATGTTTGCTGGTATAGCTTATGCTTTTTAGTTCCTATTTTGTTTTTCGAGGTAATATAATTACCTAATTTGCCAAAAAAAAAAAAAAAAAACTCCCACCTCTCAATTGCGAAGATGTATTTCAATCACTTACATTCCAGAAAAGATTATATCTCACGTAAATACCTTGTTCTTCCACTATTTATAAACGGATATTTACATGAAATTAAAGCATCTTTTTTACTATTGGCATGCCCAAATCGCATACATAGCACGTGCCTTATGTTTCCATTCTGCTATTTCACGGCACGCAGTCTTTGGTCGTCAAATTTGACGCGGATTATCTAAACTCCTGGTTGTAGGAGCGTGGGTCTGGGGACGAGGCAAACTATAATTGGGTTTAGATCCCACTGTCGATCCGACCAACTCTACTAAAGTGTTCCCGTTTGTTTGGTAAAGCATTCAGAATTCCTTCTTCCCTCTTCCTTCTTCGCCCCTGCTCTCAGGTTTAGATGGATCAGGAAGAAGGTACTGGAACCCCGGCAACCCGAATCTTGATTATTCTCTCTTCTTTCCACCCGTCGTAATGTTCTTGACGAGAATTCTATCGTTTCTCTTTCGTTTTTCTCCTTTCGAACGCAGTGATCGAGTTTCTTGGACAAGTCCCTCTGTTCCAGCGCCTCCCCGGTTCTTCCCTCCGGAGGATCGCCGAGGTCGTTGAAGTGAAGCACTACGGTGAGATTCTCGGTTCATCAATCTCTTCCGTGGGAGTAAATAATAGAGATTGCTCGAGTTTCTGATAGAACTTTTAGGTTATTTGATTCGAAACTTGAATCCGTTACTTGTTTGGGCCGAAAGGTGTCTCTTTGGTCCAACTGTTTGGATAAAATTTCGTTGTTGGAAAATTATATAATGTTCACGATATCTATATTCCTGGTTGAGATAGTTAAATAAAAATTGGGTAATCGTGAGGCCGCATGGAAGGTGTTCCAAGTCTGACAATAATTAATGTATGATTTCATTTCTGTATTATTGTCCTCCTGATTGCCTTTTCAATTTTATGTTCTTCCGTTATAGAAAGAGGCGAGTATGTATCTCGTGAGGGTGAACCTGTTGATGGCCTTTATGTGATTTGGGAGGGCCAGGTAGTCTCTCTTTCCATTTCTTGCTCTCAATCTGTATGCCTATCTGTATGTCTATCTGTATGTCTATCTGCTTCTTAACATATAAAATGGAAGTTATTGGAGCTTGGATTCAAAGTTTTAAGGGAATTTTTTGAATGATTATGTTAGGGATAGTAAATTTACCTTCATTTTCCCCTTTATTTTAACTTCTAAAATACCCCTGCCTGAAGTACCGTTACAAAATTTAAACTTCTCTAAGAATAATTTTCAAGGGTATTTTAGTAAATTTGATTAGTACATGCTATGTTAGAAAGTATCTCAAGGGCAATTTTGTAATTTTTGTAGGGTTAAATAAGCCATAGTTTTGGGCTAATGGTAGTTAGTCGAATAATAGTAAATGTTATATGAAAATTATAGGGCAAAAAGAAAAGGTCAGATTACCAATAGCTCAAAGACGGAGTTAATCACAAAATCAGTAAAATGTAGGGTGTTATTGAAAATTTTCCACGTTTTAAACATTTTGTAAAGTTTTTTTTTTTTTTGTTTCTTTTACATGTCTAATGTGGTGTGTGAACATAGTAGTAAACTAGACATCCCTAAACGAGCTTGTGGGGAGGTAGATGGATCTTTAGGATTTCACTAGTGTAATGAGCTGTTATTAACTCAATTAATAAACTACTTATACTAAATAATTAGCTAGATGGATTATATAAATGTGTCTAGCTAGCATCCACAATTCCTGTTTTTAGGTTTTCATAGGGATCAATTTGTTCATACACTGAAGTTGCTAGATCACCGGAAATTTTGATTAGCAATTGGTTAACCTTCATGGTTTGACAGAGCAGATATAGGAAGAGATGAGGGAGAATGTATACGAATTACTGGTTCACTAAGGGCAGAAATGCCTTCCATTAGGAGAGAGAAGCTCTTTCCAGAAATATGTCGGTTGCTTCTTTTTTTTTTTTTATATCTGTTTGATTTGGGGATGGAACCTTTGTTCTTTTATCGGTATATCCAATAATGTCTATTCATAAAAAACCCAATCCAGTGACTTATGGTTGCAATCTAAGTCAAACATATGAAAAGCTACTGCTCCAGCTGTTGCTTCATTTATTTGTTAAGCCCAAATTCAACAAGCCTGACCGTCATGCATGTGATGTTTTCACTCTTGACTTTTGAAATGTCTGTCCAAATGTATTTTGCTACTTACCCTGGTCAGGTCAAGTTTTGGGCAGAACTTATCTTGGGAATTGTTCTATGGAGTTTCAAGTAGTTTATCCTCATGATCTGTTTCTTCCTTAAATCAGTATTTGTTCTCCTTGTATTTATCATAAGAAAAAATTGGTGTATGATTTATGATAGCATCCTATAAACAGTCCATTTAATATCCAAAGTGTCAAAGTTTTATAATTAAATTATAGCTATATTTCTTTTCCAAAATATCCATGATTCAGAGTATGTACTTAAGAATATGATTCTCTTTTATCTCTACAAACATTAATATTCTAATTTCTGAGCATTTAGAATTATGATTTGAGGTAGCTTTTGTTGATTTCTATTAACTTCTTAGAAGTGATGGTCTGCTATAAACTTCTGTGCTACTTTTAAGTTATGTAATATTCTGTTATTCCATTCTACTTGTTTGTCAGAATGGTGCTTTGTCATCATTTATCTTATTTACACTAATTATCATCTGCAGGCTGAAGTATCTGGCTCTACTAATTTGGAAGAAGGAAACCGTCCAGAGCTTCGTTTGAGACAGTATGACTATTTTGGTTATGGTACTGAACACATTCCAAATGCATCTCCATACAAAAGTTTATTAGTTAGTTTTATATGTTCTCTCATAACAGGCATCATTTTTTTCTTAGAGCTTCTTATGCGGAATACACTCCCTTATTCTTCACAAAGTAGTAAATTATTCTTTTTATGCATCAATATCTCTTTAAAGTTGAAATCCTTTTTATGTAGTTTCATTTGTATCTTATGTCATTATTGTAGCCAGTGATGTTTAGATATTTTATTTCTTAACTTTTAATTGACAAGTTGATGATCTTGTTGTTCCTTTATCCTATTTTGGAAACAATTTCTTTTTCCAAGCATGACTTAATTTATCAAGATTTGTTGTATTACACTTTTATTTGTATTATGGTGCTTTTGAATATGGTTCCCAAAATCAGCTAATCTCAATGCCGCCAGTTTAGTGCCTAGTTTCGATCTAAAATTAATTATTTTTGGTCGTATTGGCCGAATTAGCCGATTCGTCTCGACTGAAACTACTTTTTTTAAAAGATTCAAATCAAATCTCAAACATATCTGACCTAAGAGAAATTAGTAATTGATGTCCCTAACTGCATTATTTTTAAATTTTCAGTTTTTGCTCTCTATTTTTCACATACATTATTCTCCCACCCCTCACACATTTCACCGAGCTCATCCAGCTACTTTGCACTCTGGTGAACTCGGGTAACTT
Source organism: Typha latifolia (assembly GCF_019914945.1). Taxonomy (NCBI): domain Eukaryota; kingdom Viridiplantae; phylum Streptophyta; class Magnoliopsida; order Poales; family Typhaceae; genus Typha; species Typha latifolia. The sequence continues at coordinate 11,866,841 of NC_133093.1, read as the reverse complement.
TTTTTTTTTTCATTTTTGTATTTTTCTCATTTCTCTTCTCTCCTATTCTCACTCACTTTTTAACTCTCATTTTCTTACTCCTACAGAATAACAATGAAGAGAGATCTCTTTATCTCACTTTTATGGTAGTAATTTACGAGTATAAAAATTTATCGAATTTAGTTTAGAATTCATCATAGTTTTGAGTTAGTTTTTTCTTTAGTTTTTAGGCTTCATAAATAGCTAATTTTTTTCTTATTTTTTTGTTTATTTTTCTAAAATTTTAAATAATATTTTAACTTTTACATAACTAAAAAATAGTATGATCTGGTATGGGTGGCCGATAAAGCCGATACGACAGATAAGTATCGTTTTTAATTTTATTCTAATGGCCAATCTCGATCCCGATCCTGAAATCGAGTTTCGACATCTTGTTTAAAGTAAAAGAGTTTTCTCTTTCGTAAAATCAAGCATGGTAAGTACAATATTCTTCTTCTGCTTTTTTATTATTCATCATATGCTACTAATACTGCTGGTGATGATTTCGTAGGTGCTGGTGGTTCTGTTGGTCAAGTAAATGTTGTTGCATTGTCCAAGGTATGTTAACTTCTTTTCCAATCAACTTAACAGCATAATAGAGCCTAATGATACTTGGTTGCAGCTTGCTTATAAATCTCACTATGCAGCTGACCTGCTTGGTACTGCCAGATGAATATAGACAATTACTGCAGCCAAAATCAATTTGGAATGCGGAAGGAACGCCTGACAATTTTTCATTTGTGGAGCGCATACTGCAATTAGAGCCATTAGAAGTGAGTATATATTTCTTATGATTTCATTGTGGTTTAAGTTCCTTGTCAAAGACATGTGAATATTGATTATAGAAGGACATCAGACCTTCCATAGGTTTTATACCTGACATTGTGACAATACCACTTCTCCCTTCATATTCATCATTTTTTACTTGTCTCTGATTGCGCACTTCATTGTTGTTCTAACAATAATCCAGCCAATGCTGGTACTTCTTGTTTTGGTTTATTGGCATCCCTGTGTTCTATATAAAACTTAATTTTTTGTTTATGTTCTCATTATATTTGTCATCTTTCTTTCTGTTAGGTGGATATTTTTCGTGGATATACTTTGCCAGATGCTCCAACTTTTAGGCAAGTTTTTGGTGGACAATTGATTGGACAGGTATGACTTAATCTTTCTCATTTGCTACTTTCTTTTCGTATGTATGGATGTACATCTGTCTGCATTTTCTGATTGTTCTTATTATGTGACATGACCTCATTGTCACTTTGCAATAATGATTCCCAGACAAAGTAAAGTAGCTCTCATACTTGCAATAACCAGCAATTGAAATGACTCGTATAGATCTGGATATAGTCTAAGAAATTAATGAGGTTTATGAGTTATGACAATGAAGTCCTGTCCCACATTGTGCTTGCCTATTTTTTTAATGCAGTTATTTGCTTCTTCTATTTTGACGATTGTAATCTGTTTCCGGTAGACAGGTAGGAATCTATATTCATCTAACATGTATCTAGTCTAGCAATTTAGGTGGTGAATCCTTTTAGAGTTGCAACCTTACCTGCAATCTGGCTTGCTTTTGGATTCATTTAAGAAAAGTGGAGCCTATCTGCTTTCTTCTGCTTTTCTTGGATTTATGCATATGATAGTTAGTAGAGTCACTATACGGGATATTATTATGTGCATATTTCTTTTATAAGTCCTGTTGGTGGAATGCTTTTCTCTGTTCATGGATCTCATTTTGTGCTTATAAGCACAATTTGAGCAATGGTGGTTCATCCTGTATAATTTATAGATCGACATTGGTAGAGATGGTAGAATGATGTAATATTGTTGAATGCTTTTCTCCATTCATGGATCTCATCTTGTGCTTATAACTTATAAGCACAATTTAATCAGTGGTGGTTCATCCTGTATAATTTATAGATCGACATTGGTAGAAATGATAGTATGATGTAATATTGTATCCAATAGCGCTGTGTACATAAAATTTAATTCGTTATCTATAAGGTGACTAAAGGTGTAAACTCTATGCTAGCACATGTTGCTGCTGCTTACACAAGAATTTGGAAAGAGAAGATTTATGCGACCTTACCTTCATTTTTAAAGAAGTTATTTTCAAGACTCAAAACTATGACCTCTTTGATGCAGCGGGCAAACCTCATTACCACACCAAGTGACACCTTCAGAGGTGGACACTATATTGTGTATATATTTCTCGGCAAAATTATCACTGACCAGTCCAGTATTGGCACTTCAAAAATATTTGCATTCAGACATCCTAGAGTTGATCAAACTGGTCATGTCTGTCTTGGCTGGTAGATAGGACCTAGAGGAACATTTGGGTGTGAAGAGGGTATGACTGCTATCAAGGTCTGAGTTACTAGGCTTCAAATGATCAATAATTTGGTCACGTGTAAGAGTTGTTGGAAAATTATCAGTAATCAATTATTTTGCAGATAAGAATATGATTGCTTAATGGATAACTTTTAAAACCCTTCTCAGTTTGTTTTTCTTGCTGATGCAGGCATTGGCAGCAGCATCTAAGACGGTGGATTGCCTTAAAGTTGCATATAGTTTGCATGTGCTTTTTCTTGTGGCCGGAGACAACAACTGTGAGTTGTTTTAATTTCATTGACTATTACTTTTTGTTGGTGGTCTCTGTTTAAACTAAGAGACTATGTTTTATATGTTCTGGTCCTTCTGGATTTACCTGAGAAATGAAACATCTATGCTGTTGTCACTTTGATTCTTAATTCATCTCTCTTAATATAAAAACATGAAGCAGGGGAGATTGTTTATGCTGAATTATGGAGCATTCTGTCAGATTCCATGTATTACTTGATCTGCTTGTATAGATATATGAATAAATTTTCTTTCGTGGCATTTTTATACTCTGTTTGAACTTCTTGTTTCAAATACTTTAGTATGAAGTATTATTATTTTTAAGGTTACCTTCTTTTGTAGTGCCAATTGTGTATCAAGTTCATCGTGCACGTGATGGCAATAGCTTTGCTACCAGGAGAGTAGATGCAAAACAGCAGGGCACTGTTATTTTCACTTTGCTTGCTTCCTTCCAGGTGATCATTCTTATGATTATGAATAATTTTCATGACCAATATCTTGGCCTATGTGAGTGTGTATAATTAAGTAATTAACATATTAATGCTTTTTCTTATTTGTACTCTGTTGTTTTCTATGCAATTGACAAGCAAGTAAATGAAAAAGAAACACAAAATAAAGTAGTATGGCAACCGTCACATGTTGAAATTCTTTTAATCCTTTGTATTGTAAGAACCATAATCAATCTATAATATATACTCCCTCGACCACTTCAAGACAGATTCTCGAAAGACAGCAAACCAAACATATTACCTTTATCTACTGTGTTAATCTTACTTTGTGACCGTCAAATTAGCTGAAAGATGATTCTTAAGAACAAAAGGCACATGGATATATATATATATATATATATATATATATATATATATATATATATTTAACCCAGTATTATCTTATTATTCTTGCATATATGTCCTGGCAACTTAGCTTTCTTGTTCTGTTGGGGCCCACATTTTTCCAATACTAGCTTCCTTTGTAATAAGGTCAAGCTGGTATGATACATATACCTATATGCTTGTGTTTATGATCAACAATATACATGCAACGTAACTTCTTTTTCTTGAATAGAAATATTACGTAATTGACATCTCCCTTGTAAACTGATATATGCTTCTTTTGTTTAATTATTGGAGTACATTCTTGCCGTCACCTGCAAAAGATACAAGCTCAATAGTGTTTGGAGGGAGATCAGAATATGATTATTTTTTTTCTGTACTCATTAGCTTACATTTATGTAATTGTACTGCAGAAAGAAGAGCTGGGGTTTGAACATGAAAATGCTTTGATGCCCCATGTTCCTGAGCCAGAGACAGTTAATATCCTTCTAACTTTTCATTTTTTTAGCGTTTAATTCAAATATTCCTATCTCACTAATCTCAAGTTTTATGCTGCAGCTTCCATCAATGGAAGAGTTGCGAGAGAGACAACTAACTGATCCTGGCCTTCCAATGTAATATTTTCTAAGATCGTTGAAACATGGTTATTTGGATTATAAGCCTGCTTATTTATCTAAACCTTTATTATGATACATTTGCTTCATAGATTTTCTTGATAATGTTATCGTCATTATTGGGGCACTCTAAAGATTTTATTCTCATGTTATGTCTAGTTTGAGTTTGTAACTGGAGTTATAGGCATAGGGAAGGACCAGCAATTCTGGTGAATGAATTTGCCATTAGTGGCTACTAATACTGAGTGCATCTACCAGTATTTGCACATTTAAGCTTTTGTGCTTGAAAAAAATAGCTATTAAGTCTTCCATTGAACTATCTATTAATCTTTTATCCTCTTGCAAGTGCATGGGCTTGAATCAAGCCACTTATTGGGTGTGATATTTCATTGCATGTCTAGACATGTGGTAAAGGTCTTATCTGTTCCTTGACTTCCTTCTTATATATCCCACCATCCACCATCTTCACCATTTTGGACATCACGCCCTTGTCAGATGCCACCTTGACCTCTACTACTCACTACTGCTCCTTTACCTTGACCTCTGCTGGCCACCCCGCCACTATCTTTTACTCCTGGAACTACTTGTTCTACATTAACTTCAAATTTGAACCCAAGCAAAAATTTCAGGCAATACACTATCTATACGGCAGTGTATTCTCACTAGAATAAAACAAGGGTCTGAGTAAAAGGGCCTAATCCTGTCTTTGTTGTTCTTTTTATGTGCAAAGCAATTGTCCTCATAAACTCATAATACTGACTTTCATTAGTTTGTATATCAAAGTTAATATATGACTGTATTCGAGACGTAAGAGTTCAAGTTGCATTACTAAAAGCTACATCCATGACTTCTTCTGAATTATTATTCTGAATCCTATTTCCTTGTAATTGATTTTCAATATCTCTGAAAACTTTTTACTCGCGCTTCAGATATGCAAATGATTGAAAATGTCTAATAACTTGGCTTTACAGGTATTACAGAAATTCGGTTGCTAGAAAAAAATTTGTTCCTTGGCCGATAGAAATAAGGTTTTGTGAAATTAATAACTTTACTCGACCATCTGAACCACGGTAATTCCATTATTTTAGTTATGTACACTCTTACTTTTGTTACTAAAACCTATTGTAGTGTTCCTTAGATTATAATTTATCTCTGCTAAGTGTCATTTTCCTGTTTCAGTTTAAATTATTGGTTTAGAGCTAGAGGAAAACTTTCGAATGATCCAGCTTTGCATAGGTAAGTTCTTTTGTATTCATGCAATCATCCCGTTGAATTGGTTGTGCAGTTTGTGGAATAGTTGGAGTGCTGAATTATTCTTGCAATTGCTTGTTGTCTTCTTCCAGTGTCAAGGGCTCATCAATGTGTAGTAGCACTATTCCTTCAGAATTATTTTTCACAGGAAAACTTAGCCTGAATTTCTGAACACAATTTTTGATCAGCTAGCTTATCAGTCAGTTCATGACTGCTGATGCCAAATAAAGTCAAACTGGATGGTCATGTTTGATAAGTTGTAGCACATGAAGCAAAGAAGCTATCTTCGCTACATAAAGTGCTACTATGTCTGGTAGGAGAACATGTGTTCTACTGGCTTGTCTGAGCAGGTCCATTCCTAAAAGAATGAATCCTTTTCTGGCAAAGCCATGATCTACTTTGTACGAAAAGCTCTATTGCTGAAAAAGATGTCTTAAGAAATGCAGTATATAAACTAAAATATGGGCACAAATTTTCATGGTCATTTATAATCACTGATAACAAGATCAAGATCAACTACCAAGTTGGTAGCCTAGTGGTAATATATGGGAGTTTGGATTCCCTGCTCTACTTTCAAATTTCCTTGCAGCAAATTTGCTAAGAGTATGATGCAGAAAATTGCAGGAGCACAATACATGCACAGGATGATAGCCTATTTGGGCCTTGTAATTAGGGAGGGATGACTCCATGTTGGCCTAACCCACTTAGTATATGGTTCTCAATCAACCAAAAACAATTTAAAAAATTAAAATCAACTTTAGAATGTCCTCATCCTTTTAAATTAGATAAAATTAAATATTTCTTACATATTAGTGCTAATTAAATGCCAATGATTACCAATTTGTCTCAGTTGTTCCTTTTCTTTGTCTTCTTTACCTTTTCAGATAGGGTGCATATAACTAATTTAAATGTCTTACAGATGTGTAGTAGCATATGCTTCAGATCTTGTATTTTCGGGTGTTAGCCTAAATCCTCACAGAACGAGGGGCTTAAAGACTGCATCTCTTAGTCTGGATCATTCGTAAGTCTCAAGAATCTTGGTCCTTGATTTTTGTTTCAAACTTTCCGCAACTTATGCTTTTGAATACCTTGCTCATACTTATTTTTTTAATGTATAATTAGTTGATTGTCCATAATTCGCTGGTTATATTCATTTTACAAGATCTTGCAGTAGACATTTGTAGGAGTGTCACAACTTATTTTTCTCAGTAGACTGCCTTCATGTAATTCTTTTCTTGATATCCTGAATTCATTCTGATATTAAAAGGTTAATTTTAGTTTAGTACCTAGCATCTTAGTGAACTGTCTTGGAACAGGAACAACATGCCATCAGATTATAAACTAAAATTTGTAATTGGGGCTCCATAATGTCAACTAATAGGCATACTTCAACTTGATTGAAGATAGCAGAAGTTGGTTTTTCATTTGTTAGGATGTTTAAGTCATTGCCAATCAGGAACCTAGTCTGAGACCAGGATAAGCGCTGGTTGCAAAATGTTGGTGCCTGTGAAATGGATCCACTGAAAACTGAAAAGACATAGCAAGTATTAGGACTTTATCAAAGAAAGCTGGAGAAAAAAGATTCCTCGATATGATTAATAGCTGAACCTTGTACATTTACCACTAATACAACAAGTATGCTAAGCACATTGAGAAAATCTATAATTTGGAACATTTCCCCTAAGCACAGTTCCGTCCTACTTTTTGAATGACCCTGCTCAGATTGGACTCCAACAGATAAAAACAGAAAAATGCAGGGTGTTTAAACTGGCAGGGTCTAGCTTCCTTTCTTCCCATTCTTGTTTGTGTAGTTTTAGCTGTGGAATCAGAGATCGCATAAGTTGATGCGTTAAGGAGATTCGTCTATTATGGTTTGGAGATGTATAGTAGAAACCATATCGTTGCACTACTCATGAAGTGTGATTATTACTAGAACCACAAGACAAAAAAGAAGTCCAAATAATCTGGATACAATCTTGGAAATGGTTTAACAGAAGGACCAACAGAGGGATCTGGGGTCTTATCTTCATAGATCTTAATGACATAAGACAGCCCAACTAACACAGTTTGCTGTTATTTTCTCTTCTTTTATGTCTTAAGTCTTAACTATAGACACAGTGCCTCGGAATATTAATTGATAACCATGTTCTTTGTTGTTTAGGATGTGGTTTCACAGGCCTGTGAAAGCTGATGACTGGTTGCTATATGTAGTACGTCCTGAATCCCTTTCCTTCTCATTCATTATTATCAGGAATTTATTCTCCAACTCACCTTTTGTCATATTGATCTAACACAGATAGAGAGTCCGTCTACCTATGGTGGTCGCGGATTTGTCACTGGTCGCATGTACAACAGGAAGGGGGAGGTAGAGTACCGAATTTCTTTCTTATCTCAAAGATTCATATATGCGAGAAAAAAAAGTCCAATAATGGTAACCTTCTATTTCTATGGTGCAGCTGGTCGTGTCATTGACCCAAGAGGCTCTAATTAGGAAGGCTAAGCCATCGCAAGTTCTGAAATCGAAGTTATAAGTGCCTGTCGACAAAATTCATTGCAGAATTCTTAGACCAATGCTCCCTTTATTTGAGGTTTATTATGTTTATAGCAACAAACAATCATGTAGTATCGATTTCATTTATGTAGCAGACGAATTTAAATTTGATGTATCCAAGCATGTCCCACTAGTATGGATTAGATAGAGCGAGTTATATTATATATCAATAAAGCAGTTCATTGGGTAGCGATGCTCGTGTTTTTGGAGTTAAAAGAGATATTACAACTCGTTGTTTGAATATTTACAAAGAAACGCCTCCTGTTAGCTCATAAGAAATATGCTTGCTGCATTCTATTGTTTCGGAATAAGTGTGAAATATAGCTGGTTATTCGCAAGATCCACTTAATGTTTTGAGGAGTTTTAAGTGAAAACTACTGGTAGATGGGAACGATCTCTTTTTTTAATCCTTAAAACTCACTCAAGTACTCAGCATGAGAAAGAAAAAGAAGTATACCTTCAGACCAATTAAGCCTCATATATATATGAAACATAAATTTAGAATTGAGGCAAAAGGACATCACAATCTGAACTATAAAATCGACCTTAATTAAGATTTACAAAAATTATAATTCTACAAACTCATACTCGGGAACATATAGACAATAGACAAAAGAATTCACTAGTAAAAAGGCAAGAAATTTGCAGTGTGTTCCTGCCACCCCTACTCACAAACTCTAAAAAGATGAAGCAACATTAAGAACCTTCATAAAGGAAATATTTATTACTATCAACATAAAAGGAGAAGGAAAGAAGAAGTACTCAAATTACTCAAACGCCCAAGGGAACTCTCTCTTGACCTCGTTCTCCTCCTCAGGTGTAAAGTCGTTCTTTATGTTGAAGGTAGTACGGATCTCTTCAACAGTCTTCCCTGAGATCAAGTGAGCCACCTTGTCAACACTCAGATCGAGCAATCCTTGAACCTCCAAATAGTTTGATGCCTGCGAGATCGAGTTCAATTTTTTTTTAATCCAAACAACATATTAGTACAATATCAAAAGAAGGATCTTTTTTCGCGGATAAGCACCGAAGTTTCAATCTTTACGCAAAAAGGAAAGCTCAAAAACTTACCATTAAGAAATCGTATAAGGTGTCTAAGCTGACGTCAATGAATTCCTTGTCCCACGCTTTGATCTCCGCCTCCTTGGCCAACTTCGTCTCTTTGTTGATCGGCTCCGGGGCGGCGGCGAACTCTGCGTGCTTTGTGCAGTACGATATGATCTTCACGAGGATGTCTCCGGCGACGCCTGTGATGGGGATTGCGCCCTCGCCGGCATACACGTCGATCGCCGTTTTAAGTGTCCCTGCCTCTGCCGCCGCCGCCTCGACGATCTCGAGTTCAGTGCCGTCGGAACACTTAAGTTTGTACATCTTTGCCTCGTTATTATCTCTTGTAGACGCCATGACGTTGGGATCTACTTACTACTCCTCAAGTTATGGAGTGCAGAGAAAGAGAGAGAGAGAGAGAGAGAGAGAGAGAGAGAAGAAAGAAAGGTGATAGACAAATACTTTTGAGTGCATGGGAGGCTATTTATAGAGTGAGAGAGGTGCTTCCTTCTCCTATGCAGAGTAGTAGTAGTTACGGATTAAGAAAGGGGATCCTAATCCGACTTCTTTCCTGGATGCAGGAAGCCGATTCAAATAACACTCAGAATACCAAAACTGAATCGAACTCGGAAATCTAAAACTAATATACTTTTTTAAAGGATAAGTCTCACTTTGTGGGTGATATCATCTTTCCGTGTGTATGTGTGACAAAAAATTAGGCATGCATGATAGTACTACGTGATTATGTAGAGCCTGCATAAAAAATTTGAATCATTAATACGCACGCCTTCCATAAGAGCATTAATTCACATTTCCTGAGCTTAAGAGGGATTAGAGCACCATATCCAGTATAACCATTAAGTGTAGTGATCCAATAACAGCAGGGCGTAAAGAATCATTTCCCACGAGACTGCCTTACATAATTGATAAATTCTTATCAAATTACTACTTTCCAATATCAAAATGGTAAAAATAGTACGCGGGGTAAACACAAACTTGGTACACACTGATGAATTAAAAAAAAAGGTAATTATGATTTCAGTTTCTTCTTGAAAACATGATGTATGCTTACATTATACTGTTCAAGTTTGCCTATCATTGCAATACATGCATTCATTCTCTGTAATATGGTGGGCATCAAAGTAATATTATTAGCAGCTTTTGTTCTGAAAACTGGTAACTTCTCAAGCATCACTTTATCCGCATCTGCAAGTGGTAGCCCATCATTTGATTCTGATCGAGCCTGAACGCCTGCCAATAGCACAAAAGGGTAAGCTAATGAAGTCAAAATCAAATAACTGAGTCCAATCTTACTACTTTCAAGGTTTGACTAGGAAGATATTAGTAAGAACACAAGTATGTTCCCTGAGAGATTAGTGCTCATAAGAATAACAACTAGTCCCAATCCAAGATACTCAAGTTCCAGGTCATTCAGAGATCATGGTAAGCAGATATTTGTAACAGTAAATATATGACTTACAACCAAGGGCAAGTGAAGAATTATTATGATTAACTAAAAGTTAGCATGGTCCACAAAATGTAATCTATAAGAACAACAAGTTTATAATACATGGCAATGGTGTAGTGTTGCTTATCTCATGGCAAGAAATCTCCACAGGGTAAATCTTAGAATAAAATCATACAAGTTAGCATGGTCCACAAATTGTAATCTATAAGAATAACAAGTTTATAATACATGACAATAATGTAGTGTTGCTTATCTCATGGCTAGAAATCTCCACAGGGTAAATCTTAGAATAGAAAGGCAATAATTCCATGAAATTTAATCTCCTTAATCTTATCAAACTTCACTTTAATAGATGCATGCTATACTATTAGAGGAAAACCCGGCCAAATCATTTAAAGATAGCTCATTCTTGAGCGAAAATACAGTGTAGTATGCCAATAACCATGAATGAGTGCTAAAGATCGTGTGTAAAATTGCAAATTGCATCAGGACGGATCATGTTAGCTCTTGGTCCAGGTCAAGTTGAGTAAAATTTCTTCGGATAGGTGGTCAAGCTCACTTCGTTCTGATCACTCGTGTTTAGTCTTTTCGGAACTTCAGATAACTCTTTTTATTTAGTAAGGCAAATCATGACGGGTCGAATCACTACAAGATAAATCTCTATAATCTGATCCAAATCTAACTCTAGTTCCATAAATCTGAAAGTGATGCCACCAGTGTGGTTTAGAATCCCATTACAAACGAATAGACCTGCTTAGTTATCACTTCCTTGAAACAAAAGGATTCACTTCACTAAAATCAACGGAATTCTGGCCATAGTTATTTCCAAATAGAAGTGTTACGATGTAGCTCATTCTAGAACTTTAATGATCGAAAGGATAAGGCCTTCACGAAGAACTTTAATCTCATCAGTATTGATCAATGTTATTCTTATACATTCAACTGGATTCATCAAAACCTTCATCAACACAAAACCTAAGTATCTAGCTGCAATTTCTCATCAGTCAACGACTTATTCCCCAAATTTATAAACTGGGATATCGAAGATTCCAATACTCACAAAAGATCACATTTTTTTGAAAAAAAAAAAAACAAAGAGAAATTAACAGAAAGAAACAAGATATTCTTGAAATTGAGGAGATGGAGAACCCTAGAGAGAGGCAATGGCTCCAATCTGAGGCATACCATTGCTTGGTTTACAATCCGCCCCGACTTGGAAGGAAGGACCCGAGAGAGAGGCAATGGCTCCAATCTGAGGAGGCAGGAGCTGCCTCTGAGATAGGAGATGAGTAGAAAAAGCCTCAAGGAGACGACCAGGGATCGTCCTGCGCGAATCAAGAATCATCCTCCCCATCTCGCTCACTTCCCGCTCGAGCTCCTCGATCTCCCTCTCCGCTTCTTCCTCATCGTCTTCATCCTTCTCCTCTCCCTCCGCTTCCACCGTCTTCCGCTTCCCTAGGGTTAGGGTTACGGTTACGGTTTCCCTTCGCGATTCGCTCGCCATCTCTCCTTCTCCCCCCCACCTTTACAAATGCAAAGGAGATGGGACTTCAAAATTTCAAGAATTCCCTCTCTTCCTCGAGCGAGCGAGCGAGCGAGCTCAGTGACGACAAATACTTCCGTCGCAGGATCCGGACAGAGCGGGTCGGGTCTTGCTTGGCTCCGACACAAGAATCTATTTATTAATAAGGTCTTTTCTGTCAAAATATAGTTTGTTGGTGTCCTTTGACATTTTAAGAAGACTACAGGGTTTCTCTGCAAATACTGATTTGCAGGGTTCGGACTGCAAAACATAATAAGGTAGGGTTTTATTTGCAACTTTTTTCCCCTTCTTATCTCTATATATCAAATAAAATTCAGTTGACATTTTGAATTTCACACATTCTTATTTTCTCATTTCCACTCAAAATTCTATTAACAAAAGTTTTTTTTAAAAAAAAAAATTGTTTGACCAAATAAGGCTCGGTCAACGTCGTGAAAATTTTATGTCTTAAATATTAATTCACCTATTATTTTAAAAGCTTAAATTTGTTTTAGAAAAAAACATTAATCTTTATATTTTATCTTTCAGCACAATTGATGGTCAGAGTTGTGAGTTTATTTTTTTAATTAATTTTAACTAGCCAAGCTAGGATTCCTATCTTCCAAAACGAAGGACTTTAACATTTAGTTGTCTTTTTTTCATGGGCACTACGTGCTTGACATCTCTGCCAACTCATCTCTGCAAATAAATAATAATTCAATAACGAAAGGAGAAGTAGATCATGGGAAGCACGAAGTACTCACAACTCCTAACCTCCTTCCTGGTTAAATATTGTCGGTGAAACCAAGTGCATTGACAAACATATTCATTTAATGCAATGGATTAGATACCTCCTCAATGTCAGAATAATACTAACAACTATATATTTTATTAACTCTCTATGGCTGTCTCCCTTGTAGAATTCTTCTTTTATATGTATATATGAATATATATATATATATATATATATATATATATATATAGTACTCTTTGCTTTTTTGTAATTACTCACTCAATAATCGAGAAGAAATTGGCATTTTTCTGCATCGTTTCAGACATACTTTTCCCATGCCGGCAAAAAGTTATCCAGCCGTAATCTTACTGCAAGATAAAGAAGTTGGTCCTCTTTAAGTTTGGTGATAGTAGCTACCATGTCCAAATAGTATTTTTCTTTTCCCTTAAGAGGGTGGTCAGAATTCTTCAGAGCTAGAGATGGGCATTTCATGGAGGAAAGGCTTCTGAGAAGGGATGGAGGGAAAAGTTTCAATTGGAGTTCGAAATGATAACAGACAGGTGAGGTTTGAATGTGATGCTTGTTTCTTTTCAGTAATATTTAACTGACATGAATCTGCAATTAAGGCTACATAGAAAAGAAAGGATTGGATCCATTTGTTTGCTGATTCAGAATTCTTATGGATCTTGTGCAGGTTGTTTAAGTGAGAACTCAAAGAAAAAAATAAGAAACAGAAGAGTAAGTACTACAGAAGATGGATAACTCCTCAGTATGTGATGAGAATTCAGAAACAGACATTGGTTGCTCCACACCAAGTATTGATTCCCTCGACTATAGCCGCACGATTTCCGATGTATCAACGTTCTCTGAGCGCAGCGACGGTCGCAGCAGTCCTTATGAACCTCCACCTCACACCGCAGCATGGCCAATTTCTAGGCTCACAGGCCGACGACCGCCGCCTGTTCTAACGAGGCTTAGCATGAAACAGCGAGTCAATGTGCTAGATCGAAAATCGACAGAAGATGGTATGTATAAAATCATATTGAAGCAAAGATCATCTTAAAATAGTTGCTTGTTCTGATAATTGTTGAATGCCAGAGATAGAACTCATCAAGGAGAAATTTTCGAAGCTTTTATTGGGTGAAGACATGTCTGGAAATGGAAAAGGAGTTTGTACTGCTGTGGCAATCTCAAATGCCATTACAAATCTCTATGGTATTGTCTTCAAAACTAAGGCATTTAAAATTCTAGTGCAATTTTTTCTTCAAGAAGAATTTCACTCACATATTAACCTCTCTTCTTTTATCCTCATTTTGTTCTTCATAGCAACTGTTTTTGGAAGTTGCCATAAGTTGGAGCCTCTGTCACCTGAGAAGAAGTCCATGTGGAGGAGAGAGATGGACTGCCTTCTTTCTGTGTGCGATTACATTGTTGAATTCTCCCCTTCTTCACAAATCTTGCCTGATGGAACCAATGTAGAGGTGAAGAACAAATAAATAAATAAACTAATAATTAATAGATGATACTAAGATCATTTATTTATCTTCCTTGTTAGCAGTTATATATACTTATAAGCCTCCATTTCAATTCTCAGGTGATGGCAACCAGACCAAGAACAGATATCTACATCAACCTCCCTGCACTTGAGAAGCTAGATGCTATGCTCATTGTAAGAATACCAATTTCCCCTTGCAAGTGTTATTATTCCTTTTATAAGTGAAACAAGATGTACCAAAATTGAATGAGAAAAGAGAGGAAAAAGGAACATTGAATCCACTAGTTTACCTCACTCAGAACCTGAAACTGATGCAGGAAATATTGGAGAGTTTCCAGAAGACAGAATTCTGGTATGTTGATGAAAGGAAGCAGTCATTCAATTGTAGTACCTCGAAATCGTTCCGTCGATTAAGTCAGCGGAACGAGGAGAAATGGTGGCTGCCTGTCCCATGTGTTCCTGATTCTGGCCTATCGGAGAAATCACGAAAAGAGCTACAGCAAAAGCGAGATTGCGCCAAGCAGATCCAGAAGGCAGCTGTGGCAATAAACACTGGCATCCTCTCTGAGATGGAGCTCCCAGAATCATACCTAGCAACACTTCCAAAGGTGAGTGATCCTATCAGTATAATTTTTTCGATAGCTTTATTCACAATATACATGAGTTTTATTCAACTAATAATCTCAAATATCTGAGGCAGTTCCATGCTAGATATCTACTGATATTAATAACATCAACATGTATGATGCTCTTAAACTGAATTCATAGAACACACTTGACTGATAGAATAAATAGAATCTACTGAAACTCTTAAACTGAATTCATAGGACACACTTTACTGATATAATAAGATCAACATGTATGATGCAAATTGATGTTTTTATACTTGTTCTTTGACTGAACATTGCTTTTGTACTGCACAGAGTGGACGAGCAAGCGTAGGAGATGCAATTTATCGGTATATGTCGGCTCCCGATCAGTTCTCACCGGATTATCTCCTCGATTGCCTTGATATATCTTCTGAGCATGAAGCACTTGAGATGGCTGACCGTGTGGAAGCAGCAATGTGCGTATGGCGCCGTAAAGCTAGCATGCAGCATTCAAAATCCTCATGGGATATGGTTAAGGATCTGGTGGCTGATAGTGATAAAAATGTGATGCTGGCTAGCAGGGCTGAGAGCATCCTACTGAGTTTGAAGCAAAGATTTCCTGGTCTCTCACAGACAACCTTGGATACAAGCAAAATCCAGTTCAATAAGGTAAAGTTAAGAATAGGATTCACAAATGCAAATTTCTCACAGCTAATTATAGAGTTGCAAGCCACTTCTTACCAATACAAGATTGTTAGTATATGTTTGAGATGATTTAGATCTTTTTTTCATGCAGGATATTGGACAGGCAATCCTAGAGAGCTACTCAAGGGTGTTGGAGAGTTTGGCATTCAACATTGTTGCATGGATTGATGATGTTATTTTTGCTGATAGGTCTGCTAGAAAAGGATAAATCCATCCCAAAAGTCTAGATTAGATTAGGTCCTGAGCTACTTTCCTTCTTTTTTTTTCCTTTTAATCCAGCTTCATTTCAGAAGTTGCTACAAGATGAACTAACAATAGAAATAAGATTTGTTTAAAGTACACTGTAATTAAATTGTATGAATGGTATCATCAGCTATCTGACCGACTGTAGCAAAAAATTTCTTCTTTTCTTTGGCTTTAAAGAATGCAATTGAGGTGCAAACAACTAGAGATGTGTACATGGCTCCTATGAAATGAACCACGTTTTAAGATGAACAAAATAACTTGGACTGTGCTGAAGCTTCGTTAGAACCAGTCTATTGACTCCCATTAACTTGTCAATTATCCACATTTTGAGATCTTAAGCTTGCACTAGTTAGGTAGATATGCACCAATAGTCCAGAAAATCAAGCTTGATTACTGCTAAAAAGACCACTATAAGAACATTGGTCACCACAAAATTTGATCTAATAATAAATCTCCAACCAAAAAAATATATTGCAGTTCATTTACCGACCAAAACAAGATTAATCTGACCAAACAAAAACATACTGTTAAGTTCATTGCAATCACAACAGTTGATTTATTATTCTCGCTTGATAAAATCTCAAATTGAGCTATTTTGTGCGAAGGGAGATAATGGCATGTCCTTCTTTTCGAACTTGAAGCCAAAAGTAAAAATTTAGATTCAAAGTTTGTCTTGTGTCAAAAGTGTTTGTGATGTATGAGTGCAACCTGCACGAGGAAATCATGCAATGGTTTCCAACCAAATTCAGGCCTGTCAAAATACATCCAATTTGATACCTCTTAAGTTAAAGCAAGCTTGATCTATGAAGAAGAATAAAAGACTAATGTGTTTTGGCTAACAACAACATTTTACTCGTCTGATGATGTGTTTTTGAAGAGAAATGGAAACTTAATGATGTCCTAAGTACCGTTGAGATTTAAACCTAGATACACACATTCAACATAAATCAGAGGAGTATCTCATTGGCTACTTGTCTCATACTGTTAGTATTAAGCTACAATACATTGGTTTATGGTTAAAGATGATATATATACAGCATGTTCTGTAAAAGAAAATTTCAAAATACAGGCAGGAGTAAGAAACAAACAAAGCTGCAACATGTATCTGCTTGCAACAGCTAAAAATTATTTCCATGCTTTCTTCCTCCTGTAAAAAAAATGCCAAAAATGTTTTTATGGTGAGGAAACAAGATATAACTAGAGGTCATGAAATTCAAAATGCTAGAGTAATCAAATATAGAAAATTCAGGAATAATCAGAGAGCCGAAGAATCTGAAATTACAGACACCTCACTTGTAGTTTGAGTGTACTTCATAGGCTACCTGTTTGACAGCAACAATTAGCATCAACCTAGAATACATTTAAGAATTACAATTTCCCTAATTCATGTTCCTCTAAAACATTGTTCTTGTTTTCTTGCTGATACAGCATGTCTCCATCAGAGGCATAGCAGTTATTTCTTTTCAACATTGCCTCGCAAAAAGATTAGAACCTAAAAAAGCTACAGAACATCCCTCGCACTTAACCCATCTCAATAGAGGAATGAATAAATGTTTCTTTTATATACAACAGCCTCAGCAAGGGCATGGCTACAAAATGGGGGTTGCTGAGTTGTCAGTTTACCTGGCCTAGCACAAGCCAGCTGGTCCTAGGTCATCGTGGCCAGCGCCTCCTGATACAAAACCCCCTTGATGAGTCCCACAAGGAGATTCATCTATGGATGCAAGAGATGTAAAATCCTGAGTCATCTATGCAGAAGGAACTGGCATAAGCCTGCCTGCTTCCGTTGCCAAAATTTTTAACTGTACAACAAGAGTCAGCTATCATCATCCAGAGCTCCAATATAAGTAAGGTCTGTTCTCCTCACCCTAATAGCCCCCTTGAGCCAGCTGCAAGCTCTAAAATTGGAATGATCTGCACTAACACCACCCATGTTGCTGCTACCACTAGAGGCAGAAGTAGAACTTGTACCATCTTCCAGCAAGGTCCATGGGTCAATTTCCATGTACAGTTCCTGGGAAGGTAATGTCTTGCTTCTGCCTGAAATGTTAATAGGAAGCCGGCTGTTAGGAACATTTTTATGCTGCAGAGCTGGGACAGATGTACTAGGCTGAAGCGATGAAAGTGCTGGCAATGATGGTATAGGAGGGTGGCACGGTATAGTAAAGGGAAGAGATGGTGGAAGAAATGGCATGGTGGCTTGAATACGCCGCCTAACTGATGCTGGCAAATCCATGCGATCCAAGTCAGACTGAAGAAAATTAGTGCATAATGTCAGTACCAAAAGAAACTGAAAGTGAAACATAAATTGATGCCAGAAAAGTGTAAGTTATCAAAATGCACTTCTAAGGTGAGAGGTCAATGATCAAAGAAAACAGCATACAAACATTATACGAGTATATACTATGAGGGCAAAGGGATGAGGATATGAAATACTTGGTTCATCAGTTACCAAGTATCTAAGCAGCAAAATAATCACTAGTACAATAGAAGACTAGAATATTGCTTATGCAGTTTAGGTGAAACTTAAATGAAAACTAAATTTAAAAATCATGTAAAAAAGAAACGTGTAGAATTCAAATTTTGCATAGTTTAAAAAGGATTATCATACCAAAAGTCGTGGGAGCGGCAGACTTTGGTCGACAAAGTATGTATCACTTGCATGTGCCAAACGAGCTGGCATGTCATTAACACACTAAATATAATCCTTAAACCTTTCTAGGGCCTTAAAAGTTAAAATAGGATTTTAGGGTTTATTATAAAGTCCCTCAACACTACATATTACTGTAGCATATGCAATTAGATTATAATCTCATCATTTTTTTCAAACTTTCGTGGATCTTCCAAGTTGAGGCAGATAACTTTGGAAAAATTAATAAAAAATCTTTGAATTTTAAAATTAAATTAAAATCTATATAAATCAAGCACCGTAATACAAAAAGATATCAAAAGAGATGAAAAAAATACCAAATTTGATTTGTTTAAACTTTGAAGATATGCTCAGTTCCTAATGACGTGCGTCAAGGGAGCATCAAGATACTCAACCCATATCGATGTCGAAATATCACTAGCGTGATATGTATCGACTCGTGGCAATCCATAAGAGTTAAATAGTAAACCCGCAAGAGAGCAGCAAAATTGCAACTAATTTATGTCTAAGCAAATTCCATTATTTGCTAAATTAGTAATTTGTACTTGTAGGCAGCTGCGGCCTCAGCCCAATACCTCTCAAAAGAGGTAGACTATAGAAGATCCAAAACCGAAGTGATCACCAACAAAAACAAAGTCAACATGACCAAAACACCAAGTAGTTCCTCTGGATGAACATAGGTAAGTTATTTGAGGTGGTGATGGACAGATTTATCTGCCAGATCCATAGTAAGTTAACAGCTAAAGGAAAAGCATTGCCCCAATGATTTATTCTAGTTTAATGCCGATAAGGATAGAATAAATAGTTTAATCATCAGATGCTTAAAAATACACAACAATTTCAAAAAGAGCAGCAAAGCTAAAAAATTAAACAAAATAAACAGATCTAACAAAAGATCAATTGTGCTAGGATGGTCTCATGCATCAATCAACAATTTCATATCAGGAACATCTCCAGATTTTCATTTTTTTTGTACTTGGTATATTCTCTATGTTCTTTTGCACCAGATCTTTAAAAAATTATAAACGTGAACTAACCTGCATGCTCTCTGCTGCCTCACGATCAAACGCAGGAAAATCTCGAGGAGATTTAACGGTCGACTTGGAGGCAGACTTGGTCTTCAGCCAACTTGGTTTGCAGTTGCTGAGCAATGCATGGAGGATGGACAAAAGCCTGTCAAAGAGGCTCTCACAAGGATGATCAAAAGATGAATCAATGGAAGCTTCTGGAATAGAGTCCGCCTCACGTTTTAATGAACCAGCATAGAGAGGAGGAAGAGATAGGTCTGCATCCTCATATACAACTCGTGTTCCAAGTAGACGAAGTACGGTACAAGCGAGCATTTGCCTCATGTTCCGTGCTGATGGTTCCCTGTAATGTGCAAAGCAAGAAATAATGATGACAATAAACTACAGAAAGGTGAGGTCAACATTCATGAAATATGACAACCAATAAGAAACCAAATCCTACCGAAAATACTTGGACTAAGTATTCACTGTTAAATACTATCTACCACCTTGCACTTCACAACATTGAAACTCATTTAGCAATCAGATGCAAGAACAGATGAAAATACCTAAAGACTAAAAGTCTAAAAGAATAGTTTATCTGGCTCATTGTTATAATTTAATAAACCTCATAGATAAAAATAAAACATTGATCTCATTTATAATTTGAGCCATCAGAGAAGGTTAGCTTCGTTGTTTTTATTTTTTTAACAACTGATGGACAAAAAGTAATTAAAGTGAAATATAAAAAAACTTGGAAAAATTACATATATATGGTGAATTACCTATCTGCAAAAATGACAGGAAGCAACCTAGTAAGAAATTGCAAGCGCAACCAAAGGGATGCTCTGAGTGCTGCTGGAGAAGGAGGGCTGGAATCAGTAACTCCTGTAGGTCGCCTGCTTAATATAGGACTTCCACCACGCATTCCTTTACGACCACTAGGTTTGTTAGAAGAAGCTTCCATTCCAGAAGAAACAATACCAGTTTGTTTTGTACCATTCCGACTTATTGCATTAATATGTTGTTCAATAGCCCCCATCTGCTTGATCAACTCAGTGGCAAATAGGTTACGCAAATCACTAGAGCTCTTATCAATACATGGCAATATTAGTTCTGTAAGAGCTTTCTCAGTTAAATGATGACTGGCTGAATTAAATCCTTCTGAATCCATATTTTGAGAGATAATTTTGCTAGACTTCTTAAGATCAAAGCCTTCATCCACAACTTCTCCTTCCTCAACAGAAGTGGCTTCCAACTTCCTCTTGTCACCTTTATTAGCTACAGCATCGCCTACAAAACTAGGCCAGCCCCATGGTCTCCAAAACTGGGCCTTCGTCGGAAGGCCTTTCCGCTGTGCAACATGTACAAGCTGCTGCCTGATGGATTTGCGCCCAAGAAGGACATCTTGTCCACCTAAAAACCATTTAATGTCGATCACCAACGACTCCTGAAGCAACTTTCCAAGAAGATGAAGAACTTCTGAGTAAAGAGGTGCACCATCAGGTCTAACAAGTATTCGTGACAAAATGATTTCAGTGAATCTTTTTTCACTCTCAGAAAGTGCAAAGTTTTCAGCATTAGGTGATAGAGATCGAATTGCTTCCACAAATGACATGTTAGGGTTTTCTATCTTTTCCATAAGAACTTGCTCATTCAGAAGGAGCCTCAACTCAACCCACTGCCAATGGAACTTTGCAGGTTGAAGGGTATCTAAAATTTGAAGAATTCGCTCCAAAAGCTTTGCTTCATTTTCAATACTTGCTCTTGGTTCACCAGATTCTGAAACCCATGACCCATCGTCCTGCATAACTGTAAACGCTGGCATTTTGCAATCAACCAAAGCATTTAGAAACAGTCTTGCACGAAGAGGTATGAATGCCATTTTTTTCAAACGTTTATCTGGACTATGCAGCTCAAGCATCGCAGCAAAGTCAGAATCACCTGTGTCAGTAGCTAGAAGATCATAGAAGGCATGTACATTTCGGAAAAATAAATCTCGAAAAGGTTGATGTTTAATGGCATCAGCTATAGCCACTGAAAGATGCTGATATAGCTGGATGTCTTCACGGCTTGCAATATTGCTGTTAAGAATATACGGTCTCCATATAACCATTGCAAAAATTGAGTAAGCAGAAGGGAAAATCAAACTTAGTGGAAGCATGCTCTGCATCCTTGAAAGAGCAAGGACATATGACTCACCAAGTATCTCTGCAACTAGTCCATCAAACACTGTCCTGCAATTACCAATTAGGATCCTAAACCAATGCACATACACTTCAATACAATTGTCCAGCTTGAAAGTGCCAACAGAACGTGGCAAACCATTAGAAATGGATCTGCCACTCTTGATGAATTGGGGAATATCCAAGCTCTCCTGTAACTTGAAGACTGCAATCATCCTTTCTAGACTGACGAGTCCATGAACAGTAGCCCCCACAACAAGAGCAGATACAGCCGCTGCAGCTTTTGAAACCCTTCCAGAAATTACTTTTGCAGAGTTGTTTATGAGCTCATTTGAATGATTTCCATATATATCATGAGTTTCAGGAGACATTTGAAATTGACTGCGATGCACCTTTGCAGGAGCAAAAGCCACTGATACAACTGAAGAGGCTTCAACAGCCAAAGCTACCTCAAATATACGACTAAAACGTTCCCCAAGAGCCTCTTTAAGTAAACAAAGAGAGAGAATGTGAATGCTCAAGATATGCCGCACACAGTTTAATGAATTGACTGCAGGAGGGCCACTTTGGTAGTTACCACAAGTTAATTCAGGGAATTTTGCTATAGCAGGACCAACACTACCAATAATTGCAGAAACAGCAGATGCCACTACAGAGGGATCTCCATCTGGAGTTGCAGCACCACTCTGCCTGATACAGTCCACTAGGCCCAAAACAATATCATGAGCTATTTGGTAACTATCTTCCCATTTTTCCAAGGAAGGGCTCTTAGCAGTAGTGGCCGTGAAAATTTTTCTTTCTTTCCCACAAAAGTACTGTAAAGCTTCTTCAACATGTCGCTGTACAATCTCCTTCATGCTTGGGCTAGTTCTTGACATTCTTCCACTGCTCAGTTTCTGACGGATGTGCTCATCAATGTCTCCTGCTGTGGAGATACCAGAAAGAAATACTGTATCACTGTCAACTGAGCGAGCAGAATCAATTTCAGCAAGAATCCTCTGATCACATGTAGCTCTAAAATTCTTTTCCCACCTTGCCACACTAGCCACATTTCCGTACTTCTTCAACAAACTTTGAGTATAAGAAAAAGCTGCTGAACCAGGAGACCTTGCATTTGACATAATCATACCAACATTTTTGTACATTGCAGCATTCAGAACTTCAGGCAAAAGGTCTGTTGCTACAAGCACATTCTCATACCTGAAACAGTGTAAATAATAGATATAGATTAAAGCAAATAAGCATCATTAAGATGTAGCCCATATTTTAGAGATGTGACATGCAATATACACAAATAATATTGTGTAAATATTTAACTATTTTCTTAGTATCACAAAAGAAATACACAGTCAACATGTTGCTTAAAACAAAACTCACTCTAGAGATCACAAGTAATGTGGTTTATGTCACTCAAGTGTTATGTTAAAAGTATCCAATCTCAGCATGAGTATTTGTTTCACTCAGCTGAAGAGAACTCGCTAACGAAAATATACAGTGTCAAACTATCCTTAAGTAAGACCCCAAACATATAAATGTCGCCACCTAATTATCATATAGATTCACACATAAATTTAATAGATGTTTAGAAAAAACAATGGATGACGTGTAGCTCCCATCCACACGCCATTCTCCTTTTTCTGCAGAAGGGTAAAAATCATCACCACCACCTCACAGGCACAAGAAATAAGTTCCTTTATTCTTTTTAAAAGAATCATAACAGGCAAGCAAAGAAAGAGGAGATCAAACCTCCACATAAAAGCAAATGTTTAATAAGTAAAGTACTTATTGGATATATTAAAGCAAACAAACATAATAAAATCCAACATACCGCTGAAGTGATGACAAAATAAATGCTTCGCCAACCTGGCAAATTTGGTTTTCCCTATTCTTTGGCAGCAAAATATTTCTTCCAACTTGAGGACTGCTGATTCCACCAAGTATCTTTAGTAACAACCACATGAGGAACCTTACTGCAGAGACCAAATCACAGCAGAGATCCAAAATATATAGAATGGACAAAAGTTCATCTTCACCTAGCCTCCATCTTATGGCATTCCTATCATCAGGTGGAACAGAAAACACACTTGCACTGGTAGCTTTGGAAAGTGCCTTCTCATTTCCTTCAACAAGCTGCCTTATTAATTTCAACAACCAAATTGAAATTGATCTTTTTTCAAGCAACCTGAGCCTCTTTAACGTTTTTCCAATATCAACCAGATTTATGGTTCTTGTCCGATCAAATTCTTTAGGAGTCTCACTTTCAGTAACAGACTTATGGTGGGGACAGCTCACTTTATTATCACATACATGACTAGTTGATGCCCCCTGACTACTTTCAATCCTAGCAGCTGCCAACTGTGCTAAACTTTGTGTTTTACGAACAACCTTTTGCCTCCCTCTTGAGGCTTGCTTAGTTGACTTCTGCGGTGGTTCAACCTTAAAGGATTCTTGGAACTTCGGCCCCTTCTTCACCCACCAAGTATCTTCATCATCTGACTGATTCGATGGAGTTCCTTGAACAGAAGAGCTTCGTTCATCTAACTTTTGCCTCTTTGCTCTCCTACACTCCTCACAGCCAGATTTAACTTCAGCAAAATCAACTTTTATATCTAATGAGCTTATTGGCCTCTTGAAGCTCCCCTTGGATTCATCATGTTGTGTCTCAATCGACATGGAGTAAGGATATGGAAGATGCAATAAAGAAGAAATCATAACCTTAATTTCAGCAACTTCCTTCAACCTGCCACGTTTAACATCTCTAACAGCAGCTTTATGATTATTTTTCTTCTGGATAGAAAAATTAGGATAACTGTTACTTTTCTTATTTGTATGATTGGGTTGACCCCTCAAAAGTTCATGAAGCACAAGCCGGCGCTCACTAGAATATACTGCAATAATCTCATGCAATAGCTGGGATTCAGCTATTCTAGCTTCCTCCAGAACATCAAGTAAACACGATCCTGGAAGCTGCTTCAGAATTCTGTGATGCCTTCTTTTCCTTTCCAGATCAAATGCAGTATCATTCCTGTCCATAAGTCCACTTACAATTAGCTGTCTTACATAGGCTTGAGGATAAAAGATGCCACTTCGAATAAGTTCCAAAATTAGAACCTCAACACGCTTGAAACCTCCAATATTACTTGTCTCATGCTGATCTAACCAACAGACAATAACGTCATGCATAGGACCAGGGCTTTGGAAGATATCTTTTTTATTCCTTTTCTCCTCCAAGTTCTTTATATTGTTCCTAAGAGAAGAAGCATTATCCACCATTGATGTACCTACTGAATTATCATTAAGAGAGGCACTTTTCCAACTGTTACTGATTACCATTGGATTGCTATGGTTAGAACCTAAAGAGCTGTGCATCTCTTCCATTTTTTTCTTCAATATCAGCGCTGCAGCATATAATCGAGAAAAATCTTTTTTGCCCGTAAGTTTAAAATTCTGAGGCAGGCTAGGACGGCAATCCCGAAAATCACAAGTCGCCCATTCACAAAGGAAAAATATAGAGCAAATTAGGGACAACTCAACAGTTCCAATCCATATTAAAGAAGACCGTAAACTAGGACTGACTTCTGCAATCCACCTTTCTTCAACAGCAGAATCAGATAAATCTTCAAACAGCGAGTTGTATGCTAATGTCACGTCACCGATTACTAGAGCTTTATCCAAAGCTTGCACAACTTTAGCTGCACCTCGACCATGGAGGCTAGGGTTTACAACTTTCGCAAGATTAGAAGCACGTCTTTGAATGGAGGTAACTGCATAACCACAGGACAAGTACCGAAAGTATGCATCCCCTGTCTCAAAGTGAACAGTTTCTACAGCCTCAGGTAGCTTCATTGAAGTATATGTATCAGGGGCCACATGAGATGGTAAAGGAAAACAGTCCAAGGAAACAAAGGTATCGGGCACAGCAAGTATCATGTAGCGTAACATCTCAGCCAGAGTATAAGAAACAGATGTTTTTCTTGCACTATCTATTAAGCTCAAACTGCTAGAAGAAACATCACTGAGGTGTCGAACAGTTATTTCCACAAACATTCTTGTGTATGTCTGTGAAAGGACAATGCTCTCTATTACACCTAGAACAATAGGCAAAAGCAGTTCTAATGACTCAGCTGAATCCTTCTCCTGAATTCATGGTAGAAACAAGCATTAATTCCTCACTAGGATCTAACAGAAATTAATTAAGTTACCAAAGTACCAAATAATGCTTCCTTTTTATCCAAGCAGGAAAATCTATTACCTGAAGTTGATTTAGGACCCATTCAATGACAAGAGATGGAAGAAGCAACCCCTCTGCAAAATGCCATCGTAAAAGACGCAACATATACCACCATTTGAAGTGAAAGGAAGGCTCCTCAGTATCTGCAATAGCCGGAGAAGATTCAGTTCTGTGCTTCGAATGTGCAGGTCCAGTGACAAGACTTGGTGATGATTGATCTCTACTGGATGAAGGTGCAATATAACCATCTTTCAAGAAAGACTCATCTAAAAGCTGCTGTAAGTACTCAATAACATCCTTAGTCCACTGTTCTGTACGAGCAAATTGTGCTTTATCTGGAGCACCAGATGAAACACTAATGGAAGCTGGCCGAACCTGCAACAGTTGACTCCAGTGGTATAGCATATGAATTTGCAGCAAACTGATATAAGATTGACTACTACTTTATAGGCACATTAAAGCAATTGCATACCTGATTAAGATAAGTAACTTTTATAAACCATGTGGCTCTTAACAGTGGAACATTGTAACGAGTGAGAACATCAAAAAGTGATTTTCTTCTGTAACCATGAGGAACTTGTTCAGACAATGAGCGTAAGCCCTTATGTTGCTGTGACAAAGCCTGCCAAGTAAATAATGATTGTAGCAATGTTCAGAGTAAGCTTGTAACAAAATTTGTGGTAAAAAGCAAAACAAGAAGAAAAAAAACAAAATAACAGCACATAGTAAAGATATTGGTAATTCAGCCATTGATGCCAACTAAAATTAGGAGGAAAAAAAAAGGTTTTGAAGTACACACTTTTAAAAGAAAATTTGATACAAAAAGCGAGCATTTTCAACACATGGTAGAATATCATATGGTATGATGGACAATGAAAGCCAATGATACACCTTGCTTTCTTATTGCATTAGTTGTTTATTTTCAAAAAAATAAACTTTCTGTAGGTCACGTTCAAACGCAGAAGGAGGTGTGTTCGAACACATGTATCAATTCGCAAAAATAAAGAACACAAAATGTGCATTCAAACAAAGTCGGGTGTGTTCGAACGCCCGCATGCGAACACCTGCATCAGTTCGCATCCACAAAGAACATATTTTGTGCGTTCGAATGCGGTCGACCCCATTCGAACATGATCGGCAAGAGTCTATTAGTATTAGAGTTAATAATTGTTATTTTGGCTTGTTGGTTAGCCTCTTAAAAGGTGTGAATAGCAGCCAAAATTATTATGATGAATAAATATTGATTTTTATCTTCCTCTATCCTCTCTCTAGTCTCTCTACCATAATCTTCCTCCTCCCTCTTCACCAACCAGCCACCTCTACCGTTGGCAAAGTCTCATTTATATTCTAATCTCCTTCGTCTATCGAGTCCTCCCTCCTCCTTGGGATCTCGACCACTTCTCCCCCTTCATCCTTATCCCTTAAACTACATCAACCATCCACCCTCATCTTCATTACCATCCATAACCCTATCATCCTCTCCACTCGTCACCACCACCATCACCCCCACTCTAGCGTATTTTCGTCATAGTTGCAGTTCAAATTTGCGAAGGGCATAAATACAAAAAACGTAGATCAGAAAGTTACGGATCGACTACCCTTGGTTTCGTAATTTTCTGACTACGGGAGAATATTTGGTGAATATTTTTCCTCAATTGCGTGAATTGCTTCCTGCAATCAATCTAACTATGGAAGAGGACGTTCCGTAACTTATCAGCCAAAGAGTGGAAAAATTCGCGATTTCAGACTACAAGTTTAGAAGTCACATGATCAAACTGATAAAGGGAAGGACAATTAGGCTTCATTCAGAATATAAAAAAATAGTAATACATGATGTTGATTGGTATAATCCAAAAGGTGAAGGAGAAAGATATTCACAAGAGCACTAAATTAATGTAAGTAGAGCATTTGTAATCATAACCTCAATCCATTTTCTACGAAAATCTTCACTGCATGGCCTTTGCTCAGGAAATACACCAGGTTTTATCAACAACTGACCAGAAAGCGGCACTCCATACACCTGACCAGCCTGTTGCATTATCCAGCTCATGATGAGTTTACAACATTATTGAAATGATGCATAACACAACAGAAATTATTTACATTAAAGCAAAATGCATACGAATAAAGAACGAACAAGAAATCAATTACCTTCCTCTTCTGCGCCCGTGATTCATTAATAGCCCTGAAGCGTTTTCTTATGGCCTTAACAGCATAATGTAACGAAATATTAGTTGAAACCCAATGTTTGATATAACAGTTATGTCAAAGATGGGCCACTTAATTAATCAAGCTAAGAAAATTTCATTGGAAAGAGTACTATAGTGAGCAAAATTCTGTCTCTGAGTAGTAGACATATTTGGATTTTATTATATAACTCCAACTAATCATATACAAGACAGAAAGGAAAGTTATTGATCCTTCTTTAACTGAACAAAAACTATGGTAGAAGAAAGAAATTCAGATGAGGAACACAATATAATGAAAAAAATAGTTGCAGAAGAAACACATTATCCTGTTAGAATAATAAGAACAGGCAAAAAATATTAATTGCAAGATAATTACCTCCTTGCATTTTAAGGTAACTTCTGATTTTATGAAATATCCAAACTGGCTTAACACAATCTCTCTGGCTTCCTGTCAGAAACAAAACAAAAACAAAGAACTGTTAGGTAGAAATGATGATGCAAATAATTCCATGAGCTAAAGAAATTGAAGAAAACAAAGTCGGTAAGTATTGACAATAATACATAATGGTCAAATTAGATACCCATTTCACTAGGTTGAAAGGGATGATTTACAGGTATAAAGTCAAAATCAACGTGTGAACACAAATGTTAGCAGCGCTGTATATCACACAAAGCAGGAGTCCTTAAAAAAAGAATGTAAAATTAAAAAAATCTTCACCACAATTCAAGATATAATCATCAGAAATAACTGTATCACAACAGTACAAGAAAGAAAAGATAAAATCATTTAAAACATGTAGAAGAAGATTAAATATTCTCTTCGGTTAGTGTCGCCAATTGAACTAATTAATTTGGCATTCATCAATTCTTGTCTCCAAACTTCCATGAACATATGAAAAATATGAAGTGAAAATGTTGTTTATCTAACCGTATTTAATGCAAATCATACGGAATCAATGTGCAGTTATTAAGGTGAGCAAACCCATAAAGGACCAAAAAGAAGTTAGCTGTCTAATACTGTGACTGACAGAGTGACAGCTACTTCAGGTTAACAAGGCAGTTTTGGAGAATACATCAGATCTCAGAGTTATATGTTTATGTAGAGATGAAAAGGAGAACTAGAGTATAAGGAGTTCGGGAAAAAATGATCTTTTGGAGCATTTTAGAAAATTTTCAATGACAGGTAGATAAGAGAATAAAAATACAATGCTTGGCACAAAAAAGATAAAGAGGTAATAGGAAACACACCTCAATTCCTTCTACAGTCTCTTTATATCCCGATTGTAGATACTCTCTTGTCAGAGTCTCCTCAGGACAGGTTGGTGTTTGAGGATAGAAGTCAGGCGGGCCAAGCCTGCAGAAGGAAGAAAGAGAATTTTAACACAGCAGCATATTTATGGTGTCCATAAATTAACTCTTTGTGAAAATAACTCTTAGATTCATATGGAGCAGCAAACACAAGTAGCAGAAGTATGGTGGATCAAAAATTTTGCAGATAATGCAGCATATAGAGGCGAGAACGTGAAAAACTGTAATGTTTCTACGAGTACAGAAAAGAAGAGACTTTTTAATTACTAAAAAAATGGAAAAAGAAAATCATTAATGATATTCACAATTTGCATTCTCGAAGATATGCAATTTAATGTAGCTCTTTCTATACACAATTTACCATTTACCTGCCATTAAGAGGTTCTTTGTCGCACTTTAGCTTGTAAGGAGCTACCTGTGATTGTCGCCTGAAAATATGATAGTATGAGCAATGGAAAAAAGAAAAGAGTAAACAAACAAAATTTGGAGTAACTCAAAGCATATTCAGTCAAGTAAACAAAAAATATTGCTTCAATTCAAAAACTAACTAATATAAGATGGAACGCCATCATTGTCAAAAGAAACGACACCAAACCATTTGCACTCCTTCCAAGTATGTTCAAGAATTGTCTAGACCCGAAGACAATTTAGGAACCATACACAAAGACACCATTAAAGAAATAAATCAGATGAGCGAATTTCACAGAGCAGGAAGCTAGGACAAAGGTGCATATATGTCACAATGTGACCAAACTACATAGGATAACTTTCTAGGGCAACAAAAAATTACTGCAAATTTATTTACTCCATTTCATTTTATCTCCAGATGTGTTTAACATGTGAGCAAATAAGAGATGGTATATAAGCAGCATTAGGATCTTAGAATCAAAATATTAAACATTCCAAGGGTTTGCCGACATGTTCACTGCAACTACATGGGCAAGTTGGCCTGTCTTCAAGAATAATTTGTGTAACATTTTGCTCTGTTTGTTAATATTCTTTTCCTGCCCTGCAGGGGATTTATAAGATTGCTACCCACCATTCATCAGGAAAGGGTCCCATAATACTGGGATTCATCTCAAGTGACACTCTTGATGAATCCATAACCAATGGCATAGTCCTTGGCAACACATGAGAATATAATATAAAAACATAGAATAGTAGCAAAGCCCACAAGGTCATAAAAAATATTCCCTGCCTTCTCAATTTTCCAGTGAAGAGTTCCAAGAAAACAACAAATTATAACAGGCTATTCCCAGTCTTGCAAGTAAATTGAAAGTGAACTTGTGGAGTTCTGAAGCAGTCTCTTCAGCAATAAGAACAGAACTAAAAAAACCATCTACAATTAAGTGTAAGTAACCTTAAATTAGGACAGTAACCTATGCCACTCAGAAGATTTTGCTAGCTGAACTATTATATACAAACTTATACTGGGCATACATAGGATTCCCATTATTTGTCAAGATTATCATTATATTATTTAAGTTCCCCACAATTGGCACATGAATTATCATAATTAAAATTCCATAAGATTTAGAAAAAAAATACAGTTCATTCGGTGCAAAGCATGCAAGCACAGTACAACATAAAAAGTATTAAAAAATGGACACCATAAATTGATTAGCTTACCAAAAGAAAAGGTTAAGCATACAATTGATCTTGCAAGTAAGTACTGATATAACTGTCGTATGAATAAACAGCTTCACAAATGAACGTTAGAACAGTATGCTGAACAACGTATACCGGAGATAAAATACTTTATCTCAGAAATCAGCATTAGTGGCATGTTAGTTACAAAGTTGAAATAACTTATTCTAGCCTAAAAATTGTAGACATTAGAAGTAAGATTGACAATGCAGGTAACTGTGTGGCTAATCAAAAGAAGTCAAAGATGAAACAAATTAAGGAATTTAAACTTAAAAGCAATCACCTTGGATTTAGAGGAAAATTTGATGTTGCAAATGATGATTCTGTTCTAACATTTTCCCTCGTAGATGCCCCGCTAACTGCACTATTACTAACTCCAGCAGCACAGCTGGTAGCAGAATATCTTTGCATTTCTCCCAACAATTACTAGCATGCTGCTACCAACATCCGTACTGACCTAAGCAAAGAATGTCATGCAAGTTTATGAATCACCTGATAAGGACTTGAAGGTACAAACAATTGATTATATTGAGCTCAGTTCCACATAATTACAGAAACAGCTAAAAAGTACACATCATTCAGACTCCTCAGCTAGCTATCTACCTTATCGCAGCAAGAGTGATCCCAATGTGGCACGTTGGAGTGGTTTCCAGAAGTAGCAAAGCTCATGAACTTACTTGAACTGTTTGGAAGTCATGCTCTGCCTTTAACATTGTTTGCACCTTAGCAACCAACAATTGCTGCACGCTGGATCTTTGTTCCAAACAGTCCCTTCAAACCCAACGATTAACCAGCTCAGCAAGCGACTAAAACCACATCGGACATGCAAATGATGCTCAAGAACTATAACTGCTGCCGCTACCAAAATTATCTTTTTGACACGGAAAATATGTGAAAAGTACGAACTTTTTGCATTACAACAACAGATCGGTAACAAACAATCAAGAAGTAACACACGTCAGTCATTTCATCGTAAAAACATCATCTTTTCAAGAAAGAAAGGATTTTAGTGGTGAAATTTGATAAATAGATCATAACAGCAAGCTATCAAACTAAGATCACGAGAGAAAAAAAACGACATAAGTGAACTGATCATCTCATAGCACAGTTCCAAGAAGATGAGAACAAAAAAAGGAAGGCAACTCCTTCCAAGAAAAGCAAGAATCAGAGACCGAGGAAAAAAGAAAACCCTACTCATGCATCAAGAATCAACTTTCGCTCCAATTCCACCAAATCAAACATCCAAGAACCAAGATTTCACGAACCCAGATCCCAAATCTTCCCCTAGAGAACCCCCAGCATCAGCTTCCGACAGAGGGTTTAAGCCCTTATACTCCACTAAAAAAAACCCAAAAAAGGCCAAAAAAAAGCCGGACGGGGAGGAGAAAGAACCTCGCAAGATTCGGCAACAGCTAGTAGGGTTCCAATCCGTCCTCACCCGAGGCCAAGCTCGAGCAATCCCAAACCAAAGCTAGGGTTTCGCAAGTCCCAGGATCCCGAACCCTAGAAAAGGGGAAATAATAAAAAACAACAGGAGAGAGAGAGAGAGAGCCAAAGATGGCACCTTTAGAGAGAGAGAGAGAGACGAAGGCAAAGCGTTTGACTCTTTTAAGCTTTGCTGCTGATGATGACGATCGAGATATATAGTTTTATATAAATATTTATTGAGTGGGTTGATGTGTGCGGGTGCGAGCATATGAGTTGTTGGAGTTCCTTACCACATAGATAAAAAGGATTTATACATAGAGAGAAGCAAAAAAAAAATTAAAAAAAAACAAAGAAAAGTAGTGATCTCCATTATAATTTTCCCTAAAGGTCTTGTAAATGGATTTAAAGGATGTGGTTGTTGTTATCTTTAGGTTTGATGGTAATTAGGTGTAATAATAGTTTGATAGGGTTGTTGCTTTGGGTACGACCAACTATTGCACAAGTTGAATTATCTCCAAAACAAAACATAAAATTATGAGGGCATTATTAGCTGCCTGTGAATATAGGTGATCTCCATGGTCATGAGTAAAGTTAATGAAGGATGATAATCTGTTAATTTTGTCTGTCTCTCACGACACACTGATTTGTCGGTCTCTCACGACACACTGATATCTGACATGACAATAAATATATATTTAATATGAGATCTATATTACTGTCGTTAATACATCAATTGTCGTTACTTCTGCATCGGTTCAGAAAATAAATAGCGATGCTCAGTTAAACTTATTCGACAAAATATTATTACTATTAGTTAGATTATATTAACTGTTTTAACGGTTATCTTGCATGAATATGAGTCATTAACTATGCTCCAAGATGCCTAATAAATCTACGAAATTTTAATTAATTTATAAATATTATTAATAATGGTAAAAATAGATTAGATACGGATCAAATAGTGGTAAAATTATACTTGTACATATTTTAGTATAAAATACAAAAGTAAACTTAATTACGGTATATTAGATATGAATTGATTTCTGATACATATACAAAAAATTATGATATCATTGAAATATATATAAAGGGTAGATTATATATTCCCATAAAAATACAAAAATAATTTTGTATATTATCATATTTATAATATATTAAATCCATGAGAATATGCATATATTTATTTTAGATACTATTGTTCAACTTATATCCATATCCACATAAACTATTCAATATGGATTAAAATAAAAAAAAGTAAAAAATTAATACATATCTAATAAATAACTCGGCATCCAAGATAATCCTTGGATATTCCTAATTAATACTAACGGCATCAAAAGGTGACATATTGTAAGACAATGCTGCTCATGGGAGCTTAATACGTCCACATAATCCAATGGTGTCAGAAGCACACATCAGGATAGAAAGCATAGGAGCTGGGTTGATTAATGAAGCCAAAAGTTCCACTGAAATGGACACACAGCTTTTGTCAAGGGCCCTTTCTAATATGCTAGATGATATTTCCATAGAATAATATAATTATTTAGTATATCATGTTATTGTGGCACTTAATATGACAGTATCTAATTCAACTGACATTTTTAATGGAGAAAAAAGTGGTAGTTCTACTTAGTTTTTTTTTAATATGTGTTATTTTTAAGTTTAAAAGTTCATATAATTATTTTTTTCTTAGTTTAAAAAATGTATGTGGGTAATAAAAATAATAATAGTTTAAAGAGTCTAAGTAAAATTATTCTCGAAAAAATGATTCGCTTATTAGTATAGCTTTATTTATATTGTTATCGCATATATGCCACGATCTTATATTCCAAACCATGCAAGGCTGTAGACATACTCAAAGCGAGAAGCTAGAAGAAAAGATCCACTATTTTCTTTCAACAAAGCTTTCAAAAATGATCATGATTCCTTATTTGTCAATTAAAAGATAAAACCTCTATGATTTTAATTCAAAGCCTTGGGCCTTTGTTTGGCCGGTTGGGCTTACAACCGCATTAATTATTACTTGATCTTAGTCTACGCAATATCGCAATCCTCTTCATTGATTTCAGCACCGGAGAATTTGGTTCATTGTTACCATTCTTTGATGCCAACTGTGAAAACCAGTTGTTCGATTAGTAACTTGTAACGTTTTATATATATATATATATATATAGAGAGAGAGAGAGAGAGAGAGAGAGAGAGAGAGAGAGAGAGAGAGAGAGAGAGAGAAGGCCAATAAATGATTCCTGGAAGCAAGTTTTTTTTTTTGGGTGGCTTTAGATGAAAAATTAAATGATAACAATTCAAAGAAAGAAGTTAACTTGTTTAGACGATATTGAGCAAGTTCAAGATATTCTTTCATTGTTATCATCTTTGGATATTTTTCTTTTATTACATTGGGAAATTTTATACAATAGGGAATGTTCTAATGTATCAGGCACATTTTTTTTTTGGAGAATACTGGACAGGAGTTATGGTAGAAACACAAATAATAAATGGTAATAATTTATGGAAAGGAGCAACTGTAGGACATTCTTATTTTAGAGTGCAGATCATCCTGATCAGTGAATGAAAAGAAAAGAAAAGAGCCAGTATATAGCTAGTCAAGCTCTTTCACATTATTAAAGAGAGAGAAAACCAAAAGAATAAGAAAACAGATACACTGGGATCAGTTAAAAACTGCTATACTAGTTATCCTGAGCATCACAACTGATACAATCAGAAGAAAAAGAAAAAGAAAAAGAGAAAGAATGCCCAGGACCTTAAAAGATCCTACCAATTCCACACATCCTCTATGGAAGCATACCCTACAGACACTCTTCTGTTTTGCAAATTTTTGGCATGATCAAGAAGATAAAAGATAACCAACCTAAATTAAAATGAACTGCAGCTTTTCAGTATTTGGGCATCATACCGGTAACCGATACATCCCAAGAAGATAAGCAATAGAATAGCAATCTTAAACGATGCTACCAAATCCACACCCATACTTCACTGTGTAGGGAGAGCCTATGCCGTTCCATCCTTTTGTGTTTGTCCTGATGATTAATTTACAATTAAAAGGGAACTTTTAGTTACCAATTAGCTTTGAATGTGTCGTTCATGGTAGCCACAAATCGAACACGGTTTCTTCTATTAAATCATCAAGGGTGCTATCCCATATTTCAATAATAATGCTTTCATTTTCAGGTTGAAGATCCATCCAGGTCCCACCGTCCAAATCTTTTCTCATTATCTGTTCTAATGTGCTTGGAAACTGATTTTGGAGATGCCATTCAACACCTCTCATTACTTCCATGACGAAATTTCCTCCTACTGGAAGTGGACGGACATTGCGTTTAGCATAAGATGCCCAAGGGTTGAATATGAAATATCTCTCCTGGATCTCTGCGAGAACTTCACAAATGCAATCAAAGAGAAGATTTGAATCATCTGATTCACAATACGACTTTCCTACTTCATTGCATAGGGCAGGATACCATCTATCCAGATTCTCATCTGTGAGTAAGCCTGAGTCCTCCAACACAGATTTTACAAATTCAAACCTGGCATTCTTGTCCTTTAAAAGACTTCTTAGATTTGTCGCAGCATTTTGGAAGCTTAGAGGCACTGAAGAATTGTCATGTCCTTTGTAGTGAGTTTGGCAATTTTGTATGGGCAACTCAGCTGCAAATGACAAAAAAAATAAAGGTTTTTCAAATGAACATATCTAACTAATATTGCAAGAAAAAAATTTAAGTAATTACTGCAATTAGCATAAATTGCATCGGTACCATGCTTGGTAGTTTTGCAATCAGAGCTGATGATATCCTCATTGAAATATTGTTCAAGAACAGATACTGGACTTGGTTCCTCTGGATTTTCATAGGTGCTTTCAGGTGATCTAGGAAAGATCAATGCTGATGAAGTAATTGGTTCAATAACAGTTGCTGGACTTTGCTCCTCTAGGCTTTCAAGAATGATCTCAGAAGAGCTTGGAAAGATTGGTACCAACCTGTTCATCGGTTCCAGTTCCTCCAACATATCCTGTGACACAGAGCAAGGTTACAGTTTTTAGCAATAAAAATCATGATAAACGGAGTTATAATAGCAATTTCATGGCAGATATAAGTTACCAGGCCTGGACATTCTCTTATCCCTTCACCTAAAACACAGAATTCACTCCCAACAGATACAGAGCATGCATCCAAATGGCTACAGCTTTCAGTGCACATGATACCTCCCATATCTATAATTTCTGTAGCTCCTGCAAAAATTTCATGAATTCCTTTAACAACAACGAGAGGAAAAATTTACCAAATATATTCTTATGGAACATATGGTGAAATCACCTTCAAGGTTCATTCCTTCTTCATAGTAAACCCCATCCTTAACTTCAGCATCAATAATTTCGGGCTTCAACTCAACTACTTGTTCATCGACACCAATGCTAAAGTCACATTTAGTACTCTCCATGTCTTGCCTCGATGGACTTAAAATTCTGGTAGCACCTTCATCTTCAGCCTTCTCTAAAGAAGACGAAATTGACTCATCAGGTGAGAACTCGAGCTCCTCTTTTCCAGGACTAGTTTTAGGTGATAATATGTTGTATTCTGGCAGTGAAAGTAATCTTGCCAAAGATTTTGAGATATGTTCAGTTGGAAAATCATCACTTCGGTTTCCAGTATTTAGAATCTCAATGAGATGCCTCTTTGCCTCCTTGTAAAAGAAAGATCCAGTCCCAGAGGAAGAGATATCATTCTTGATGTCATGTTTGCAATCATTTGGCTTCTTGTTGTTGTCAAAGATATCCTCAAAAAGAAAATTGTTGTGAAAGCCAGGTGGCTCAGAATCATCTTCACTATCTGAGGAAGTTCTACTTGCCAGACTTGTTACCGAACTCTCTGTGGAAAGCTGTTTATATGCAGTAGCTGAATCTTTGAACCCATTTGGAACTCTATGGGCAGGACCTTTCGTGGAGATCAAATGTTGCTCCTTTCTAGGCTCACCAATGACATGTCTCAACCTTCTTTTGATTTCTTTCAGAGAAAAATGGGAAGCAACTCTCTCACTATCTTCCTGAACTTGCAACCTATTATGTGATTTTGATAAGGAACTTAGATTAGTTCTGAATACAGGATTTTGCATTCGTGCAGAACTTGGCTTTAGAACAACTATTCTGCTAATAGACTTAGAACTATCACTTTTTCCTGATGGCCGTCTTTCCTTTGGTTTGTCTCTGTTCCAGAAAAAGTTATATCTACGCTGTTTAGTGAATATATTCCTACTGGAGAACTCCTGACATTTTTCTGAACTACCAACACCATCCACCAATTTATTTCCTTCCATAAATCTACCTGATTCTGACTTGGAGATTCCCTGAATGTTGTGAATATTTTGAATATTCTTTAATATATGTGAGTTTGGATTTTGCAGAAGCTTCAGAAATAACTCCTTGTTTGAGCTCAGTATCTCCAATGCATTCATGAATTCTTTGGATTGAGCTGCCTTGCTGCCATTCAGATGTTCCTCATCATCAAACTCGTGGCCTTTATATGCTTCAGCTACATCAACCATTGCTTTTTGAAAATTAGAGTTCTCCTGACCATGATTGGAATCGGAATGGTTCATATCATTTAGCTTCATATGTATCAGGAATTTCAAAGAAGGACACAATTCCATCTTATTCTTACAATCGACATGCTGGCATTCATTGTGGAATCTGTAGATTTCTACCAAAAATGCTGCCAAGACAAAGTCCAGGTCAGCTTCTTCAGTTGGACTCGTGTTCTTATAACCATCATCATCGAAGCTTCCAGGAGTTGTCAGGTCATTGACATAAAATTCTGAGATTGTCTTTGATTTCTTTTTGGTTTGTTTGGAACCTCTCTCTCGATGGACGTCACGTCCCAAATCAGATAATAATTTTTCAACTTCATTACCCGGAATCTTCTTCGATTCACTTCGAATCTTCTTTGATTCACTTGGAATCTTCAGTGGTTGAGCACTAGCCATCTCTTCCTCGATAAGTGTTTTGACACTCGGCATACCCAAATTAATCCTTCGTACTTTGCTTTCGTTGGCTTTCTGAAAAATTAAGGAAACAATATCAATTATTTTAGAAAGAATTGCTTTCAAAAGTTCCGCAATGCGGAGAATTTAAAGAGCACATAACACAGTTTTTTCATGACAATGAAAGCATTCACCAAGACTGCATTTATAGACTGGAAATTAACTAAATACAGTAGTCTTGACAGAATAATAAGCACATCGACAGAACTTACCTCATCTTTATCATTTATTTCCACAAAATTGCTGAGTCTGACTCTGGAACATCCAGTGGCTGCAGAAGATGCAGGGGGCCAACATTAGAAAAATGAGTCTAAAGCAAGTACAAACAATTAGATAAAAATTGCAGTATTCGAAGGAATAAACTCTGCAAAAAGACCAATATGTTACATACTGTCTTGCCCTCCTAAGTGTCGCCACTTTAATTATACTTGAAAACTTCATTCAAGCAAGGTAGACCAGCTTAGTTAAATTTGAAGAGAGATATTTACATGAGGATCTACGGATCTAAGTTCAACATTATTGGAATTTATTTAATATTGTAAAATAGCATGGAGTATTCAGTAATTTCATGAAGCTCAAGTAACTAGGGAACAAACACCTCAAAAATACCCAATTGTTTTGGTGTTGAGAATACTCACCAGCATATTTAGCACTTCCATGCTCCTGACTTAAGAGTAACCTTGGGCTCCGACGGAAATCTAGCAAGCGAAGCAGACTCCACATACAGCCTACATTGGCCTTCTTCGGTCGTGCAGACCATCTGTATACTCTTTTGCCCATAATTGATGAACGACTGTCTAGCTATTGCTTTTTCTGATAGATGGTCACTTCAGAAAGCGGAGAACCAGAAAGGAAGCTTTAAATCTGAATGAAACCATGCAAATAAATCAGCCAAAAGAGAGGGAGAAAAGGCAGTTGCATAAATAAATAAAAAAGAACATCGAATTGCATGATATGCACTCCAAAATCATCAAAATCATAATTCTGATAGAACTTCTGGCAACTTGTGAGATTTTGTAGATATAAAAAAGATGCTATAAGTACAAAAGACATGCATGCAGATGCTAGCATACTGATGCCCCAAAGTCACCAAATTAATAGTTCAAACCAGAATATATGTATCAATTCTCCAGTGAAGGGATAGAAGCTTGGATTTCCAAATTGCAGTTTTTCTTAGTGAGATCATTAAGCAGAAGCCCAATTCAGCAACTATTGTGTTCTTGCCATACAAACTTCTATTTGCAATTTCATGAAATTTTTTCACAGAAAAACAAAATCTCATTGGGATTTCTCAAGTGCTCAGGTTTTGCACGAACACTAATAATTACACAGAAAGAAGATAGAAAAACACGGCAAGTACACATAATAGGGACTATAAAAGATTCTAGCTATAAAAGAGAAGTCAAAGGAGACATCCAATTGGAGTACCTGAAATGCAAGATCTCTAAACTTCCAATTTCATGACCTCTTCCTTCCAATCTCGAGTGATGGAACCAAGCCTGCGCTATTCCTTTTCTCTAGAGAGGAAACGATAGCTGACCCAACTCCAAACACCTTTTCCACAATCCGCAAAACCTTTCGGCAGCCGAAACCAAAATTTTCAAAGTAAAAAAGTTGATCGAAAGAGACAAAACCACCTCTACCAACAGCCTTCCAGGTCCAGCATATGGATTCCAAGGGCAACCACAGATGAGATGATATAAAAGGAAGGCTTTTTACATCCAAAAGCCTTTAATCTGAATAAATTATACACATGCAAGTTTTCTTTGCCTTCTGCACCTTCTCAGAATCCAAAAAGAGAACAAAAAGCAACATGCATCAACTTTCCAAAAGTTTACACGCACCGAGTCGTAAACTCCTCCATTTGGCTCGATCAGACAAGCTCATAAACAATCTGAACCGATCGATATCTAAATGTCGGATATCAAATTCTGACCTCCATCGGTCGAGAAACGAAGAACGATCAACTACCCATTTCTCAGAATTATCTGAAACGGCAAGAAGATCAAGGCTTTGTTGCTTTCCTTGAACTTTTCTTTCTCTATTCTAATGGCGAAGGAGGTGTCCTCTGTGAAGTTGCCGATTCCTCCTACCCGGGTTAAGTAAAAAAGTTTGGTACTACGACCATCATCTCTATCTCTCTCTATTTCTCTCCTGTTGTTTTTAGGTGGGCTCTGATATATATATATATATATATATATATTCGATTAATTAACATTTGTCGACATACAAAATAAACAAAATATCTATTATTTAACTTAATTTTCCTCTGCTGTTGATCCGTCCTCATCCTAGTAACCATGCATATTTTAAAGAATGGGCCATTTTCAATATATTGACGATGGAAGGTGCATTCAAGGAAAACCGAGACAATGTTTTTTTTTTAATCATTTAATAACCTAACAGAGTGAACAAAATATCAATATCTCTTAATACAAAAGCATTTAGATTTTACTAAATTTTTAGTCAATATATAAAGCTATTTAGTCTGAGCTTTAAGTCTTGCCCTGCCAGCCATTGCTCTTAAGCTAATTCGAACTATTTCTCTAAGTAACAGCGACGCCAAAGTGCTCCTCAAAGCCAGCATACTACTGAGTCATTAAACTAAGTGAAGCTAAGTCACAAATAAAAATATTCTCCTAACTTTCTTAAATTGGGTGGTACCGAGATAATGTTAATATAAATAGTTAAACATATCCACCCACGATTGTTGCATTAGCCTAATTGAAAGACTAGTCAATAAAATTTGGACATTTATGCATAACATGGGTCACAAATCTCTCTCCTTTCTGGATACCATTTGCATCTACTGGTGTTGGCTTCCATTGTGAACAAAGATCGCATTCGTTACTGAGTACGTTATTCCATATTTGCTTCCAGTCGATGGGAATGATCTGCTATCCAAACTAACACACCGTAGTAGCTACTTGTCGGTCCATGGAGAAGTAAAGCCAATGCAAATCCTTTTCTTTGAGGTGGTTAGTGTTTCACTGTGAAGAAGCATCAACCAGTCCTCCAAATTGTGCAGTTGTTGATGGAGATGGGTTTCTTGATGACATCTTATCCTCCAAGGTTTGCTTGCTATGCTACAAGGCGACAATGTGGATGGTAGACATTGGTGAACGATGCCTAGCTTTGGCATCTGACATATTAGTTTGGTTGCATTTTTGTTGAGGGAATTAAGTTGCATATAGACAGTGAGATGATGTCGAGTGGTGTTGATTGCTTACCCTCCGCATCACTGTTTGGTTAGGCTTTCCCAACCACAGCACTGGCGAGAGTTGGACATGATGATCACCAACTAATCCTATTAAAGCAATCTTCTCGGCTAATAACTAAGTTTTTTGCTATAATGTTTGATATTTGTTGTGATGCAATACGGAAGGGAAGCAAGTTTCAATTGTCAAAAGAGTCAATCACTTGCAATTAAATACTTACAGATCTAAAATAATAAAAAGAAGAAGAAGTAATCAGACTT
The DNA here is from genome assembly GCF_019914945.1 of Typha latifolia. Classification (NCBI taxonomy): domain Eukaryota; kingdom Viridiplantae; phylum Streptophyta; class Magnoliopsida; order Poales; family Typhaceae; genus Typha; species Typha latifolia. The sequence goes on along the minus strand of NC_133093.1, from coordinate 11,824,974 downwards.
ACCTTGCTTTCTCTTAACCAGTGTTATTTAACAGAAGTGTTGAATAAGTTAATACCATATTCTGTCACGAAGAAGGCTAAGTGGGGCATAGAAAATATCAATGGAGTTATATATAGCTATTTCCCTTCAGGCTTGACTTGTTGTGGCATTATAGAGAAGAAATTCTGCACCAATTAATAAATAAATTAGTAACCCACAGTTTTTACCCTGGCTAAAAAATCATATGGATTGTTTCTCCTAGTTCTCAGAATTTGGATGCTCACGGTCTAAATAGATGTGCTAGAAATGGTCACGCACAAAAGTTTTCCATAGTGCTCGACATTATCCAAGGCAAGGAAATGTACAAAGAGAGTTGGCACAAGCTATTTACGAGTATATATAATCAAGGAATGATAAAAAAAAAAGGTCTTTCAATAGAAGTAACCAAATATCGTAGCAATGTCAAACATAGCGAACCTTCGCGATTAATAGATGTCACCATATATGAGATCTCAACTCGTAGCACGCTGTTTCCCCAAAAATAATAGTCGCTTTTCACGTATCAATTTGTATACGACTTGAAAAAAAATTAATAGAAGAATGTAGTGCATGAGCCAAAGTCACTTCGAGTGAGAGGTAAAATAAAAAAGAGAGAGAGATTCGGAAGAAGGAATAAAAGTGGCAGAAATATTTAGAAAAAAAGGTAACAAGGCAATAAAACGGAAAATGTATTAAATGGCCTTCCATCGGTTGTAGTAGGGGACCAGGAAGGCAAGAACCACTTTAATGATCATTATAGTTTTCTCTACCCAAGCTTGAAGAGAATACTCGAAGAAGTACAACTTTGTTCCTTCGTTTTAAGCCAACAAATCAATAACGACGCAATCACGTGGGGTGCATGTGACGTCCGTGGTTGTTCCGATTCACAACCATTACAAGAGATTCAACAATTGAACCGGAAAAAGGAAGAAAAAAGAAGGCAAAGAATAGGAAGGAGTTTAGCTGGGGGGGGGGAGGGGGGATGTTATATCCACAAGGCGAGATCATTATCACACTACCAACCATTGGAAGAAGGTACATTCATTCATTCATTCATTCAGGGAATTCCACCTTATTTGGATTCCAGTCAAGATAACTGATCCAGAAATGGAGGGCTGATTGTGTTGTGGGCTCCAAACAATGGAAGTTGGTTAGATATAGGGCGACATAGCAACTGTAGAGCCATCAAATATTTGTCAAATGTATCTCATGGGGCACATCTTGCAGGAAAGTGTAAAGGTACAGTAGTCCATAGTACCACTAAGTTTCATGGAACTACAACAAGACCGACTGGATCTAAGCTTTTGTTTCATTGCTAGATGGTGCTTGGTTCCCTGTAGATAATCATATAACGACACTAAATCAATAAAAGAATTCCTTAGTCAACTTTGGCAAGGAATTGAGCCATTGAAAAATACAGCTAACTATGAAGAAGTGGAAGACGTACAATTACTTTATATCTTTGTCAGATGCAAGAAATAATGGTATCACTGCTATAGGCATTGGGGAACTAGAAAAATTTTAGAGTCCGTGATTAAGCATTGGGAGATGGAACAAATGGATGTAGATACTTTTAATAGATGCGATCAATGATAGGTTCGCAAGCAAAGTATCAAAGTTGCCCTTGGATGTGTCGGCGGAGGCCACTAGTCCTCGACTGCTAGATACGTGTGCAAAAAAAAAAAAAAAAAAAAAAAAAATTCCCCAATCCGGCCACACAATAAAGCATACAGAGAATAAGAAAGGGCCTCAAATCAAAAGATCAAATGTATGATTGCCTCCGATTATAATATGTTATGTGATATTAGCTGATGAGCAAAGATAATGATAACCCTAAATTTCTTTTTGAGAGGAATCCGAGCTTGAAGGCAACTGACGATACATAAGACAAAGCTGTTTCCATTTAGAAGCATAGTGGACGATGTGTGATTAAGCCACGTGCCCCAGTTGTTAAAATGTTATTGTTGCGAGCCTATACTAATCCAAGGCATCTCACGTCACTTCACGATCAAGTCAATTAAGCTTAATCGACCACAAACGACTCAAATGAAGGACAAGATCAAAGGGTTGGTGTGGTGGTGACTGGTGAGAGGGCTAATATCCTACGTCAACTTCACCTTGTCTGTTTGGTGAAAGAAGTTCTCTTTTGGACCACTTGTGGGGAATATAATGTGGTCGGTTTGGAGCTTTAACTTTTGACAAAACTTTTTCCATTAGATGCTCTGCCGTATGCGCACAACCCCCCTTCCTTCCCTCCCCAACCCCTGCTGAATGCCAGCGGTAAAGGAGGGCCTTGGCCAACCCAAATCACATGAGAGAAAGGGAAGACTACGGCACTCTATTATTAAAAGAGACGTGATAAGATCGTGCAATAGATAGCAACAGAGCACTTTATTAGGTCAAGAAAAAGCAAAGCAGTCATCTGATGGCTATAAAACTGCTCGAAGAATGCAGAGTAGAAGAGTTCTATGATTTGCATACCCTTGTAGATAGAGTAGACGTGGAATGAGTACTGGTTTAATCTTGGGTTGCTGCTTGATCGACAACGTCGATCATTGATGAGATCATTTGGAGAGAAGAATGCTGTACAGGGACTCGTTCAATTGAAGAGTTCGCGGAAACTTCTGATGGAATCTCAATGGGCCTAACTGGGCCTCAAGTGGTTTCTTATAGGAAGGTAGAAATTGGACCTTTGGTATAATGGGGAAGTCAATATATAAAACATATGGAAATATTAAAGGAGAAAAGATAATCTAGAAGTCGATCTCACCTCTCTAAGAAGTAACCTCTCCAAGAAGTAAGAAAACAGAGCTGTTGATTTTTGGTGCATCAGAGAGCTAAAGGACTGAAATGAAAAGGAGCAATATCCTTCTTTGCAAAAAAGAAATAGCATTTTACAAATCTAAGTTTGTCATCTTCAATAGGAGTTCTCAATCCTAAAGTGATGGTAAGGAGCCCAATCATTAAAACAAATGGAAGAAAAGTTTCCATTCTGTCAGTACTATCTAGTGGTCAGCATACCTTACACAAAAATTACCGAATTCATCTTTCTTCTCCTTCTCTTCCTTGCTTGTCTTAGAATTCGTAAAGTATCTTCCGTAGCCTCCTTCATCCAGCAGCTTTCCTTTTCTGCTGCAATACAGAAAGAGTGAATTGAATATGCACAAGTTTAGCTGATGGAATCATGGACCGAAAAAAAAGGAAGAAAAAAAAATCGATCTCCCGAACGACTGGCAGATCTCTTTAACAGTCAATTATGCACGTTCTTTTACGAAAAATGTAAATATATCTGAAACTGGTAACTTTCTCTTTAATAATGTCATTAGATTTCGTTGTATACAAGTGTTGTCCGTCTTACACCACATTTGTCAAGTTTACCTTTTTTCTTTTTCACAATTAGGCAGGAAGCACCTCCATCACTCTCATCATCTGAATCAATGATTACTCTGAAATCTTGGTCCTGAATCACGATTAATAAGAATAGTCCTGACGTTAGATAAGCTCAAATAAACCAGTAAGACTTGTCCAGAATTACTCGATAATAAACTTTATGGATTCCATGCAACATGCGGTGCTACAATCTGCTACCATATGCAATTCGGGGATGCAACTTTCAGCACTGGAGAATTATACTGAATTAAATTCTGGGACTAGGAATTGGCATGTCGATATCAAAATTTTCAAGACATGGAAGAATTAAAGAATTAATAGCAGGTGTCACATACTATAGACTATAGAGTGAGGCAATAATTTTTTTTTCTTTTATTTGCACGAGACAGAATATGTAACGCTTTACTTTAGCTTAGGATCAGCAAGTCAGCACAAGTAACCTTTTTCGAGATAGATATGTCTTCCCGCTTGAGTGCCATTATATGGTTAGGACCAGTCAATTTTGGTTGGAGTGCTTTTGCCTTTCCTTCTTCCACCTTTGGAACTGGAACACTTCTACTGTATCCAGTCAAATGCGCAGCCAGACTGGCAAAGATAATCAACAAATAAATATACCAGAAAGAAGAAAAATATAAACATGAAAAATGCAAGTGAGCCAAAACACTATTAAATAGATCAGTAACATTAGCAGAGTACCTTAATATTGTAGCAATGAATGCACTAAATTCACATTCCACCAAACCAACACCTAGATGCCATACTAAATTTGCCAATTGTATAAACCGGCTAATTCCACCCACTTCATGATTGGAAACTTTTATTTGCAGGGAACTTATAATAAATTTCTATAGAAACTCAAAAGATAATACCTTGCTTCTTTGAAGGACCTTGCAAGCCATAAATTTCAGATATACATCATAAACTACAATATCTATATCACAGATTGTTCCAATCCAAATTCCAATTTCAAGAATAAGCTTTGATAAGACCAACAGCTAATGAAAGATATAGAGGAAGTCAGAAGGGTACACTTTTGTTACTGGTATCTGACTGTTCGACAAATGATTCGTGTCAGTACAGGTTCTACTCTGCAGAACCAAAGCAAACATTAAGAGATTTAGAGATATAACTAATAGTTATTGAGTGAATCTTCTAGATCTTATGAGAATCATGTACCCCGGGTAGCTGGATTGGAACTGTACTTTTGTTGCTGAAAGATTTGATGCTATTCAATATTGCCTGCACAGTATCAGGAAAAGATCAGACAGTCGGCAGAATACAATATCTGGGTTACCATTTTGGTTTTGTCAGTCCTTGAAAGACCAGAATTTGCTATGATTTTTTGTAGATAGGAGGTAAAAAGATGTGCTAAGCACTGAAAGGATGAAAATGTTGGTAAAGTCAAATGCATACTGCATTTGAAAGTCATCTGAAAGAAGAATACCAGTGACAAACTGACAACAGTTGAGAACTGATATTAAAATTTGGCCTAATCCAGAGATGTATCATAAATATCTGAGTAGCCAGGACAGAGAAACATGCCTATTTTTCACATTTAGATGCATGATAAATAGAGAGGAAGAGTGCAATTAACATGCATGAAAATTGTAAGAAATGATTTCAAGGGAAGCCCTGAACAGGGAAAATAGGAAGACACCACCATAAAAAAATGCACGTTTCAGCCTCTATATAACCAACATTAGAAAAATACAGATAAAAATGTTGCACAGATTATCTTTTGGATACTTCTTAGAAAAATGTACTTAGTTGAAATGTATCAAAGAAGTGTGAGGATGGATTTAGAAATTTAAAGTGACTACCTCCATTTCTTTTGTAATGACCCTAAAATTTTCGTGCTGTAGTTTCAAAAAGCATGTTTCAATCTGATGTGGTAAAGCTGAAAGTGCCAAGGATATCTCATCCAGTTTGTCAGAATTAGAGATCTTGATCAACTGATCAGGTATACTTTTCAGACTTCCATCAAGAAAAGATTTGATATCATCTTCTGCCTTGATCTGTTATCAAAGTCAATGGTTCAACGAATCAGATTTATGTGACAGATGGCAGTTAAGGATAGGAAACAGATGATGCCCGAATTCTGATTCCTACCATTTTCTGCATTGAATTGTCTAAGACAAGAACTTTTTGTCGTATCCCTTCAGCTGACCATGAATGACATCGAATGCAACGATATATCAAATTGACAGTTTAGAATTTGAACTACTATACTAAATTATTGACCTTGGATTGTAGCAAGAATACATCTGGATTAGCGGCAGCAGCAAAACAACACATTTGGTTAATGTAATAAGCAATTGAAGTATATATATTGATGTTTCATTTGGTTTCCTTCAGAACCTTCCACATTAGCACTTACTTTCTAGTGATACTTCTTTCACAGCTCTGTTTACTTGCATGACATCATTTTGAACAGAGTCCAGGACCATGCCTATCCTGTTTATAGAACTTTCTATTAATCGAAATTTGTGCTCAAGTTCTTCATTAACCTGACCTGTTCAGAAAAAAAGAGATGAGATATTTCAGTAATTCTTCCTGATGCACCTATGATTATGTCATAACAATAACCCTTCTGATAGATTTAAAAAGTTTGGGTTACTTTCAAGATAAGTAGAAAACCATATTATCACATGTGAACATGGCAATTGTTACATGTGTGTCACCCTGCGAATTGAATAGATTTCAACTATCAGAAGTAATTGCTTGACGTACATCTACTATCTGGAACAGATGTTGGATTCCATCGATGCAACGTGTTGTTTGATGCTCTTGACAGCTGCATCTGAGATTCTTCTCGCGAGGACGATCCGGAGGCCAATGAAGAGATCCTCTTTGATGAATTATCATGTAAGCCAAATCTCTGTTCAAATAAATAAATATATATAGTATGTAAGAAAAACAATGAAAGAACTTTTGACACAAATAGAGGGTATGTGCTACAACTTGAAGCAAATAAGCCTATTATTTAGCTACATAGTTTATTCCAAAGGTCATATCATCTTAGGAATTGTGCCTAAATGATGTACCTGCATTCATATGCTTATGTACCTACATGCATGTAACTGTGTAAGCATTCACAAATATGTGTGCACATCTATGCACTTCCCTTATTCCATTACAATAGATCATATCATCTTAATGAATGACAAAAAAGAGAATTGTTTCAATGGGAATTGAACCAGTCTCATCAAGCGACCAGTGTTAGATGTGCTATTATTGTGAGATCATTCAGTTCAGCTATGACAGTTTTCATCTTTTTATTTATACTCTGACAACAATTGTCTCTTTATATATCTTAAGCTCTATTTATTGCAAGACCTCTGAAGCTTAAGAATATCAGATTTCTCTTTTCAGCATAGTTGGTCAAAAGTAGTTAGCCTAATGCGTGTGAGATAATCCTAACAAATACAAACTGACACATATAGATACCCTATGAGGCACCTTTCATGTTCTCAATAGTGATAAGCTGCTCCCATTGATGTAATTTAGTTTATTTTTCAGCGACATCAGACTCTGTTCATGCCAAAAATAATTATCTCAAAATTATGTTGTTATAGCTCAAGAGAGAAATAAGAGCAAAACTAACAGGTAAACTTGTTTTTGATCCACAGTAACTGTTTGAAGAACAGTAGTTTTTTGGAAAAAAAACAAGGAGCTAATGAATAAAAGGAAAATTTATCATTCCATCAGAAAAATTTTGATATCAAAAAGAGGAGTACTGAACTGATGGAGACAAATTTCACCCATCATCTTCCTTGATTATCCCCAAAAGAAACAGAAAAAGGGTAAACAAAATTGACGTCAATGTTTGAACAGAAGCTCTATAACTGAAGCAGGCAATTTAAGCAAAAGGATTGACAAATTCAGTTGATCTAGCGCACTCTACTGCTCTCATTTCAATCTCGACGAATGCTTAAGGATCCAGTATTTCCCAATCTCCACCAATAGCTCAGGAAGATCGGAAGAGATAAACGAAAAGCTCTTTTACCTGATCGTTCATTATGTTCTCCTCGAGCGAGGTCTGAGACAACTGTGACAGCGAAACCCCCTGGGAGAACGACTGCTGAGACTGAGATCGGAGCTGAGACGCCTGGCTCTTTCCCAAACCCGATGCATCCGTTCCGGAGCTCATTCCCCCGCTTCTCCTAAACAATTAACTACATGAATCAAACAAAAAGAACAGAATATTTCAAGATCGCTTTGACCTGGAGAAGAACGAGAAGGATTCGAACCTCGGAGGAAGGACGGAGATGGAGCTCAGATCGCAGGCCTTGTTAATCTTTAGCTTCATCTGATCCGCGGATGGAGATCAGGGTCTCAAGAGAAACCCTAAAGGTAGATCCTATCTCGAGCTTGTAGGAACTCAAAGGGTTGAAGAGATCGATGAGGAACCCTAGATTAGATCGGCCGAGAAGAGAATAGAAGAATGGATAGGATATTTCAGTTCCGGAAGGCGGGGTTTAGTGACGCCATATATATAGGCGCGGAGTTTGAAAATTTTCTGGCTCTAATTACGATCGTACCCTTTGGATTACGAGGGATCACAAGTCACAACTAGATTGAAGGTTTCATCAACGCATCTGAGCCGTCTTTAATTAAATATACGAAGTTATGATAATGCTCTCACTGTCTGATTGACCATTTATTAATTTTCTTTGGATAGTCAAAAGAAAAAATCGATTAAATTGTAAAAATAGTTACCAATAAACAAAGAGAAAATTAAATTATTATCTGATTATTAGGAAAAGTATAAAAAAAACGAATAATTTTTTTAATCATTTAACTGCTAATTAACTTTTATGACTATCTAGCAAAAACAAAGTTTTTTAAGAAACATTAGTGAGAAATTAGTGGTGTGAGAGGTGTACATAGAAATATCTAACTTTAGATAAGTATACATATATAAATAAAGAATTGTAGAGGGGTATACTTATAAAATAACCCTTAAAAGTTATAATTAAAACTCCAAGATAAGATTGGGCTCTTCTAAGCATGCTCTTCTTAAGGTGGTCTGCAGTATTATATCTGGACTTATTTTTTTTTTTTTATAGTTTCTTCCCTATTTTCTCTTAATCGTATTGTATCAAATTTGTAATCAATTTTCTAATTTTCTTGAGCGAAAAAGAAAACACACCTATCTACAGTTTGCTCACTAAAAAATTTAAAAGAAAAAACTCAAATTATATCCCAAAAATTTCCTTTCCAAAATTTAATTCGGATTTCGAAGCAAGCTTGAGAAGTGTAAATATACCTCTCGTTTCTCTTCCACTTACTCGCTATCCACCCAAACCCTTCCCCAAACCACTCGTAAGTCGTATCACAGTCTCCCTACCTCTCTTTTTTATTCCCACCTCGGATATCTCGTTACCTTATTCCACCAACCATGGATAACAAAAGAAGTACGTCTCCCCGCCGATTCCCCTCCTTCTGGCATCTCCTCTCCCTCGCCACCACCCTCCTCCTCGTCGCCGCCTCAACCATCCCCTTCACCTCCATCTCGTTCGTCTTCCTCTCGTTCCCCTACCTCTACCTCCTCTCCTCCCTCGCCTTCCCCAACAACTCCCCCAACCCTTCCCCTTCTCCTTCCCCTCCAATATTCCCCAACAACCGCCTCCTCGGCGCCTACGTCCTCTTCTCCGGCGTCCTCGGCCTCCTCCTCCCCATCGCCTACCTCCTCGACCGCTTCCTCGCCGGAGACGCCGCGTCTGTCGCCGCCGCTGCGCCGCATCTCTTCCTCCTCGCCGCGCAGGTCTTCCTCGAGGGATTCGCCTTCTCGAGGGGGTTCGCGGTCCCCGTCTTCGCCTTCGTGCCGATCCTTTACAACTCGAGGCGGATGTTCGCGCTTGCGGATTGGGTCCGATACGAGATCGGGAAGGGAGATGACAGCGGAGGGAGGAAACTCGCGGGGCGAGTTCTGGCGGTGGGGAATTTGGTACTGTGGGCGTATAATTTATTCGGATTTCTTATTCCGGTTTATCTACCAAGGGCTTTGAAGAGATATTACTGTGGATTTAGTGCGGGAAATGAGAATAAGGACACGGATAAGAATAATTCCGACGATAAGAAGGCCTCCTAACGGGCTTTTCAATGATCGTAACGATGCATATTATGAGTTCAATATTAACTGCATGTTAATATGTTACTAAGCTGTGGTTATAGCTAATGATCTATCTCCTTTTGAACTCTACTTGCATATTGTAATGTTTACGTAGTGTTCTTTATTCAGAAATGTGACTCCATTGAGTTATGAGTACAGTAACAGTGTGATGTTAACTACGACAATGGGGAAAATAATTAATCAAGATATCAGTGAACCTAATTTGATATAAAAGAAAACTAGAATAAAAGAAAATTGAGTGAAAGAAGCGTGATCAATGACTCTAGGAGGCCATCAAATTTTTTTACCCCTAGAAAAGATGGCCGGCCACACTTCTCAATCAATCGAAAATCTCATACAAGCAGGAGAGATTAAAAAGAAAGACGAGAGAAGAAATGAGAGTTTTTTTAGAGCAACAAAACGGACCCCAACTGCATCTAAAATTGGAGTACATATTATATATAGGATTTATGCAAGTAAATCATCTGATTCTCCTGATCCGCGGCGCCGTTGCTGGTGAATGAATCGAGTCTATTTATTTTTTAATTGATTCGTGTTTATATCTTATGTAAGCCCTTAAGTTAAGTATAATTATATTATATAAGTCCTTAAGATAAATCTAGTAAAGTTATGTAAGTCATTAAGATAAGTTATGTAAGTTACGAAGACAAATTTAATTATGTCATATAAACTTTCAAGACAAGTTTTAGTTCGAGTTATACAAGTCTTTAAGGTTAATTCGAGTATGACTAATTGTATCAGACATCTATATATAAATGTGCTATGCTTCTGGATTTAATCACAAGTATTCAAGCATTAAAAAATTATTTTAATCTTGAGTTTATCTTAAAAGTAAGTGTAAAATAATCTAAGATTATAAGTCAATTAATCATAACCATTTATTTTTTTAAGAGTAAATCTAAATTAGAATCCTAATTCCACCTTCAAACTATAGCCATCACAATCTCCACGAGCCACCCTACCTTACAGCCCTCTACCACCATCCTTAGCCGGCCACCACCCTTCAACAACCGCCACAAATATCGAATAATTACCAATATATCTAATCTCACATTTCTCTACTGTTTTAATTTTATCTTTTCACTCCTAACTCAGAATCATGTAAAACCAAAGTTATTAAATTAATGACTTCCGAAGCTTCTTCCTATAAAAATATCATAATTTTCTTACATCTAGATCATTTCAAATTTGATTTATAACAATTATTCTCCTCGTTCCTTTCCTCCTCAGGACTCATGAGAAACTACAAATTTCAATATGATAAGGACAGACTATAATAATGACAATTATATACAATTTCACTTACTAGTATTTGACCTATTAACGATCAATAACGAGGAATATCAACCTTAAAGTTTGCGTTTGAAACAGCTTACCAGATAGATGCAGAGTGAAAAGAACAAGCTAACTTTTGATAAATCATTTAATGTGAGCACCAATATGGTGCTTATTTATTTCTGGAGACGAGAAAAGAATAATTTTGTGGAATACTCTAACTTCTTGCCATTGAATTCCGTCTAGTATCCAGAAAAATGGATCACACAATAAGTGAATAAAGTTAAAACAACACATATCCCCGAAATGGAATACAAAGCCAGCCCTTCTAAATGGTTGCAGGCAAAGGCATATCCAGCTCGGAGAACTCTCATGAAAATTGCCATGTCCAAGCTATGTTGCATGCTCCCTAGTCTGAGATGGCCTTCTGGCAAACAATAAACAGTCAAACTTTCCAACTGCATTCAATGGCTCTTTCTACAAACAACAAGGAGCCATGTATGGGCCACCGAGTCCACTCTATGACATTCAGTTTGCGTCAATCATCTTCGTTCCAACCCTGTATAACGTGTAAGTTCCTTTCATGTTATATGTTCACGAAGGTGAGTGATCTGGAAAACACAACCTAATATGATCACAGAAGACATGGAAACAGAACTTCTGAACATGTTCAATATAAAGATATACAAGAAAGTAACTATACCTGTGTATCTCCGAAGGGACCCATTCCCATTCATCAAGCTTGATACAACGCTTCTCTCTTGTCCTAAAGATAAAATTTCTTGCATTCTTTCAGGCCAGTCAGAGTTCAACCTCCGAGCAAAATCCTCCACCTCTCTGCATTAAAGAAAAGAGACAAAAATGAAGCTGGGTAGTATGTACTAGAAAGGTAAGTAACATGCAAATTAAGTTATAAAAGTTCTATAAATAGTTTTGCACTTCTGTGATCCTGAAGGGCTACAGAAAGAAAGGCTGCAGATAAAGAAAAAAGAAAGAAAGAGAGAATTGCTCTGAACATCTTTCGATGCAACAGAACCTCTTTCAACATCTGTCAAGCTGTAAATCTTGTAGCTTCACTTTGCTCTCTAAACTATCTTTTAAACTAGTCATTTGGCTATAATTAAACAAGAATCAGCTAGAAAGAATCCTTCTCCGAGCACAACAATTTCCTAAGAGTCATCCAATTAATAATTAATCCATGCGTGAGGTTCTCGGAATGTTTCTGTGTGAAAGATTGGTACGGATTAACATAGCAAAAGAGAATGACAGAATTTTTAGGGAAGCAAACAAAAGAATGGTGAAAATTCTGCATTAACATGTTAAGCACTCCTCACCTATCGAGTTCTTCCTGTACTTGAGGATCCAACTCATCATCAATATCAGCATCTTTAGTTGAAGCAAAAGGGTCTTCAACACTGTCTCGTACATGTAAACTTTGACCTGGTGTAGAAGATAGATTACCACCAGCATCACCGCATGCAACAGAAAGAGTGGCTCCCTCCTAAACCAATACAAACCAGGAATAAGAGAGGAGATGCAATCGTCACAAACATGCAAAATCAGAAAAGCATATATGATATATCATATTGCTAACCTTCTTTAGTTCGTCAGAGTCCGCTTTAGAAGAATCTTTTAGGTGATCCTTTCTTCTTCTATTCTTCTTCTTGCTCTTAGCAGGTTTAGCACCTTTGGAATCTGCCATATGGTAAAAACGATCACAGGAAAGAAAACTTCAATTACTATTCTTTGAAAATTTAAAAAACCACACCAATCTCTGATTAATTGACTTTCAGTAACTAAAAACTTTGGACTTCCATATTTTTAACCATTCCTTAGAACAGTATTTCAGAAGAAGTATAATATCACAGATGTGATGTTCACAGAACTTTAAGTCATGAAGACACAAAGTTGATATACATATTTTATTCGTTGAAGCATGAAATATATATATATATATATATATATATATATATATATATATATATATTTATAATATTCATTATTACAGTAATCAGATGAGAGCAATACATGTAGGTCATAATTAACTACAGATAAACTTAACATACAAAAGAAAGCTTATATCAGCTGGATCTGAATGAGCAAACAAATTAACATTCTGAATCACTAGTATCTATCAAAATTTCTATGAAACAAAGTACGACAGCTAGGACTAGCATTTACTTCCAAGGCTGGATAGGCTATAAACGTATACCTCCATCTCCATTTATAAAAGATAGAATTTCATCAACTGAACGCTCATCCTTCCGCTCTTCCTCAATTTCAATATCCTGAAACAGGTTATTATTTCTTAGGATCAATGTATAGCTAGGCCCCAAAAAAGAACAGAAAAAAGGAACTGGATCCAACAGCTAGGGAGTTTGCTCTGTAGAGAAGGTAGTGATGAAACTGTACCAATTACAAAGTAGAATGAATTGAAACTAACCTTTAGTTTTTGTCGCTCTTTCAGTTCTTTTCGCTTTTTAGCATATAATCGATTCAATAGCCGGATACGTGGATCATCATTTGCATTCTTCAAAGGTTCCAATTTCTCTTCCTATATACATATGATACCATACCAGAATGAGCAATAACACAAAGTGACAAAGTGGTAACTGGTAAGATCTAAAACCAAACAATGCAAAAGTACCTCAGTTAGGTCATCTGGCAAATGAAATGTCTCACGAATTTCTTCAGGTGTTTTTCCTTCTATCATGCGAGCAAGTGCCCGACTAGTAAGATCAACTAAAGGCTTGAGCTGAAGACTATCAGCTGCAGAAGTCAACTCACATAGTTGTTTGGTATCTATCCTGATAAATTTCTCATCAAAGGATTTCCTCTCCTACAAATTGAAACAAAGTTCTAATATATTAGACCGTGTCAAAATATGCAGCCTCCATACTTCTTTTTCTTTTCCTATAATAAAACAGGACCATGAGCAGTAAGATTCACATTGTTAATCATGCGGAATAAGTCACAATTTTAGATAACTTGGATGGTTTTTTAAATTTTAAAATATCAATGGGCATCAGGAGTTCTTATTTAATGAAATATTAGTTCTCGGAGCTTAGCATCCATGTTTATGTTAACAAGCAATAAAACATTAAAAAAATACATGAAAAAATAAGAGAATTTAAAGTAGAGAAGTTGTGAACTGTAGCAGACCTTGTTGGAGCGGCCCGGAACTTGATGAAACCGACAATAATCAAGAATCAAGCTAAGGATTGCTGGGTTGACTCTTTGTGGAAGCGAAATGGCATAATTTTTTGAAGATCCCATGCCAGTATGAAGTATCTCTCGACATATCATAGGACAGAACATGGCAACCTCTTCCTCAACTTGCTGGATTGAACCATCGGCGCATTGAAGCCAGATATAAGACTTCATAGCCTGTCAGAACATAAAGAAATGCTATTTTCATGCTTCTTATATAATTCAAATACTGCACTAACAGAGGAAATATTTGAAACACCAGGAGTAACATTTAAGCACTTTCAAAAGTCAAACTGACACCATTTCGAAGACAGTAGTGGATTGAAATGCATAAAGGTGAAACGATGCAATATGATATACAAAATGAGCTAAGATATTTCCCTTGTAAACGAAGCCCATGGACATCATGTATTCAAGCTAAGGATTAAAATGATAACAGTAATCAGTCTTGTTTATAAGACAAAAGAAGTTCCAAGAAAAAAATGTAAGACACGCTACCTCTGGTTTAATTATTGCCATCTCGCCTTCTGACATTTGCTAGGAGGTTCTAAGTATCCAAATTCCAAAGTAAATAGAAATGAAATGGTACCCAAAAAAGATATACACTGATTTTCCTCCAAGTACAAAATTTCCAGATAAGAACAACAAACAAAAATCTGTCATAGGATCAAGAAGTCTGATTATGTAGCAGAGTTTGACTCTCTACAAAAAGTGACAGCAAATGAAAAATATCTTAATTCCATATACATGCTGTCCCTTTGTATTCTCGAATAGGCAGACAATCTCTTTAAGCATCATCAAAGCATTTGGGTACTCACATCACTTGCTAACCTACAGAAAGAAAAGATATATAAGCAATGTGAACAAACAATTACTGCACATACATAGTAACAATGAAAGACATTTAGAGGATAACATGCTAAGGAAGGGGCAAATGAAAAACAGCATCCACAAAGAAATAATAGCATCAAACCAAATACCCTGTCCAAAGGTTTCCCCTCTTATTTTTTTTCTGATTTTCTCAGTTATTTTTTATAATGTGTCCTCCGTTAACTCCTTTGTTGACAACTAACAACTTAAAACTCCAAAAATCATATATTTACAAATTAGCATGAAGAGAACAGAATTTTGTTAGAGCCTACTCATTCTCTGTAAGAAAGAACAGTAAAATGCTTTTGCTACTTCAAAGCTCACAAATCTGCATTTTAGAGCAAACCCAATGTCGCAAATTTCAGAAACAATCGGATGCACACACTTGGACTGAAAGATGATTTTATCCAATTCAAGTATAATTACCTAAGTGATATCCACATTAAGTACAACGATGTACCCGTTTAACGGGCGCCTATTTTCTACTTTGCAGTTGAAAGGCAACACAAACAACCTGAAAGCTCAGAAACATAAGATTGAAATCTGCAGAACTATAACTAATATCCACATTCAGGTTTCATGACACATATAAAATGAGTAAAAAGGAAATGATCTGAGTGTTAGGGATATATACCAGCAAGTCAAGAAAAAAAGAACTGTTAACCAAAGGACATCTACAACATTCAGTATAAACATCCAATGCTCTAGCCAAATTTCAGGATAACCAGTAAACTATTCGACAGTGTGATGAAACAAAATAAAGAACAAAACATGCTCTTTTTATTACCAGGAAATGGGTCAAATTACGGATGACAAGAACATTGCATAACAAGTAACATGCTTATAAGAGCAAAGACCACAGTCGGCAAACATCCCATAACAAGACACGAAGTCAACTTTGATTGAGAGACCAAGGCCTGACGGAAACCAATGCATCCCATGACTCATCCATGGCCCCAGTTGATATAGTACTCAACGAGAAGAAGGCTAAATCCAGTAATACCCGAAAGGAGAGCAAGTACCAAGAAAATTGCGCACACGTCTACATAAAGAAACATGGGATAAAAGAGGACAACGCTAACATCAAAAGCCCATCACCAAAAGCCATGAAAAGATCCCATCTTTCGCCAAAAATTCGACACGAACCCGAATCCTCAATCCCTCAAAAGGACTCGAATTAAAATCCGGCCCCACCTAAAACAACACCCACACCCCGCAAGCAGCTTCATAAAGCGGATCAGGAGCCCCAAAGCTGCTCGCGGAAAGCCTCATTCCCATCAGAACCCGAAACAGAAACAAAGAAACGGGGCGAGAATCCACACTACCTCTCCGCCGAACGCCTCGAATGCGCCAACTTTCGGTTCCCGCGAGCGAGCGCGGAGCAGAGTAGAGCAGATGGATAGATGCGCGGATAAGCGAGAGAGAGAGAGAGAGAGAGAGAGAGAGAGAGAGAGAGAGGGAGAGAGAGAGAGAGAGAGAGAGAGAGAGAGAGAGAGAGAGAGAGAGAGAGAGAGAGAGAGAGAGAGAGAGAGAGAGAGAGAGAGAGGGAGAAATAGATTGGGGAAGAGAACAATTAGAAGGGGGGAGGTAGGTGAGATTTCTAGGGTTTTGGTTTCTTTAGGGTTTCCTTTTTCCCTCTCTTGGTTGATTTGGGAGCCGGAGGCGAGGGAGAGAGGCGAAGGTCCGGGAAGAGGACGAAAGAGGAGAGTTCTATCTTGCCGCTTGCGCGCATGCCGCTGGCCCGCTATCCTGAACCCCCCGGCTAACCCCTTTTAGGGAACTGGTCGGGTTCATGGTTCGGTCTGAACCATATGTGGCTATCGGCTGGATCGGGGTAAATCTTTCTGTGCTTGGTTTATCCATTTCACCCTTGGTCGAACACGTGGCATATCTCCATTGGTGAAACGTTAAAAAAAATCTATTTTTATTTTTCCAATTTTCTAATTACCATGCAAGTCTTCTTGTTTATTATACTATTATCCATACGGAACCCTAGGATTTATTCTATTTGTATAGATGGAAAAATGGGAGAAAAAAAAACGGGAGGAAGAAAAACGGAATAAATTAGTTTGCACGTTACGTCAACAGATTAAGATTTTACGAATAAAACCAAAATTCAGTTTGGTGATTCCTAAAAACATTAAATTGGTAGGGTTTTTTTTTTTGTTTTTCTCATTAAGAAGGTCGTGAGTTTGACTCTAAAAAATTATTTTATATTTTAATGACTTGGCTTGATTACGGTTAACTTGAAAAAGCAAATCGACAGTGCGCAGATCTCGGCGACATTTAATTCAGAGCAATTGTTCGGCGACGCGTATGACTTGAAGCCTATATTAGACAGCTAAAAATTTGGTAAAACTTAAATGACTTTATATCTAAAAAAGATTGACCTTTTTCTAGCACATATCTAACTTTTAAATTTATAAATAATCTATAAAAATAAAAACAGCTAAAGAATCCCTCCAAGCTATTATCCCCCTTGCCTATTCGTGACGTAAAAATTCCTCCACGATAAAGCTGTAAAGGTTCGGTCTGATACTCCTCATGATATGCTTACGTGATATTGGGGTCCATTCCCTTTTCTCTTCTTTCCAGTGGAAATATACGACAAAGTAAAGTTTGATGATGCGCATTTTTCTTCTTTTTAGCTTTACTATGACTTGGATTTTCTAAGAAGGTTATTAGCTTCTCGATACAATAATTAAATGAATGATGAATTCATCCAAAGTTTTTGTCATATTAATGTACCTAAATTATTAATGGACTATTTTACCTTGGTCTTTAGAGTTAATTGTTTAAGATTAGGTCTCATACTCTGGATGGGGACTCACTTCAAAGCTACAAGGACGAGAGACTAGTCATCTCTGGCACTTATCAGCTATTAACATCCCTAGATTGCTTACTACTTGCCAAAATATTGCACCCATCTTCTTGCTGTTGAAGCTATTGCAAGCCCAGATAAGCCCAGAACTCCATCTCAGTCTTCATTGGAAAACTCAAGTTCTTGGCCCAATCCTGGCTTCTCTGTCTGGATTTAATCCGAAACCAAATTTATTCTTAGACTAAGGATATGTTTGGATGACAAAAAGCAGTGAAAGTAAACGATAATTTTTTAAAAAGTCCACTGCTTTATGATGTTTGGATTAATAAAATAAACTAGAAAGTTAGTTCTTCACTTCTCTAAAATCACTAAAAGAAAGAAAGAGTTACACTTTCCTCCTTTATATATTATATATTATATATTATCATTAATTATAATAATCTTTTATTTTCACCAAACATTAATAAATAATTTTATTATATTCTTAATGATATAAATATAATTTTTCCATATATTTTGGATCAAAAATATTTATCTTATATGTTTTCGTACACTTTTGTTCAAATTATAACAGTTAGGTCTTTCATTCAAAATTAACAATATTTATGCCTTTTAATTTAAAAAATATTTAAAACAAAAATCACTTTAGTTCTCTAAACATTTACTTTATACTACTAAGTCACCCTAGAATCTCTCTCTCTCAAGACATATTTATTTAACACAAGTCAGGTCATTTTAAATAATTTTATTAATGACGTTTATATATACATCTTCGAAGTGATAGAAAATAAAGTTGAAACGGGAAAATATTTTTTATGTTTAACAATTTTTTTCATCTTCTAACTGGTGAGGTATTTTTGGGTTAATTACAGCTGCATTCCACGCATTATGACTTAATATTATACTATACTTATTAAAATAAAAGTGTACACAATCTATTTTCTATGTGATTTAAAACTAATAGCATTTTTCTATAACGTTGGAGACTATTATTTTGAGTAGTTTAGAAAAAAAAAGTATGATTTTATTTTTCAAACTCGTCCTTTTTTTTCTCTCTTTTGAAGAACATTATACTTGGTCATACATCCAAGTGCTAAAAAAAATTAGGAAAATTTGCAAAAAAAACCCTTCCATTATGGGATTTGTTGGTTCAAACTCTACTTTATCTTTCTAAAAAAGTTTGTCTTTAATAAAAAATATCATTTAATATTTCAAGTAAACTTTAACTCATCTCAACCTAAAATACAATTATTCTGTTTTATTCACCTATATGACAATATATATACTTTTTCTTCAATTCTTTTTTTATTTCTAGATATGAGATCAATACAACTAGAAGAACTAAACAAATAAAAAAGTTATTATTTTTGCTAGCTACTGTTTACATATTAACTTCTTCTCCCTTATTAATTGCCATAATGGATGAATAAAACAAAAATATTCATAGTCTCTTAAGCTAAGGTGAGTTAAAATTAATTCGAGTAGTAAATAAATATTTTTGATAAAAGACAGGGGTTTTTTAGAAAATAAATGATAAAATAGGGTTGAAACCATAGAAACTTCATAATGCAGGGTCTTTTCTGCAAATTTATCAACAACAACAATAATAATAATAATAAAGGGTAAATACCAACAAGTGACTGTAAAGTGCCAATACCTCTTCAATGTTCCACTGGGTGGCTGCACTTTTGGCTTTTGCCCATTAACCCACTTGAAGCTCAGAACTCAGAAGCAATATAAGGATAAAAGTCTTCTGCTCTCATGTCACTTCATGTTACTTTTTCAAATATGCCCTTCGTTTATAACGCAAACTAAAGGTTGGGAACTTGGAATCAAGGACTTTGGAGCTCCTGGTTTCATAAAAAGGAGAGCTAGATTCCATGACGATCTCATTTATGATCAGGAATCAACTTTTTCCTTCTTCTTTTTTTCTCTTTGAAAAATGATTAGAATGGTCTAAAAAATCTGTGCTTATCCCTCTCCACTCTCTCTCCATCTTCTCCAACTGATTCATGATTAGCCTTGTTGAATCTTGGAGGAAGATCACAAAGGCTATTTCTGCATGGGAGTGCAATGTACTTTTATTTAGACTGTTTGAAGAAGATATTACTCTAGAAATGAACAATTAGATAGATAACCTATGCTAATAACTGATTAGGAAAAGCAAGTGGAATCATTAAAGGGGATGAGTCAGGAAGCAAGCCTAGGAGAAAATGCTAAAGAGTGGCCAACACTACCAACCTGTCAGTGTCCCCACTAGAACAAGCCTCTGTTCTCTTTTCAGAAGAGATCATATGCGTCCCTGAATGCAGGAAATTAATCCAATCTTCTTTATGGATTGATTTGGACTAAAAGGCAAAGCCCACCTCCTCTTTCCATCTGCATCTCTATAAAACCTCACAAGTCCTCGATCTCTGTTCAAGTCTCAGCCTTCTCCTTCTTTTTTTTCTTCCTTTCTTTCTACAGGCTACAGCAGCTTAGAACTTGGGAGGATAGTAGAAGATTTAGGGAAAGAGATAGAGAAAGATGGAAGGGAGGGAGGAGGATGTGAAGGTTGGAGCTAACAAGTACTCAGAGAGGCAAGCGATAGGGACGGCAGCCCAGAGCCAGGACAAGGACTACAAGGAGTCCCCACCTGCTCCTCTGTTTGAGCCAGGGGAGCTCAAGTCCTGGTCTTTCTACAGGGCCGGCATTGCCGAGTTCATGGCCACATTCCTCTTCCTCTACATCACCATCCTCACTGTCATGGGTGTCTCCAACTCCAAATCCAAGTGCTCCACTGTGGGCATCCAGGGGATTGCCTGGTCCTTTGGTGGCATGATCTTTGCCCTGGTCTACTGCACTGCTGGGATCTCTGGTTTGTTCATTTATAGACACATAAAGGAAACGTTTTTGAGGTGCAAAAGTACTTAAATTTTTTGTTTGTTTTTTTTTCCATCTCTTGGGGGACAGGTGGGCATATAAACCCAGCAGTGACATTTGGGTTGTTCTTGGCAAGGAAGCTTTCCCTGACCAGGGCACTGTTCTACATGGTGATGCAGTGCTTGGGTGCCATTTGTGGTGCTGGTGTGGTGAAAGGATTCAAGAAGGGGCTCTATGAGGGAAATGGAGGTGGAGCCAATGTAGTAGCTTCAGGCTACACCAAGGGTGATGGCCTGGGTGCTGAGATCATTGGCACCTTTGTCTTGGTTTACACTGTCTTCTCTGCCACTGATGCCAAGAGGAATGCCAGAGACTCCCATGTTCCTGTACGTATGATTTACTTCTTTATTTGCCTCTCTAAATATTTATAAGATCATGAAAGGTCTGAGCTTGTTTGCATCTTCTTGCATATAGCTGCAAGAATAAAACAAACTTTTGAGGGTAATGTGATTTTTTATTGGTTTTATTGCACAGCTCCTTGCACCATTGCCTATTGGTTTTGCTGTCTTCCTGGTCCACTTGGCAACCATCCCCATCACAGGAACTGGCATCAACCCAGCTCGGAGTCTGGGAGCTGCCATCATCTACAACAAAGGTCATGCTTGGGATGACCATGTAAGTCTTCATTCTAACCATCAGCAGCTATTGATTACTTTTCCTAAAACAACTCTCAAATCATTGCTAATGTATGCTTAATTTCCCCAGTGGATTTTCTGGGTGGGACCCTTCATTGGAGCTGCACTGGCTGCCATCTACCACCAGGTGGTCATCAGAGCAATCCCATTCAAGAGCAGGCCCTGAATTGAGTTGTCTTATGGAGTTATGACATTGATCTGTTCATCAGAACAGGAGGCTTCTTTCAATTCCTTTTTGTTATTCCCAATGCTATCTACTTCTTTTTTCTTTTTTCTTTTTTTGCATCCCAGGATTGTAATTGCTTATTGTGTGCTGTCAATTGATGAATTCTGCTCCAATCAATGAGGATACCTTGTCCATCTTGCAAGAACTACTAGGAAAAGATCCAAGCAACCCAACTCTATTGACAGCACATGCAAATGTTGGCTTTTTTTTTTTTTTTTTTTTAATCTCCTCTCTATTTGGTTTTAGATTTCACAATCATTCACCACCATGTAATGATCCAGTGGTAAAAGTGAGTGAGTAAAGTTTGATACATTAAACGTCGTAATTATGAAGTGGATCTTTTTATAACCTCTAAGCACAAGAACGCAATTCATGAAAAATAATAATAATAATAACAGAGAAATCTATTAAAAACTCACTTAAAATACTCCTCATTTGATTTAAAATCTACTTATCCATTTAACTTTATCTTGATCTAAAAAAGTTTTATTCAAATGTATTACACTCATTTTGCACCTATAATTTTATTAACTAATTTATGTAGTAACTAACTGTAATGATAGAGTATTTTATTTTTAAGCAATGATTCTATACTAACTAATTAGTTATTAAAAATAAATTTTATCTGTTAATAAATTAAAAGGTATATATAAGATATTTTACATATGTGACTAGATTTATTGATAAAAAATTAGAATTTAAATATTATTTTATCATTTATTTTTGTAACTGTTTTCTTAATAATAGGAATGTCAAATTCTACAAATTTATTTTTATTTTATCTCTTATTAGAAAAAATAAATAGTTAAGAGAGATATATATAAAAGAAAAACTAATTTACCCTTACAATTTAGAAAAGTAATTAGTGCTTCCGGTTTATATGACTAGTTCTTTCGATTAATTTTATTTAGTATCATTTAATCTCAATCATTTAATTAGGAGAGAGAAATTAATAATTTTTATTGAATCATGTGCTTCTGATAAATTATTTTTAAATAAATATAAAAAAATTAATTGCGGGCCCTGTTGCACAGTATCGGTGGGGTGCCACGTCAAGTTCGATGGTTGTTTCCTGTTCGATGGTAGTCAGGACACAATCTCCCGTCATCTGGGCCGCTCATTCCTCCTCGATGTCCGCTTTCGTTCCCTCATCCAAAACATGCCGTTCTCAATCTTTCGAATTTAAAGCTAGAAAAGGAGAGCCATTCGTTAACCAGAACTTCGAATATCGAGAGATCGAGAGATCGAAAGCGAGATAGATGTGGCCTTTCAATAGGAAAGGGGTATCTGGGTTCTCGTCTTCTTCGACGGCCGAAGAGGTCACGGAAGGAGTAGATGGGAGTGGTCTCACCGCCGTTGTCACAGGTGCTTCTCCATCTCCCTTCGTTATGATCCTTTCTTAATCGAATGGCCTTTCTCGGTTGTAATTACTCATCTCACTTGCTAGCTTCGAGGAAAAAAATCAATCTTAGAAATATGTGGTTTGATACATTTGAGCAGTGTGATTATTATCTCTTGCATGTAATTGAGGCAAGAATATTTTTTTCTAGTTTGTTTGCCTGTGATTCGATCTTAGAAATTTAAACTAGGATGGAAATGTAGCCAATTACGACTATTTTGTCTCTCTCTTCTTAGCACTTATATGGGCCATTATATGCCATAATTTAGGTGCATCAAGTGGAATTGGCAGCGAAACTGCGCGCGTTCTTGCATTGCGAGGTGTTCATGTTGTTATGGGAGTCCGGAATATGTCTAGTGGCAAAAGTGTAAGGGAAGAAATTGTTAATAAAATCCCTTCCGCTAAAGTTGATGTCATGGAATTGGACCTCAGCTCAATGGCATCAGTAAGGAAATTTGCCTCGGAATTTGGCTCTTCGAATCTTCCTCTAAACATCCTTATGTAAGTTATTTTTAATTGAATCAAGCTGCTATCAGTGTTGTTCAAGTTAATTAGTTGTAAATATCTGGTCATCATCATGCTTTTTAATTTACTTCGTGCTTTGTTTGCTTATAGCAATAATGCAGGTGTCATGGCAATTCCCTTCTCGCTCTCAAAGGATGGTCTCGAGCTGCAGTTTGCAACTAACCACATAGGTATTTTTTGTTGTTATGATAGTCTTACAGATAGCGTGGCTAATTTGTTGAGTGTTTTCAAGCTTAGGAAATTCCAACTCACTAGCATACTTCATAGTCATAGGACTGGGAATTTTCGGATACTGAGGTGCTTATTTAGCTGGCAATCTATAGGATTGTTAATTAGTTGATATCTCTGATAAGAAAATTATGGACTTGACTGAAGTTTGCTTCTCGCCCGCTGGTCATTTTATATCATGTATCTGATGCTAATTCTATGCCACTGCTACGTAAAGCAAAAGTTAATGATCGCAGGCCATTTTCTTCTAACGCATCTTTTGATGGATAAAATGAAGAGTACTTCTCGTAATACTAAAACTGAAGGACGGATTGTCAATGTTGCTTCCGAGGCACACAGGATAACTTATCGTGAAGGAATTCGCTTTGATAAGATAAATGACCAGTCAAGGTAATCTCTCTTAAAGTTTTAACTCTGCATAAATCTGGGAGTGTGCCTTTCATCTCTCTTTCAGTGATGTGATCTTTGATGTATTGATTTCTTCCATGGTTTGATATACGTTAGTGGATTACTCTTAACTTAATAAAGGAAGGCCATTCTTTAAAACCTTTTACAGGTACCAAAGTTATCTTGCTTATGGGCAATCAAAGCTCGCTAACATTCTGCATGCTAACGAGCTCTCTAGACGTTTCAAGGTATGCTATTTCTTCTATATCTGCTAATTGCTGACACTAGTTATGAAACAAAAGCAGCAGTTTCTGGATGGGCTTGTTTATTTTATATTTTCTTCTTTTCTTAAAGTTAGTTTTCACACCAACTGCATCTGTGGATTATGTTGCCAAAGTTGGCTACCCATTTCCTAAAGTATGAGAAGGTTGACTTATGGCTGTTTATTAATTTATTGATCTTTATTTGTCCCTTCAACTAATTGATTCCTTATAGAAGTGTAGTTGTCCTTTGTGAAGACCAAATCATCATATCTCTCCATCTAAATTGTTTTACTGTTGCTAACTTGAATAAGATAGACACTCCACACATCATTCACTTTGATCATTGAACATTAGTAGATGTAATTACCATTTACTAGTCCATTATTAACTATCTATTCTTTTGTGGGTGAGCAGGAAGAAAATGTGAATATTACTGCTAATTCAGTTCATCCTGGAATTGTTGCCACTAATCTTTTCCGGTACCAAAGTATCATGAATGGTAATTCATGGGCATTTATATTTCTTCCTGTTATTTTTCTGAATTTTCTAATTCTCAATTTTTTTTTTAGTTTGTGTCCTCATTGTAACCACACACTTGCTTGCACATAAACTAGTCCGAAGACTGACACAATTAAGATCCACTATGTTATATGAACAACAAACTGTAGTAGGTTACACTAAGTTTATGTTAATGGTTCGTATAATCATCTCTGTACAGAAGTTCTAGAGGCCCCAGAAGTTCAGAACAGAGCTTGGAGAAGCAGAGAAGAAACAATATATGTCAAATAATAAGACTACTTTATAATTGATATGGAAGCTTCAGTAATTTAGGATTTTCATGTTATGTTTTTGTTGTATTTGATTTGCCTTGTTTTTCAATGCAAATAATTTATGATTACTTATTTTTCTGCACTGCAGCCCTCACAAGTGCACTAGCAAAGTTTGTGATGAAAGATGTTCATCAGGTAATTCTATTTTTTCTTTTGCTTAATATACTGGACTGCTACTTAAATAAATCAAATAGCTAAGATGGTGATCCTAAAAATTGTTGTATGACCAAGTCATCTTTTCTGACACTATACGCTAAACTAGTAGATATACTTTTGGTAGATGCTAGGCAATGAAGTCTATTAAACTCTTTTCCATTTAGATTCTGCTAAGAAAAACAAATTATGAAGGTAAAGCCAGGATTAGTATAGTCTGTACTTTTGAAGTGTGATGAAAAAGCCAGGATTAGTTGATTATGTTCTAAAAAAAGGAAAAAAGAAAACCAGAGTGAGCAACCAGATGTTGTAATAGCTAGAGTATGCTGATGAAATTACCTATTCTTTTTCTACAGGGGGCTGCCACAACATGTTATCTGGCTTTGCATCCTCAAGTTAAGGGGGTATCTGGAAAATACTTCAGCGACAGTAATCTAGCCACACCAAGTTCAAAAACTTCAGACAAAGAGTTAGCCAAGAAATTATGGGATTTTAGCCTGAACACAATCTCAGCTTGATCTAGTCACTATTTTTTCTTTTCTTCACTCTGTAATGCTCAATGTCAAGCTTGATTTACATAACACAGATTATGATTTTGAAGAATTGTGTATATCGGCACTTCTGAAAATGAACAAAAACTGGTGAATAAATTGCATTCAGATTTCACAATTGGCAAGCTTGTGTGAAGCCAAAATGTATTTCAGTTTGATTCAAGAACAGGTATATTGTAATCCCTTCTTATAGGGTATTTTGTGATGAGAAATTTTTGACACACCACACGACAACGGTACCGGCTTCGGTCGCCATCCAAATGGAATTGCGGCATAGCTTGGATGGAAGGCAAGATGTAAAAGAGAAAGAAACAAACAAACACTAGGAACAAAGTTTGGAGAAGGAATCACTTGCAACATAATCCTCTACGAGACAACTCACGAAATTTAAATTTCTGCCTCATCACAACCCATTCAGCACCAATTACTCAGCAAGTGGCAGTGGAATCAACTCAAAATTTGTTCTTCAGAGGACCCAAATTTATCTGATTGAGATCCTAAAAGATATCCCTAATAAGCCAAGTAAAGTACTAAAGATGATAAATTTATTTATAACAAGTCTATCTCCAGTAAAGATGATCAATTTGTTTATTAATTTCATGCAACATTATCTTTCCTATCTAGATCCTAGTTCTTAGAGTGTGCAAGAAGGATTCCAAAGCCAAAGGCATTCAAAAGCCAAAAAAATAAAAATAAAAAACAAAAACAAAAAGCAAAGAAGCACACAATACTTTAAAAAGCACACAGAGAAGAAGCGAGCTCTCATTTATCATACATACAGCCTGTAGCCACTTCTTTAACACCTAAAAAGGTTCCACTTAGCATTTTAACTCCCTTGTATAAATCCATTCTTCATATCCTTCGTCTTTCTTGCGCCAGTCATCGATCGCCATGGCAGGCCCCCGAAGCGGCGGTGAACGTAATCGGCACGCTCCCCGCCGGCACCCGGTCTTGCGTTGCGTTGTAGTCAGCTTGCTCACTCTCATCATTCTCACCGGCCTCATCATCCTCATCTTCTGGCTCATCGTCCGGCCAATGCCGATCGACTACACCGTCGACGGCGCGAGCATCCGCGGCTTCAACCTCTCGTCCACCAACTCTCTCAATGCCACGTTTGACCTCACCCTCCGCGCCGACAACCGTAATCGTCGGGTCTCGCTGTACTACGACTGGATCGACGTCGGCGTATGGTATAATGAACTCACCATTTGTAATTTACTCTTATTTTAATAAATATAAGACAAATATTATATATTTAATTTGGTCGACAACATAAATAAAACTCATGGCATCTAATACCGTAGGTACGACGACGAAATGGTGGCGCTTAGCGAGCTGTCGCCGTTCTACCAGCCGAGGCGGAACGTGACGCGGCTCGAGACAAAGCCGGCGGCCGTGGCGGTCTCGTTGCCGGCGTCGGCGGCGAAGGGTCTGAAGCATGACAGGTCAGCAGGGGAGGTGGAGATAGAGGTGCGGGTGAGAGCCAGGGTGAGGTTTAAGGTGGGATTAGTGAAGACTCGGCACTACGACCTGAATGCCTACTGCTCGCCGGTGATCTTACGGTTCTCCTCCTCCACGTCGTTCGATAGGGTATACTGCGACGTGGATTTCGATGCGGATTGATTTGGTCGTACTCATCGCCGAGTTTGCTTGCTGTCGTGATGAATTTTACTTCGGGTGCTGCAGACTTCTACTTTATTTGGTTTGAGGGATTCTTGCTATTGTTGATACGTGATTATTATTATGGGGCGAGTGTTTGTTATATTGCTTTCTTAACTTCGTGTATTATTAGGTAATGATTTCTTTGTAAATTTCTTTGTTCTAAATTATTGAGTGCATGCTTCTTCTTCTTCTTTCTATATGGTGTCGTGCTAATGTAACCTGGGGTTATGTGACTATAAAATGGAAAACAGGGGGCTTTAATAAACCAATACCCATAAGTTTGATCCCTTAATTTTCAATGCTTATAGCACAAGGGACTCAGAACATTCATAGAATAAATTAAATCTATAATCTCTGTCATAATTTTGATATACCAAGTAATCAGATTAGAAACTCATAATCTTATAAAATGAAAATTAATTAAAAAAAAACTCATATCTACCCAAATGACAGCTTCTTTTTTATGATTCGAGAAAATTAAGGTAGTAGTAGAAATTAGAAAGTCCAAGGTCAATTAGGCATTGGATGGGTATAAAGATTTCACTAATCCAATTAACAATTTATATGAAAAAAATTTTAAATTCTTTAAAAAAGTTACCTAAGTGTATAGAATAAATTTCTATCCAAGTTGCTAATTTTGGAAATGATTAATATAGAATTATCTCTCTAAATTTTGGCAAATTGTTTAGATGATTTTAAATTTCTATATAAGTTGTTTATTGATTTTCAAGTACACATAATCTTATACTTAAAAATTAAAATATGTTACACATATAAAATAAATATTTAGTAGGGCTAGTTTGGTCAAAAACTCTCTGAAAACCTTCCTACATTTTACCTTAAAGTTGTCGTTGTTATAATGTCAAAGCTTCAATATTCTTAGATTTCGACGGCCAACCAAAGCCTTATCTAACTACCTACAAGTTGCCATTTTATAATATCACAGCTTCAAGAGTAATAAATCCCACCACTAAAATAAAGGAGTGGGGGAATTATTAAAGAAACTATTTTTTGTCCATCTACTAACTATTCTGTGACAACTTATGGCAAATTTAACCTTTTAAAAGTGAGTTTTTTCTTTTCATTTCACACCCTAAATTAGTGTTTATTATATCAACCCTAACGATGTATAAATATCTAATGTAGGGTGTGGAATGAAAACGAATCCCTCGTCGTTCGTTCCTCTCTAATGTCTGTTTAATTACACATTTACACTTAACTACAAACGGCAACTAACGTCTCTTCGTACACTCCGATCATGCACCGTTACGAAGCCTCACTTATAACTTAATTAAGCGCTAATTATTCGACAGCTGTTCCATTTAAACTCCAAACACATCTTCAATAAAGTCCTTAAAACAAGGTTTAACGTGGGGATTAGATTAAACTAAACTACTGTGCTCAGAATTTAACGGTCCATCCAAAGCTTGCCAACTGTGCTAAAAATGAGACCACCTTTTATTTATTCTTTACTCAAACCTTTTCCTCTATTGACAAAGAAAAAGCCAAACCACCTTATAAATCTCGCAAAAATATTACTAAAATAACTCTCCAGAAGTAGTCCTCTTCCTCCCTCTCTCTCCCTCTCGCAACTCCTTGGAAGTAAAGAGAGAAAGAGGAAGGGATCTCTTCCACTTCCGAGATCCCTCTCGATCACTTCGTGTCTCGTTGTCTTGTTCTCGAGTTTGGTTGCAATGGCGGCTAATTGATTGGGCTTTAGAGGTTGGAGGAGGGATTGGAGAGGTTAGATTAGAGAGAGAGGAGAGGGGAGAAGAGATGTTCAAGTTGCATAGGCACAGGTCTGATAAAGTAGCGGAGAGGGTTGACTTCAAATTCTCGGATTTTCGAGCGATTCAGGTGATTTTACGCTTTTTGTTTGGTTTTTTAAATAATGGTGGTAATTTGTGTTTCTTTGGAGAAATTGTTCCAATTTCAACTTTGGTTTCGGTAGAATTTACTGAGTCACATTTTGGTTGGAATTTGGACTCTGGATTTTGATTGATTTCAGAAAGGGCACCTTTTTTCTTCTTCTAATTTTAGCTGTACTTACCTAGGGATCGGAGAATATGGATTAATGGAGATAGCATCAACTTTTTTGTTCTTGGATTACATCTCTTCTTTGAAATAGCGTTTAACTTTCTATCTGTGTGTTCTAATTGTATCTGTCATCTCTAGCTTTGGGCTGACTGCTGGTTTCCTTTTGTTAGGTTTATCTCCTTTCAAATGGATGTAGGATTTATTTATTCAATCTGTAACAAGATTAGTTTATTATGGTTGCACAAGTCACTGAATCACTTGCTCATTCATGTCTTTAAGAAAAATATAAGTTTAACTGACTCTCCTTTTGATGAAAGTTGCAGATTTTTAGTGTCTTCATCCACTTCATTGCCTTGTTTTAACTTCTTATATTCTTAAAAGAAACTCATTAACTTTGCTTGGTGAAATAATCTATAATTTTCTTAGATATCTCACCAGTTATTTGGAGCATTTAATAGTCATCTTTTTAACTTCTCCACATGTTCTACAGGTTCCTAAAGGATGGGATAACCTTTTTATATCTATCGTCTCAGTGGAGACTGGAAAAGCAATCGCTAAGTCCAATAAAGCAATCAATCGCAATGGAAGTTGTTTATGGACTGACTCTATGTCAGAATCTATACGGATCTATCAAGATGATGCATCAAAGGAACTTGAAGAATGCCAATTTAAGATTGTTGTTTCCATGGTCTGACACATATCTAGGCATTATCCTTTGGCAATAACATTTGCTTGATCCATTTTGTTTTGTATATTTTTGTAATCATCTATCAATTAATCATATGTCCAATTCTCGTTTGCTGTAAGTTAATGGAGCTAGTTCTCAGATCACTCTCTTTTTACAGGGATCAGCTAGATCTGGTATTCTTGGAGAGAGCATCTTAAATTTAACAGAATATATGGGTTCACGAGATTCTACTGCTGTTTCTTTGCTGTTAAAAAAGTGCAATTATGGGACAGTTTTGCAGGTCAGTGAAATTAAATGTTATACTCTTGCTTTATTTTTTATGTCCTTGCTTGAATTACATTATTTGTATGAGGAATATCCTGACCTTTTGTAATCCAAAAGCGGTAGTAACCCGTCAATCCCAAAAATCTTCTAAGCTCGTGAACATTATGTGGTGTCGTCCACTCCAATATGCATGCAATCTTGCTTGGTTCAGCTTCGACTCCCTCAGCTGAAATAATGTGCCCAAGATACTTCACTTCAGTGTGACCAAACAAACATTTCTTCTTGTTCACAAAGAGTGTATGTTCTTGCAAAGTGACAAAGATGAACTGCAAATGTTGTACATGCTCTTTCTAGGTCCTGCTGTAGATATGAATGTCATCAAAAAATACAAGCTAATCTACCAAATGAAACTGATTTTTTGTATCATGATCAATATGGAGTAGTAGCATGCATAATTTGTTTTGTGGAACTATATTTTGCTAATTGTTTTGATATCATGCTAAATGATGTTGAACCTTAATTTTAATAACTTACAATAAAGTGATAAACCAAACAATGAAGGTTTTGCACTTAGGTCCTGATCGGTCACCTTATGCTGAATTTGGAGTTGATAGGCTGGACCTTAGTTCTCATCATATTTGATTCTGCACCTCTCTTCACTCACATCTTTGAGTATTGCAGCTCTATTAGCTGAATAAATGTGCAAGTTGGTGGCAGAGAAATTTGCACTCTCGCTTCTTTGTGAATTATTGCATATTTAATAACTTTTACTTTTAAATTTTATTGATTCAATCTCCCATGGAATGCATGTTCATTTTGGCATCCTACTATTTGAATTCTTTAATTGCCATACCATAAATTTATCAACAGTAACCACACATTCTAGTTTGATATTTTAAACATGTTTCATTTTTTTTATGTTGCAAATAACTTCATATAATTCTTATGTACAGCTCAAGATTCAATGTCTCTCCTCAAAGTCTAAATTCAGGTAGGTTACTCTGTAAAGATGTATTCTTCATTTCCATAGTCTAGCACTAGTTTTTGACTTTA
The DNA here is from genome assembly GCF_019914945.1 of Typha latifolia. NCBI lineage: Eukaryota > Viridiplantae > Streptophyta > Magnoliopsida > Poales > Typhaceae > Typha > Typha latifolia. The sequence goes on along the minus strand of NC_133093.1, from coordinate 11,793,431 downwards.
TTTTATACAAACCAGGGATGGAAAATCTCGGAAGGAAACAACTACCCATCATGAAGAGCTAAGTACTAACAATGATGACATAGACAGCAAGTCAGATGGATCTGATACCATGCTCAACAGGAGTGTTGGATCATCATCTAGTAATCGTCTTGGTGCTACATATCCAGATGAACATGGAAATAGGGTTAGAAGCTCTGACTCATAATGAACTTGATGATTGTTTGATTTCTTTTTTTCTTTTCTTTCAAGGAGAAATTATCGTTTAGGTCCTTGTATGGACTTTATTCATTTGTGGGTGTATATCACTGTGCATTTTATGATGTTAACTATTCAATATATAGTAGCATGTTATGTAGGACATCCAACTTCCTTTCTTGATCTGTCTGCAAATTGTTCCAAGCTCATTGGATGGGTAAGTGAGACATCCCATTCTTGTTTCTAGTATATGTTTTGATAATGGTAGGGAATCCATCTAATTTCATTAGTATAATGGAGGCATAACATGAAATGTCCACAAAATTGCTGTTGATGATATTTAGTTTTGTTATAATTATGATTATTGCGTCTTTGACGGATATTGACCTAGTATTTGACTATTTTCCATCAAAATCTCAATATGCCTGTTCCCTATTTGTCATTGTACTTCATAACTTATTCAGGTACTCAGTACTCCTGTTCCTGGAAGCCTATTGTGGCCATCCATTGATCTTCAGCTTCTTTCATAGTCAATGATACTTTAAACTGTTTACTTTTTGTACTCATTATTGATGCTTGAATCAGTTAGAGAATCTTTCATCCCAAGAAAAAGACTGATTTTTGTTCTTTATTGTTTATATTAAGTTTCACAAGAACATTTGTGGTTGTCTAATAAATTATGTTTAGTTCACTTGATTTTAGTATAAATTGAACATATACACGCTTAAGAAGTGATAAATGATATATTCTTTGAACTTTATAGGTAGTGTTATGCCGATTAAAATCTTTTGTAGGAGCATACAAATGTATATTCTCTCCTGGCTTGTCCCTTTGACCATAGAGTCATTCTTTGTATCGGTTCAAAATGATATCAGGTATTTTGAAAGGATGGTGAAGTATTGCTTATTTTTCTCAGGACACATATTTCTCAGCATCAGGTTCACATCGGAGTTCTGATTCAGGAGATAGTTCCTTGGACAAAACAATGTTTTCTCCCAGAAACAACTTTAGTGGGGGAGCGAACATGGGAAGACAAGATTCTGCTGACTCGAATGTTAGCACAACATACATTGCAGGTCATGGTAATGATCTCTCTAGGTCGAATAATGCATCTTTCAGTTCTAGGGCCTCCGGCTCTTCCACTCCACAGGAAAATACTGTGCAAGCATTTCCAAGTGGTCTCGCTCACTTATCCTCGAGGCCCTCTGATTCAGCTAAAGATCTTCTCGAAGCTGCTGAAGAAACGATTGAGGAACTCCGCGATGAGGCCAAAATGTGGGAGAGACATTCTCGCAAAGTGAAAATTGATCTTGAAATATTGAAGAAGGAATGTTCTGACAAATCCAAGCATCAGGCTGACCTGGAAATGGAACTATCAGCTGCACATTCTGCACGCGATTTGTTGAAGCAAGAAATTGAACAGTTAAAATCATCACTAGATGAAATAACAAAAAATCAAACCAACACAGGAACTCCCAGAATTGAAGACATGATTGATGTGCAAAAGGAATTGGAAGATGAAATAAAATTTCAGAAAGAATCAAATGCTGACTTAACTCTACAACTAAAGAAATCTCAAGAATCGAATATAGAGCTTGTTTCCATTCTTCAGGAATTGGAAGATATTATAGACAAACAGAAATTTGAGATATCTAGGCTTTCACAAGATTCTGGTGTTACTGAGCATGACGAGGGTCTGAGGAATCAAATATTGCTGGGCAATGAGACAGAATGGGCAAGAAAATTATCATCAAAAGAGCAAGAAATTGTAATGTTGGAAGAGAAACTTTCTCATGTGCTTAATACTCAACCTTCAAGTGGTACACTATTCAACAACATCCATTCTGATCTGGAAAAGGAAAATGAGATCCTAAGGGCTAAAATACAGGAGCTAGAGAGGGACTGTTCTGAACTTACGGATGAAAATCTAGAACTCATATATGAGATGAAAAAATTTAATAACGTAGCAAAGGAGGGCGAGCATTCTTCTAATTTTGGTAGCTCGGAGTCTGGACTTGACATCCTTAAATCACGTATACATCAACTGGAGGGGGAGCTTAGAAGGAAGGAAACATTGGATGAAGGAAATACAGATGAAGCATCAGCATCCAAGATAAAGAATCTTGAAATGAAATGTGCCGACCTTGAGCTTAAGCTGCAAAGATTTAGGGATGAAGCTTGTGATCTTCAGAAAATGCTCCAGAAAAGCCAAGAGGAACTTGAAGAAAGAAACAAGGAACTATCTGAGCTAAGACAGGAACATGAAAGTTTCCAAGACATATCAATGACAAAAGAATCTGAAAACCTGAAAAGAGAACTGACTTCCAGAAGCAGTGGAATTAGTGAGGAATTGGATGGAAGCACATCTGAGATAGATGAGCTTAAAGCCAGCCTTTCAGTCAAAGAAGAGGAGATTTATCTTCTGAGGCATTCCAAAACAGAACTAGAACAACTTATTTCTGATTTTCAAAAGGAGAAAGGTCAGTTAGAGGAAAATTTATCAGTTGCACTTAAAGAAAGCAGTATTACCTCCAAATGCTTGGATGATGTGCGGCATGATCTTGCTGTACTTACTAGCAGCATTGATTCACATGTATCTGCTAATAAGATGCTTGAAAGGAACTCAATGGAACTTGAAAGCTGCAAAACTGAGCTAGAGTTGCATATATCTGAGCTCGAACATGAGAATGTACAGTTATCTGAACGTATATCTGGACTAGAAGCTCAGTTAAGGTATCTGACAGATGATAAGGAGTCCAATAGGTTGGAACTAGAAGATTCTAAATCTCTTATTCAGGATCTTAAGGTTACAGTTGAAAGACAGCAGGCAGAAATGGAATCACAAAAGCTGGAACTAAAACAGAAACTTCAAGAAGCCCAAAATCGCTTATTAGAAGCACAAGAGGAATCAGAGTTCCTAAGACGATCTAATTCAAAATTACAAGCTACAGCGGAAAGTCTTATTGAAGAGTGCAATTCTCTTCAGACAATAGCTGCTGATTTAAGGATGCAGAAATTGGAGTTGCATGAGCGAGTTACACATGTAGAGCTGGATTTGGAGGAATCACAAAAGAAGAGCTTTGATTTCTGTAAGGAGGTTGAACTTTTAGAGATAAAGCTTTCTTCACTGCAAAAAGACATTTCTTCTAAGGAGAAATCATTGTTGTTGGAAGTGGAGAATATATTTCAGGAGCACAAGGAACATGAAGAGAGAATAACCCGAGCACACCTCTTGTTGAATAAGATGGAAACAGAGAAGATGATTGAAGTTGAGAATCTTGAGAGAGAGATTGCAAAACTTACTTCACAGGTCTTCTCAACTCATGATGAGCAAGAAAAAATCTCTTTGGATACCACACATGAGGTCTCTAGTCTGCGTTCAGATAAGGCTAAACTTGAATCTAGTCTTCATGATGCCAATGCACAAGTGAAGCTGTACGAAACTGAGCTACAAACACTTCGTCAGGAATCTAAAACCAAGATTCAGGGCTTAGTTGATTTGCTCAATGCTTCCAGACAAAGTGAGGAAATGTTGATGACTGATATTGAGCATATGCAAAGGTTAAATGAGGCGGTTAAATCTAGTGAAGAGAAATTCAGAAAAACGTCAAATGAATTAGAACTGAAGCTTAAAGCTTCTGATTATGAGAAGCAGCAAATAGTGGAAGAACTTTCTGGACTAAAGGTTCAACTACAAAAAATAGCTCATCTTCAGGATGAAACTTTGATACTTAAAAGCTCTCTTGATGAGGCAAAGTTTGCAAAAGGAAAATTAGAAGAGAAATTGGAGTCAGTATCTGAAGAATGTGAAGCTCTGAAGACAGAAAGGGCTGTATTGATGGACAAAATCTCAAATATGCAGAAGACTTTAGAGAATGGTGAAGATGACAGACGTAGTAAAATTGCGCTAGAAGCAAAACTTCTAAGGATGAAGAGTGATCTATCTGCCAATGAAGCATCTTATGCTCATGAAACAGAATTAAAGAACGAAATTAGTAGAATGAAGAGAACAAATAGTGAGTATCAAAGGAAGATACAATCTCTGGAGCAGGAGAAAGATGAGCTTATGAAGAAAGCTCAGCTTATGGAGAAGGAACTAATGCTAAAGAAAGAAGAGGACCGGGATGATAAATTCGAGGTAAGCCATTTAATGCCCCTAACTTATATCAGTAAATGCTGAATTCTGCTATTTCCAGTTGATAAGTTGAGAGCATGAGTTTAGGATATATCTTTACGTATCTCGTTTTCTTTTCAGTTGAAATTAAACTCATATTACATATTAGCAACAGCGTGGCTAGACCACATGGTTAAGGAAAAGGTAAAACTAGGTCTTAAACTTGTAATCAGATTTCTAGAATCCCACCAAGGGAGTTTTCCATTCTTTAAGTTGCAAAACTTCACAGAAATAAGAGTATGCAAATTAAAATAGTCATTATCTGTAGTGATCCAACACTTTTCCAGGCTAAGGTAATTGAAGGAAAAAAGATATAAGTTGATCTCATGAAGGTATCTGCAAATAAGACCAGTTCATTTTCTTGATCTTCATATGATCATATCTCTAACAATGTGATTTTGTCCCATGACTGCAGTAGAACATCCTGCATTAATCTGACAATCTTGTCAAGGTTAAATTTTTTTTTTGTCATTAGCAGAATACATGTTTGATATGCCCCATTACTCTAAAACTAAATAAATAAACAACAACAACAAGTTTGATACACATTATGGTGTGTTATCAGTTATACTATGGAAACACAGAAAATATCCAGAAGAACAAGAATGATAAGGCATATACATTTGGTATCGATGAGTTTGAATTTGACAATTTTATGATGGTATTATAATTTGTATTATTGGTCATCTCATTTCGCAGCTGCAGAATGCATGTAACCTCCTCATTCATTCCTTATTGTTAGCTTGCAACTGAAGATACATTTTTTTAATTGAAAAGTTAATTTAATTTGTCTGTTTCAAAGATTCAAGTTTGGACTTATCTATTATTGGTTACTTACATTCCTAGGGTGACAAGAAGATGAATAATAACATTGACATCAACACCGAAGCTGATCTTCACTCAAGGATCCACTTACTTGAGACTAAACTTGCTCAATCTTTGGAGGCAAACAACATGTATGAACTGCAACTCAAAAGGTAAACCAATCCATAATCTGTTGAGTATATAAACTTTACTGATCCAGATTTTAAATTTTTGTAGCACAGAAATACAGGATTTTGAGATTCATTTCTGTGAATGTTTCATTTATATATTAAAATTTATTTGCTTGGACAGTTATACTTTATATTCACCTGAGATTTCATGGTAAAAACAGATAGACAACTAAGCTGTGAAGCAGCCAAGTCTTGGTCCCTTTTCTTTAATCAGTTTGCGCCTTTTTCTGCAGCTCTCCCTCCGAAAATATGAAAAAAGATGCAAGTGAGAACGACATGAAAATAGCAGGTGCTGGAAAATTGTCGTCACTAGAGGCAGAACTAAAAGATATGAAGGAGCGCTTCCTCAATATGAGTCTCCAATATGCTGAAGTGGAGGCTCAACGTGAAGAGCTGGTAATGAAGCTCAAGTCCACGAAAAAGGAAAAAAGATGGTTCTAATGAGACTGGAAGACCGTAACATAATCTCTCACCTCGACCTGGGTACCTTCTCCGCATATCTTTTCTTCACTGTCAATATATATTTATCATCATTCTTACCATAGGCATAATATTAACACTACTTGTTTAGGAATAATTAGCATTAGAGTTAGAGTTATAAAGATGAGCAGGCATCAGATGCCTACCAAATACTCCTGTTGAGCAATTAGGAAATTTAAAGTGTACCCACGTAAAGTAGCAGTGCCCTTCCATATTTATCCCTTTTCAGTTTTTAAGAAAAGACCTAGCAGAGCTTCCTATGAGTTCACAAATATTTTACATAAAGCATCAAACTTTGAAGTTCTCAAACTTCCACTGAAATGGTGAAATAACCAGGGCTGACTTCCAGAGTACAATTCATACAAATTAAATGATTATATGATGGCAGATAACATGCATACAACCACCTTGATAGGTGGTATGTCCAGATGAAGTTCTCTTTCAATTTTATTTGCAATTAATTTGTACAACCAACTGGTCTGTTCATAGAAGTTACAATCATCAGCCCATCGCTAACAGCTGAAACCGGCATCCGAGCTCCTTTCAATAGCCCTCTTCATCTGTTCAACACCTTGATTTTACTCGTTATGATCAACATATTTGTTTAAGTGCATCAGAATTTTTTTTTTTTTTTTGCCTCAAAATCTTGTTGAAGGGATAGATAATTTATTCATATCCTTCTTGGTGACCTAGACAAGCTCATATTTTAAGGGTGGTAATAGATGTCGGTAAACCCTGTAACAAAATCTTCTTGAAGTGATAGATAATTTATTCATATCCTTCTTGGTGACCTAGACAAGCTCATATTTTAAGGGTGGTAATAGATGTTGGTAAACCCTGCTACAAAATCCAATGGGTTGTGTTTTTGGGTCTAAATGAGAAGAATAATAATCATTCATCATGAGGTTTTCATTTGAGCTAGCGCAATATTATGGATAACAACCTAATCCTCGACCCATCTATACAACCTATAGGCCATGAGTAAGCCTTTAACTTAAAATGCAAAGGTTAGAAGCGCAATAAGCAGAACCAAAGTGAGGCTAACCGACTAATTAATGTACTTTTTTTAATCTCCTATAAAGTGGCGTTAGCCGCCGTAATATTAATTAATTACTAATCATGATTACATTCAGTAATATTAATTAATTACTAATCATGATTACATTCACTTTCCATTTCCTTAATGTTATGAAAAGATCTACTTTGACCTTGGATACACCACCTTATTAGAAAGGAGAGCTATCCAGCTGCTTAGCCCTCAAGTATCTCTATACTTTTCCCCCCCTCTCCACTCTTTGGATCCCTAAAGCCAAACATAGGAGACAACAAAGCCAAGGTCAACAAAATTTGGCAAAAAGTTATATATTAAAGAGTTCAAGTACCTTTCTCTATAATTCTTTTAGCCAAGCTTCTAAATTTCATATGCAATCCTCTAATCTTAGGTTGCCACTTCCTAAGGGAAGAATTTTTTTTGGGGGATTACTTTCCAACAACTTTAACCAGGATATAGTCATATAGATATCAAGCACTCAAGTTTTGGGAGAGACACCACCTAATGCAATTATGCAATTGATAAGATAAGGTAAGCTGTGGCTCTAAAGTGACTTCACCATCAATCCATCATGGGTAGAGAAGTCCACTTACCCACAAATCCATCATATCATATATACTATTTTGGATCCTAGGGAATTGGAATATTGCTAAAATAATTGAAGATGATAGGTGGTATGGGGGACAAGATGCATGGGTGAAAGATATAGCAACACTAGAGTTTAGTAGGTTTCCTGTTGTCCTCCATGCATGATTGCATCTCAATGCAGAATCTAACTACTAGAGCATTGGGAGCTCATGAACTACTTACCAGTAATTGGCTGCCATCCTGGTTGGCATCTACTGTCCAAGTATATAACCAGACAAAAAACCTCATCCACTTCATTTTGTGATGAGAAATGAATACTATCCATTTTTCTCATAAAATTTTTCTTAAATAATTAGCCGACTCAAAAACTCAAAATAATAGATAACAAACTAACATAAAACCTTATCAAGCTTGCACTATAAAATGAGATTTGAACTCTAAACCTATCAAAAAAATTATACTTCGATTTATATTAACTTAGAAACTTAAGTTGTTAGATAAGAGAGAGAGAGAGTGAACTTAGTGAACTTAGTGATATGAGGAGACAAATCCATGTGATGGGTTTTTCTGAAGAGTAATGAACAATAACAAGGCAACAAAGTCCATCTTGTCCATCATATAAGGCCCTATCTATAGGATTTAAGCTAGGTATAAATTGACCAAAGTTATCCATTAAAGTGTCATTCAAAGGTTACAAATCTCACCCATCCACTATTAAATTCCCTGCAAAGATCCAAATGAGGCGAGGTTAACATGCACATATAGTTAGGTGATCATCTGTAAAATTATATATTGGCTGTGATATATCAACCAACACTAGCCTATATCCCACTCATTTAGGGTAGCTCCAAGAGTTCGAGATAGATCATCTGCAACTATTTATTTGGCATCTAGGTGATGTATCTTTGCTAATGGTATATATATATATATATATATGATACTCTAGCTATCCTTATCTTAAGACTTTGACTAAATTCTGCTTTGATTTTTATCCTCCAATAGAGGCACTTATTATATAAATGCATCTAATATAATTTGCAAGCTGAGAAAACTACGGATATCTACTATGTGCAGTACCAATCATTAACTACTAGGAGATAGTTATCTGTATAGGATTAATGACCATAAAATCTGTTCACCTAATTATAGAGATATCCTAAATTTGGGTAAGTATTGTGTATTTGAGTAATTAACAAATGCCATTTTCACCTAAACATGCTTACTTAGTATACATAATTACACCTCGACTTCTAAACTATTAGCTATTTTCACATAAACCGCCGCTCAATTATGTAAAACTTATCGATATAATTGATTCGGTTTCTCATTCGCGGCCCTATACTTTACTATGACCAACAAAAACTATGATCACAAAAGGTAAATTAAAGCTAAAGCAAGAGAGGAAAAGAAAAAGGAAAAAAGAACTAAGAGTTAAGAAGAAAAGGAGAGGTTATTATAAAGATAGATATCCTAATAAAAGGGACTGATGGGGGGTGTGACGACCCCATCAAGGCCCAAGATTCGAGTAGCTACAAGGAAGCAAAAGGATCATGCGCGATACTATTTTTGGTCGTTACGGCGAAGACGATTGCTAAATTGCAAAGGGGGAGGATGGGTGGGTTGCAAGGGGACATGGTGCATGCGACGGGAAGCAAATACTTGCCTATCTTTTATATTATGCCATGGACATTTAGACAACCACATGCTAACTAAAAAGACCCAAATCCCCGGGCCCATATAACAGGGGTCCCTGGAATCCTGGTGATGCCTCTTGACTCTTGTTTATATTCTTAATGTGGGAAAGGGATTTCTGGGTTTAGTCTAGGTGCAATGTTGAATACGTGTGCTGCTGTGCCGGGACACTTGTCGTGCCGTGATTGTGCTTAAATTAGGATACAGTGTGTTTTCGGTTCAGTAAATATGTGCGACCGATGAGCTAGTGCGGATCAGATGTGTGTGCGGATGGACTTTGGCAGAGTCGATTCGCACTTAGTTCGCGGTTTTAGAGATCGGTCTATCCCCACACAAGTTGTTGGTAATTCTTGGCATTTTTGACAAATTAAAACTTAGCATAATGTTAGTTGATGATTTTTTAAGAAATAATTCACTTAGGATCTTTTGAATTATTGCTCATTTTTACGTACACCATTAAATTTTTATTTTTTTTAACACACATGCCTCGCTAAACTATCTATTTTTCTCATAAATTTTTGTGACAAATTATCCTTTTTTCTTTAAAGAATTTTTTTTTAAACGAAATGGTTTCAATTATGACTTACAATATAATAAACAGTATATAAATATATATTTTTTTTGCCACAATAGGCGATACCAGAGCGTGATTTGTTGGATCTAAGGCGACCAAATATTTGGTCATTACCGAGAATCCAATCAAGTAGGCCTAGCAGAATTCAAGGATCGAGATCGGCACCGATGAGCTCAAAATCTCGATCCAAGATTACTCGACTAACGAAGAAGTCGGCAACGAGATCACTTCCACATATTCTCAAAATTCTATGTGCTCGTCCAATAATACTACAGCTAAGAATTAATTTTGCACTGCTTCCAATAATATATTACATTATATATGCTTATTTGTTCCCATTGATAAGTTTCAAGTCAATAGGACAAGGCTTGCTTCCATATGTGCAGTGGAGTTGTTCCCCATAGTAGGAGCATCAACATCCTGGCAATTTATATATAATTAAATATGTTTATCTAATTTTGAGTTTTTTTCCTTCTTATTATTACTTTTAAGTCTACTCTTAATTTTCTTTTACATATATAATTTATTTCAAAACTTAAATACAAAATTATGTGCATTAGAAATCGCTGATTCAATCAGCAAATTCTAAATATAAGTCGCTGACTCACTCATATATGAAAATATACCTAATCTTGTGTTTAAGTTTAGAAGGACTAATTTGACTCCTCTGATTCCTCCGTTGATAATTCTTACTCTCAGTATTAATATATGCCTTAAGTATCATTTAAGGGTGTTACAAGTCCAGAAATAATTGTCCATATTTACATAGTTTTTTTTAATAACATTTTGATCTATTCAACTATTTAATATATTCTATCCTCGCGACGTGCTCACTTACTTTTAACTATTCTCCTTTTCTATTTATCTAAATAAGAAAATTAATCACATGATCCTCACATGATAATGTTCAATGAATGGACAACTTGTAAAAAAATATTTTACAAAAAAAATAACTATGTGAAAATGATTAATAATAAATCACGAGCCTAGATATAATTATACTTAGATAATTTAATGCACCAAAATTTGTGGCCTTCAATTGTAATCAATTTCCTTCTATCAGCCTCATTAAGGTGATGCTAAGTATTAATTGGGAATGAATTCTCCGGTGAGAGGCCCACATCAGTTAAAAAAAGCTAAGCTAATCCCTGTGGATAAAGATATATACATGCAGTATAAGCTAAGAAAAATAAAAATGCAATCTAATCTTAGTGTTGTTGTTGTTGGGTTCTGTCAAACCTCTCTTTAAGAAGGTAAACAGTTCTAAAGGTCATATCATTTTAGGTTTACCAATTAATTACCACTCTAACTATTTTTTGTACGTTAATTTGTAGAATTTTATTAGTAGTAGAGGTAAAATTAAAAAAAAAACAGATACTATATGTTATGAGAATTTTTAAATAATAACCTATATTTAAGCTATTTGTAAATCTCTAATTTAACTTACACTAACTAAATTTATTAAAATATAATTTTGATTTTGTAACAGAAAATTAGGCAACGGTATTTAAAAAGAAGAAGAAAAAAAGCTGAAATATTAAGAGGAAAAAGAAAAGAAAAAGGGATATTATGATTAACGTGAACCCAATAAATGATGCTCGAGTAGTTGGGCCCATTTGCTATACACCGTTTCTTTTTTCTTTTATTTTTATTTTTTAATTTTTATTATACACCGTTTCTTTTCACTCCACCTAACTCCACTCCACTCCCTAAAAATCCTCCCCTTTTCCCCCCAAAAAATAAAATGAAATTAAAATTCTCGAAAAAGTTTTTTCTACAAACAGACAAATCCACGCGTCGTATCTTCCTTGTTCCCCACAAATTACGACGTGGATATATACTAATATATTATTTCATTTATTTTTATTTCTCTCTCTAATCGCCGCTTCTTCCTCCTCTCCTCCTTCCCCAACGTTATTGGGATCGGCGGTGTGCTTCCCTCCTCTCTCTCTCTCTCTCTCTCTCTCTCTCTATATATATATATATATAGACATATGTCGAGGCCGCAAGAACGAAGAAACCATTCGAATCGTCCCCTATTGGGGAAAGGGACTTAGGGTTAGGGTTTCCTTCTTGATGTTTAAGACCTAATGGCGGAGTTCGTGGATCGAGAGTTCAGGCGGGGGCTGGAGGAGCTCGTCCGCGGCTGCATGAGCGTGGCCTCTTGCGGCACCGACGATGACCGGCGGCGTCGCCGGTCGGACTTGGAGGGGGACGACCTAGCCGAGTCGTCGGCGGCGGCGAGACGGCACTCGCGGATCCTGAGCCGGTGGGTGGCGCGGCAAGCGGAGGAGATGATCACCACCATGGAGCGACGCAACCGCGAGTCCGAGCTCCTCGCGCTCGCCGGGTTGCACACCGTATCGATGCTCGACGCCTCCTTCCTCCGGGAATCACGAGGGGGTTCGCGGTCGCCCGTGGAGCGCCACGTGGCGGAGCGGGCCTCCTCCGTCCTCCAGCGGTGGCGCGAGATCGAGAACGAATCGTCTAGGGATCGGAGGAGGCCTGCTCTAGACGAAGAGGAGCGGCGAGGCGGCCCTAATGTCGAAGCTAGCGAGAGCGATGACGCCGAGAGGGAGAGGGTGAGGCAAATCGTTCGTGGAATGGCGGAGTCGGCATTGGCGTCTCAGGAGTCGCCGAGGAGCGAGAGCCATAGGGCGGAGTGGCTCGGAGAGACGGAGAGGGAGAGAGTGAGGTTAGTGAGGGAGCGGGTGCAGATGGCTAGCCGGAGGGACGCACCAGGAGGCGGAAGAGGGGAGACGGAGGATGGGGGCGCCGGCGATGGCCGTGAGGATGGGCAGCTGGAGAATACGAGGAGAGAATTGCCGAGGCTGCGAGGAAGGCAGGCACGTCTTGATCTTATAATGAGAATGGCGAGGGAGAGACAGAGGGAGCTCCAGGGATTGTCAGAGCACCGGGCAGTTTCGCATTTTGCTCATCGGAACCGGATTCAGGTCCGTGGACAGTTGTGTGTATCCTTTTTATCTGTTAATTTCTCTTCTTGTATCATGTGAAATTTAGATTGGAATTTTTAGCTCCCATATGTTTTTGGATCTTTGTTTTAGAAATTTCTGTCTTGAGTAGAGTAAAGTAGACAGGTGATATTATCAGAAGTAAATAAAGCTTTTGAATCTAGCTACTTTGCTTTGCCGTATCTTGTTTCCAATTTTTCTCAATTATCATTGTATACTTCAATTTCATTTCAATCGGATGCTCCTTGTCCATGTTATTAGCAGTTTATAAAGGCCAATGATCCATTTGTTTGAACAAATGCTTGTATGAATTGCGGATAGACTAGAAATTACAATCTGCAGCAAACAGTTTGTTCCTGTATTTGTAGATCAACCTAGTAATTGTTACAATGGTTTGGAATGGATTATATATTAATCGCAGACATGGATATAGTATAAAATAGTGGCCTGTTCTACAACATATATATAACACATGATAGGCAATAGCACTATGAGGGTTGGTTCCTACTCTATTTGATGTCTCTGTTATATGAGCTATAGTCACAGAAGCTACAGTTAGATCTATGCTTGTATCTGTTCATTTTGTAGAGATTTATGCTCATTTCTGCACCTTGAGGTTCCATTTAAAATTTGTAGCTAGTATTTCATCACTATGACCGCTCTCCACTATTTTCCAGGAAGAATGTATTTTTAATTATACAACAACCAAAGCCGGAGTATTTGTATCAGTAGGTAGTATGAATGAAGAAATAATTGTTACACTGATATTAGAAAACAAGGGTTGAATTAGTAAGCGACCCTATTGTTTTATATAGTCAAATTAAATTCCCTCTTAAACGTAGAAAACATACATCAGTCGAAGGTACCCAACAGTCAAATTTAATTGTAAACCAACTTCACAATTAGCAGTAAAGAATATATTCTCTTATTATTTCAGCCAGTGGACCTAATGATAATCATTTTCCAGTCCTTCCTCCGAGGTAGGTTTTTGCATGGTGAAAGGCCAACGGAAGATGAGAGACCACCATCATTAGCAGCTAGAGAATTAGGTCTGTTAAGACAGAGGCATTCTGTCTCCTGCCTCAGGTATGAGTTCTTTACTCTGCACTCCTTGTTGGACTTATCTGGTATATCAGCAGATTTGACCTCGCCTAAAATTCAATACTTTGATTTATTGTGTCATTAGAAGTTTGCATTGGAAACTCAGAATCTCACTATTTGGTGCTGATTTTTTTTTTTTGATGGACTAACTTGAAAAGGAATCACTATTTCGGACATTTGCTTCTTTTGTTTTGATTGATTACCCATGTAATTTTAAGGCAATTGCCGATCCTTCTCTCAGACTAAATTTTTTCATGTAACTGTGTCATTTTTGCAGTTGCTATTTGCGTGGAGATAAATTGGTACCTTAACAAAATTTTGTTTTTGAACTAGGGAAGGACTTCGCTATAGACTTGAAAACATTGTCCATGGTCAAGCAAGTACTCATTTGGAGTCTTCAGGCACTTACAGTCTCAGTGGCTCCAGAAGTGATCAGTCTCAACTGACTATTCCACAGGAGATATCAAACAATGATTACAGTCAGTCTCAAGCAAACACTCAGAATACTGAGGTACTTCAACCAAACGAGACACATGAAACTGTGGATACTGATAGCAGCATGCCTAATATTGATGTTGTGCATGATGATTTGGTTGCTCAAGAACAAAATTGGCAAGAAGTTGATACTAGGAATCTGGAGAGCAACTGGCAACAGTCCCATGAAAGTTTCAGTGGATCACACATTGGGACTGAGGATGAATCTGATATAAATTTGGAGGAAAATATGGGTCATCAATGGTCACGTGAGACACTTGAAGATGAAGATGGAGAAAATAGTGATCAGTTAGAAGCCAATGAGCAATGGAATGAAGATGATTCTCAAGAGACTGTGGTGAACTGGCAAGAAAGAAATCCAAATCCTCCAGCAAGCGAGCACTCCATTCCTAGCAGAAGAATTAACAGGTTCAATCCGCCTGATGACGACAATGTATATGGCTTGGAGATCAGGGAGCTTTTGAGCAGGTAGTTGTCCTACTGAAAGTATCAGCATATATGTGAGTTATTGTGCTGTCATATGTATTAATCCTTCTATTTCATGCAGGCGGAGCGTGTCCAATCTTCTGAGCAGTGGATTTCGTGAAAGCTTGGACCAGCTGATACAGTCTTATGTTGAAAGACAAGGAGGTCCTTCTCTTGCTTGGGATCTTGAGAGAACAATGCCAGTGCCTGCTTCACCAGAGGAAGATCATAGAGAGCATATAGATGATGATCCAAGTCAGGCACAGGAGGATCCTGTTTCCAGGCCACCGCTTGTGCTATTGCCGCCTCCAGTTCCTCCACCACAACCAACATGGCAGTCAGAATTGCAGCATACTAACTGGAGTAGGCAGAGCATGCGTCGGACAGAAATAGTGCGTTATCTCTCCCCTAATTCTTTTTAAGCATTTGATTCTTTTGTCAATCGTCACGAGATGCAGGAATTTTGAATCTTCTGTAACCTTTATCATTAGAGTCCACACTGATCAAGCCTAGGGCAACTATTCCTTTGATATTTTAGTTCCTGGCCAGTCATTAATGAATAATAACATGAAGCTGATTTAGTGCAGGATTGGGATATCATCAATGATTTAAGGGCGGATATGGCTAGACTTCAGCAGGGAATGAGCAATATGCAACAAATGTTAGAAGCATGCATGGATATGCAACTAGAGTTGCAGCGCTCAGTTAGACAGGAAGTTTCAGCTGCTCTGAATCGATCTGCTAGAGGACAAGGTGGGGAGTTTAGCATTTTCCGTAGAATATGTTATGTTTTCCTCCCTGTTTTCATGACATTGAATGCTACAAAATTGATCTTATCGCTCAAATAAATGACTTGGAAGTTCTCACAGGAGTGGGCGAAGAAACATCAGAGATTGGATCCCAGTGGAGTCATGTGATGAAAGGGACCTGTTGCATCTGCTGTGATACTTATATCGATGCCCTTCTTTACAGGTCTGTGCAAATTGCTACCTCTGTAAGGCTTTTTACAAACTGATGCTTTTGAATGCGTGTATTGATCAACAATTCCTTTCCTCAGATGTGGGCACATGTGCACATGTTCAAAATGTGCCAATGAGTTGGTTCGAGGAGGTGGCAAGTGCCCATTGTGTCGTGCACCCATTGTCGAGGTAATCCGAGCATACTCCATATTGTAACAAATTAGACACAAAGGGAAAAAGAATTTTCTTTTCTTTTCTTTTCTTTAGGGGCTTTGGGGCCTTGATCGATCGATTTTTGCCAGTGGCAAATGTACGTTAGTTCTGTTGATGTTATTATATTCTCCATTATTTGTCTGCCCCTCGCTCTCTGATTTACAAAACCTCTTCTTTTGAGTGAACTTGTACAAGGCACCGCCCAAATTAACTTTATCTAATGGAAGCTCCCCTTTTTTTCCCATTCCTGTTCTGTTGTCTGTTTATTTTTAGTTTTCATCAGATTAGCTGTTACTTGTACAAAGAGAAAGGAATAGGTAATAGGACAAGAAAAGTTTTTTTTTTATTTCCATCATCTCTCGTTCTCCCTTCCTCTTTACTTTTGGAAAGAAAAAATTCATCGAATTTCATAAAGTAGACAAATAAAACAAGTAAAGGATCAACAAATTTATACCTTTTTTTTTTCGTCAATAGTTCAAACGACTAATGTTGCACGAGTGATTTCTGAAGAAAAAACAAAATGCTTTTTGACATCATATTAAATGGATCGTGAGAGAAAAATTTATTGCTGCCGTGGATGCCGCAAATCGCTCCTTGCGCTTCACAGAGATGTCACAACGTCCAGTGAGGTTCATGACTGTGGCCTCTTCTAGTCCAATCCTCTCAGACAATGGGCCAACTGTGTTCTATTTTCGTCGAATTGTTGACTAATTCACCTATCCTTGTTCACCTGAGACGAGAAAAATGGGCATAGCTCAACAATTTTAAATCCCAACTAGAAACGTAGGAATGGACTATTACTGGATGAAACAAATATTTACCTCATGATGCTGATGCCAAATTCTTCGCGGACTAATTTTCATATACAAGCCCTGCAACAAAGAGCTCATTTTAAATCCCAATTTTAAGAAGTATATATCAGACCTGATCTTGACTAGACAAGCACATTGGATTCATTAAAGATAGAGAGCATCCACCACAAGTTCAAATTTTATAGACCTTGGTCTCCACATATATGGGGTTTGGTCAAATAAAAAAATAAATGAGAAGAATAATGATGGCCATAATAACCTATCATCATTTTAAACATCTGATAACTATTAGGACAAGTAAAAGGAGTCATTTGGGTAATAAAGGTCCATGTATTAAATATGAAGGGAAATAGAAAAAAAATGATGTGAATTGCCCCCCTTACATTGGTTGTATGAATAGTAGCTCCGGTGGTCATGTTGATTTTTTGATCAGGAACCAGCTCAAAGTCCATACGTTGCAGAAATACAGCAAGTGCTACAATTGCTTCCAGCAGCGCAAACTGATCTCCAACACATTTACGAGGTCCTCCACTGAAGGGGATAAACCTAACAATAATATCTAACAGGTCAGAAAAACGTTATTACGGAACCTAAGTACATGATCAATGTCTTTAAGAACAAGGTTGCATTTTGCCAAAGGTACAATTCTGGCATTAGAGAAAGATGGCTGCAAGATACAATGAAGTAATAAGTGTATATCAATGAAAAGGATAAAGATAAGAATAATGATCTGTTCTACATAGTTGGCAGTGAGTTAGGACAACTGATGTAAGGATAAACACTGAAAGAAATTGAACAACTGCAAACCTGAAATCTGTGTTAGTCTCGTTCGGAACTG
Source organism: Typha latifolia (assembly GCF_019914945.1). NCBI lineage: Eukaryota > Viridiplantae > Streptophyta > Magnoliopsida > Poales > Typhaceae > Typha > Typha latifolia. The sequence continues at coordinate 11,775,827 of NC_133093.1, read as the reverse complement.
GTCCTTCTAAGTCAAATCTTTCAGGAATAAATTCTTCTGCTCTATCCCAGACCTTGAATAAAGCAACAAAGTTGTGAGTACCGAAGAGAAGGCTTACTCTTTACTGCAAATGTGTCAAATTATGTATATATTTGGACTAATCAGAAAGCTTCAGTAAACTTTTCGGTTGTCAAATTGACTGATTTATCTTTTGAGGTAGAAAACTAGTTTCTAACTAAATAGAGTAAAACAATTTGCATCTGCATATAGACTTCATAAGTGCCATATTATGTGCAATACTCATTAATGTGCCATTAGGTAGTCCATACGTGAAAACTACGAGGTTCCTCAAAAGGAAGATAATTTGCTGATTTCTTGACCTTATTCCCATGACCTGACTAATATTTTATGCAATACTGGAATCAAATAAGTACCTGAGGCGACCGGTGTATATTGTACACAGAAATCATTATATCCTGACCAGCATTGACTTTATAGTCTCCAGGAAGCACATCAGCAACCTGAGCTCGCCTTATTAACACCTATAAAGTATAAACCAATAAGATGGTATAAGTTTCCCTCTCAGAGGGAGTTGGATTAGTTGAAGGACGAAGTGCTTCCCAAAGCCGGGGAAAGTCTTATATTGACTGCGCTTAGCTGAAATGGACGTTACCCTCTACAATGCTTCTCCCTTTGGGGGGGATTTGCATTACTAAATGAAGCCCTTCCTAATATGAGTTCAAACGCAGAAGACAGAAGAAGATGAACCATACCGGAGGATGTGGGTAAAGACGCATTGATTCATTAATGCAGCGCATCAAGTACTTCAGCTCTTTCACATCTTCATATGAAGGAAGTCTACCTTGCAAAACATTGTCAACCTCCTCTTGAGCCCGCATTAGAGTTGCTGGATTCTTCAATAGTGTGATACTTAGATGTCAACATAAATGAAGCAATTATCTAAGTAATGCATTATAAGTTTTTCTCAAATGGAATTTTAGTTAACACCAAATATACATTGTATTTACACGACAATATATGTGACCTGCATAGTTATCCTATTGTAAGTTTACAACAATATCAAAAAAATTCATAATGGATATATATAGCAGTAAATTTACCATGATGGCAAAGGACCAAAAGCACAACATATTATCTCTAATAGAATGATGAAAGATCTAAAGCTATGCTAAGATGGATGACATATCCATCATAAAAGAAGTACATAACCTCATGATTAAAAAGATGGAATTATAAAAAATATGTTATCATCATACTAAGTGGTACCTTCAGTTTGTGTCACATAATTACTGTCAGCAATTAAATAGTGACAAGTATTCACACATTATTAACTAAGTTATGCAGATTTTCTTTTGCTGCTATCAGAAGTAAAATTGGAAATATCATCTAAATGCTGACTTCACTGAAGTAGTACCTTACTTAAAAGATAAGCAGTCCATGTCAACACTGATCCAGTTGTTTCATGACCAGCAACTAACATAGACAAAAGGTCATCTCTCAATTGTATACTAGTAACCTGGAACACATGGAAAAATATTACGTTAAAACACAAAGCAAGCAAAATAATAAACTAAGAATCAAGCACAGCTTGAGGAGTTAAGTTCTCGTAATAACATACAATAAGACAGAGCATTTTAAAGGTAGTGTATTATGCTATTCTCTCAAATTCTTCCTAGTGACTCAAAACATGAAATGAAACCAAGTAACTCTTTATTTATTTCTACTAGTAATCTTAGGTCTTCTATCTGCATTAATCAACTGAAGTGTTCTACTATGAACTATACAATAATCGTACGAGTTCTTGGAACTATTGGCAAGAAAACAAAACAACTGCAGAAGACCACAATCTCCATTTGGTAGAGCTCCGAAATAAGTCCTAGACATCTTAATTTGTAAATATGAACTTTTTAGGACCAAAGATCTACAAATTTCTTAGTAAAGAATTTCTGAAACAATGATCTACAAATTCCTTTCACATAACTATCTGAAAAACAAAATGCTTCTATTGAAGTATATTGGGAACATAACTCTTAAGGTAATTATTGAAAGACCTCTTCACGGCTAGCAAGTAGAAATCGAAGGACACTAGGGTCTGTCTCATTCACATACTCCTCTCCATCAATCTGTTCATCTTCAGCATCTACAATCTCTTTGCACTTCATTATAAGCTCTTCAACAGTCTTCCTGATTAAACTAACAGCTCTCTCTGCCTTTATCTGCCTTGGAACTATCTTGCAGAGAAAATTAATCTGCTAAATGAACAATAAAAATCACATTGAGGGAGGCACAATAAGCAGTAACTTTAAAACCAAAATGGAAAAAGATTGACACTGGGTTGATAAATGTAAAATCATAATTTAACAAGATTGAGTTACCCGAGATATTACAAAGAAATTTGTCACTTCGCAATACATAAATTAATGCTATGAGTTTCTATGGTAAGTAGAGTTACATCAGTTACCCTATTTATTAGTATAAGATTTACATTACTCACACTTAAAACACAGGAGATATATTTAGTAGATATAAGGAAGTTTTTCACAGTTCATAAGCCTGCCACTTGGCTAAATCAATTTTCATGAAACTTAACTTTCTTAAACATGAATCATTAGATGTTCAGACTACAAATTCAAATCAAATGAACAAAATGTTGCCAAGAAGCATTCCTCCTTTCTAATTAGTGGCGAACACAGGTTGCAGGGTATACTTCTTGGGCCAAGATACGGAAAAACTTATCACAAACAAATACACAAAAGGAATGCCACTCAACGAAACACAAAGCCCTAGAGCATATAAGTGGAGAATATATAAGAACTTGCCTTCCAGTATGGCAAGATATCTGTGGAGCGAGCCTCTGCTTCTTTCAGTGCAGTGTAAACTGCATCAATAACCGGGCTATCCGAAGTAAGTGAGTCAAAGTTGTAGTTGAACAAAGACAAGCCAATCACATCTAAAGTCAACTGAGAAAATTTCTGCTCCATATTCACTACGTCACCATTTGCAGCATATGGCTGAAGCTTTTCCACAAATCTTAGAGCACATTTGCAGAACACTTTATCAACCATCATGGACAAAAATCTTTTATGGAGAGATGGGACGACAGCTCTGCGTCTGACCTGCAATACATAATCTGGTTGGCAATAAGCTGAAGACTATAGTAAAGAGAAAATCAACTTCCAGATGGTTACGCTTTAAAACTAATTATAGCTTATACTCGAACATCGTGATGTCAAAGATTCATCAACTCCGCATTGGCAGATCTTGGACTACATGAGCTAGTAAAATGACCATAAGCAGGAAGATAAAGAGAATTATCAAAATTTGGTTACTACTACAGTTATCAAAAGGATTTCCTTCTCTCGGTGTTCTCTTCCATTCTTATTCTCAAAAAAATTAGAAGTCGAGATCCCACTTTTTTTTTTCCACTCTTCAAATCTTTTCCATGACAAGAAAGAGCAAGAACGTAGGGCATTATGTATGATCTGAAATTAACAAAACCTCATGTGAGCTCTAATTAAATCACATCCTAATCACTTTCTTGAATGCACCAAACCTGTCAAGAAACAATGCCGGTGTAATCTTATTTATAACATATAAAGCAGTTTTCCACAAGGATGTTAAACATATCAAGATGACCAACAACCATGCTTTCACTAGACAATCCTCAAATTCCCACATCTTCGGATACAAGAAGTTACGAAAAGAGTCATTACAAAGGAGAAAGAATCATACCGTCCAAAGCGACCCCTCAGCGATAGCAAATCCCGACCCGAACAAGAACTCGGAGACCTCTGACACAAGCCCCTTGGCGTACCTCCCGTAGTTCCTGAGCACGTGCCTGGCGACGGCGGGGTCGCTGACGACGACGAAGTCACGCGGTCCGGCGGCGAGGCGGTAGATGGGGCCGTACTCGAGCATCCACTTGAAGAGAGGGAGGAAGAGGGCGCCGCCAAGGAGGTCGGAGACGTCGTCGAGCTTGGCGTTGGCGGTCGGAATGCCGGAGTCGTCCTTGTAGCGAGGGGATAGGGAACGGGATAAGGAGGTGAGCCAATCCGGGCTAACCCAGGAACCCCCGGACGAAGCGTTCTTCTTCTTCTTCTTCATAGGAGGAGGAGAGGAGGAAGAGGAGGAGGTAATGGGAGGGAGGGTTAGCGTTCTTCTTCTTATTCTTGGAAGGCGGCGGAGATGAGGAGGAGGGTGACGAGAATGGGGTGAGCAGGGAGGGAGACGAGGTGAGAGGAGAGAGGCGGAAGCCATGCCGCTGCTGCTGCGCTCCCTCCTTGGGAAGGAAAGGGGTGACGTGCCTCCTTTTGGGAGTCGACCAAGAGGATGAGGTCCGGTCCTTTTCCTACTCTCCCAGTGAGGATTGCTCGCACGTTTGAAAGTAAGAAGGCTGACCCATATTAACCCGGAAATTAGAAAAGCGTAAGATTTTGTAAGTAAGAAAGCTGACCCATATTATCTATTCTACTAAGCCAATAGAATCTTTTCTTGTAAATAAAAAATAAAAAATTAATTCTATGCATATTGATAACAAACTTAAGAGCTAGGATGAGCTCACATGCAGTATCTTGACACCCACTTTATTTAAATAGATGTTAAAACATATGGTCTTAAATCTTTAATGAGAAAAAAAAAGACCAGAAAAAGAAAATATAAGACTTTTTGTTTACATTAATTTCTCATTTAACATTATTTATAAATGTTGTATTTCGAAACACAATAAAAAAAATCAAACAACCACTTAGATCATTAAGGATCAAAACTATATTAACACTTCCTAGTATAATGTTACACCCAGCAAGCGGGATCGCAGTATCACACGCCACGATGGGCAAAGAAAAAGTTTAAAAAAGACTACAAGGAAAGTTCATGCTTCATTGCGTCATCATGGCACCCAATCTATCCTCCTCATGCAATGGAATTTTAGGAACTCTTTTTCTCATATGTATATAAGTTAAACATATGCATATGATATCACATAATCACCGATTCCTTGTCTTAATAAATTTGCCTCTTGAAGCCTTCTTCTCCATCCTCTCTCTTTTCTTCCGGCTCTTCTCATCCTCCACACCATCCTGGAAACATATAAAACACTATTTTTAACATCCTGTCCAGTAACTGCACGAAGGGCAAAAAAAGAAAAACAATGGCTATGATACCTCTGAAGAACCAAATAGTGTTCCTCTTAAGAGACCGGAAATCTTGTATGCCCCAAATGCTGGTATCTGCAGAGGAGACAGGGCATTCAATATAAATGTATCCATTCTGAGTACATGCTGATGCATGCTATACTTTATCTTCTTAATATCGGCTGCATCTTCTATCCACAAAATATGCGACTAATTACAGCTACAGAGAAAGCCATGCTCTTTTATGTGTGAAACCCGTCATCTAAGCAAGGAAATAGGTAATTCCGCAAAGATACCTCTGAAACTACAAGAACTTAGCTTTCATTCTCCAACATCTAGATAGTTTTAGGTGTGAAAATGAATTAACAGGAAAGTCATCACGAAAGGGACGACTTGAAAATGATACTTTTTTAGGCTTTGCTCCAATCAATTGGCAATTTGGAAATACAAGTGCAAAATCTAGAATAAGGAAGAAGTTGAAGAGATTACACGATTGAAGCATGGTTAAGGAGCTCATGGGAATAAAGGAAAGGAACCGGAGCTTATTGAGAGAATTCTTTCCAGGAACAAGTTTCTGAATTCTGAATCATGCGGAAACAACAGGATTCTAATGGTGATCATGCAGAGAACAATATTCTGAATAGAACATAAGTGAATGAGAAAGATGCCAAAAGGAGAAACCAATTACAATGAATGGAAAACTGAATAACTCATGACCAATTGAGGCAAGAAAATATGCTATGCTCCTCTAATTGCCATTGTCATTCTATACAAGAGTGACATTAAAGGGCAACAAACTAGCCACCTGGTCAGAGAGCAGAAGGAAGATGTTTGTTAAAGGCCAAACAGGACCTACTGAGTCTTAAACTACTTGCTAATTTTGGTAACATGTTCAAGGGTATACCTGCCTTCTAACAGGATAGGTGTTTACACTCCAGCATTTTAGGAATTGAAAAGCCGGACCAGCGACTAGTCAATAAATCCAACTTATGTCAGTACAGTGCTTAAGCTATTTGACCCACCTGTTTCACTTGGTTCCCTAATCGAGTCAACCCTCCAACAATACCTACTAATAGTCTCCTGGATATAGATTATCTCTGGCAATTTTAAATACCCACCTCAACCAGGAAGTAAGCTCTTTGGTGATTGAGGTAAGAAGGGAACAAATATTTTATTTTTCCCAATTCATATATACCACTCTAAGAGGGTCTGCAAAAGATCCATATAATAGAAATGCCCGAGTTATTCCAGTCATATCCACCTAAGTCGCAAATACATAGATGATGGACAGACTAAAATTCTAAAATTCTATTACCAGTTCAGAAAATCAGAAATAATAAATTGGTTTAATATATTACCACTAAATAAGTCCACCAAAACTTTCCAGAAAAGATGGACATCAGCTGGACAAAGCTTGTTATGTAGATCACATCATGCAAATAACTGCAGCAAATGTCAGTTAAATCAGTGGGGCCTTAGCAAGAAAATATAAAGGAGAAATAACAGTTAAGGATAATATTGAATATAGAAGATATATTATAATACTTAAACTTTCCTGCTGAACATTTCTGAGTATTCCTATTTAGTGCTAGAATTTACAATGGACCTTACAGATCTTTTGATATAAATGGAAGAAAAAAATAACTGTTGACGCTGAAAATTTTGCAATAAGAGAAACAAGAAAGGATAAGCAAGGTAAATTATTGAGAAATCATTTTCTATGGAGATCTGAGTTGTTCAAATTTAGCATGATATTTTCATTTGGAGATTTGAATAAACTATTTTATTTAAAATATATAAATATACCCTTATGTAGAGAGTGTAAAAGAATTTCTAGAAAAATATAGCATGATGTATATTCAGAAATAAATCAAAAGCATACCCGCAAACTCCACCAGTGCTCATGTCATACCCACCATCTAGGAGCTCTCCATCATCAGAGTATGATGGTTTTGCCATACTGGCAAGTTGTTTATATGGGAATCCGTAAGCAGCAGATGTCACGAGAAGACCAATCCAATGCTTCCATGTGAAGGTTGAATGAAATATGAGCATCCTAACAAGAACATAAATGACCTGCATTCAAAATAGTTATACAAGTGAACTAGAAACCAAAATAAAAAATAAAAAAATCAATCATGTCTTTCATTATATACCAAGTTCTTTGTTATCAAGTACCACAGGAATAAGGAGTTCTCGCATCATGTTATCAGAAGCCATTTGCTACCCCAGAATGTCTTCATAGAGTACCTTACATCCAAGGTCTTCTAATCTTATCCCATCAATTCCACTTAGCGAAAACTTGTTCTACAGCATATAAGGATGGCTTAATCTTCCTCAGAACAATCCTTTAGGATATACCTATAGTCCCCTATCATCTAATGAGATGAAGAAAATCTAAATGCATGCAAACAAAAATTCAAGTGTTCGATGTTTCACCTAATCATCAAGTGATCAATTAAACCATACAGCTTGCAAGAATCATCCCCATGATCTAGTTACTCTCCGATTTACCCAATTTGGGACCAACTAATCCTAGAAACCTATCGCAATTAAAGGTCGGGGAAGATGGTATCTCCGATTTACCCAATCCAGAAGTAGAAAAATCAAGCAATAACACAACAAAATTCGAACAGAATGATGAGATCTAAATCCGCTGTTAGCGAATAGGAGAGGAGCGTACGTTACACGCGATGATGATGCGGAGGAGCATAGCCATGTGCTTCTTGTTCTCCTCTTTCCTCTTCTTCGCTCCCTGGTTCGCCATCTCTTCCTTCCTAATCTTCTTCCGCCTTCCTCTCTCTCTCTCTTCCTCCCTCCCGATCTCGATCTCGATCTCGATCTCAAGCGGATGGCGGCGATTTCCTGTTATCAAACAAGAGGGCTGGGGTATGAACGACGAACAATCCTGGCTGTTGGATGGAGTGGATACGTTTCGGGATTCGCGCTCAGGGCCGACGTGGAGAATAGGTTATATTTCATCGGGAACTCTAGCGTCCAGATCTTTGTTTCTGTCCAAATTCGAAACGGAGCGTCTCAATTTCGAGCAGTGCATTTTATTGGTCGGAACTTGATCTAACCAATAGAAGACGATCATACTTAAAAAATTATATTCTTTCGACTTTTGAATTACCCTAATGTTTTAGATACTCTCTATGTTGATGTTATCTAACGTTTTCACAGCTAAGCGATGAGACAGTATTTTACTAAAGTAAATATCCAATATGTCGAATAATTTGTAAAAATGGTTCAACTTTATAATTAGTATTAGCAGATATGTATTAAAATATGCATGACTTGCAAATACTGGCTGCTTTGTTACATATATAATGTGATTCAGTAAGTAGATCTTGTTTGCAACTATAAGCTAAAAGACTTTTTTGTTTGCTAATATGATTTAGTGATTATAGAATGAAATTAATTTACAAGTATGGGGCAAATTAGGTTGGTGTGGCGACCGACTTAGGGGCCGAAATCTAAGCAATATCTGCTCAGTTTCCCACGTGCAAGGTCATATATCAATCAGCCCAGAAATCAAGGCAAACCTTTTGAAATCCCCATACAGCATCCGATGTTACTCCTCTCCGCATGGGCCGGGCCCCACCTTGCAGCATCTGACGGCTGCCAAACCGCTCAGATTTGTTCACAGAATCTCCCACAAAGTGTTAAACTCCCCGCTGAGCCCACGCAGCATCCAATGATCTCCTGTCGGGTATTTCAACAAACACAAAAAAGGCTTCGTGAGAAAGCTACTCCCTCTACTCTTCTCTTCTCGCGCACGCCTCCGCGGTTCCAAATCCTTTTTTCCCCACCCGTATAAGTACTTACCATATCTAGTCATCCATATAGCTTACCTCTCCTCTCCATGGCTGCTTCCCCGGAATTCTCTCGGCCGCTGCTGGATTTTGGTGAGGAGCCCATCTTGACCATTTTTCCAGTGACGGAAGATGAGGGTGCAGAAGTAGTAGGAGTAGGAGGAGGAGAGTGCCGGACGCCGACGGGAGAGGAGAGCAGGATAGCGGCGAAGGAAGCGTTGACGTGCCCACCGGCGCCGAGGAAGAGGAGACCGGCGCTTTCGTGCAAGAGAAGAATATTGGAGATGGAGCTCTTGAGCGTTCGGTACGAAGAGATCGAGCGCTGGTTCCGGCCAAGAGTTGCGAAGAGGCGGAGAACGAATGCTGCCGCCATTTGAGTTGTTGCCGTCTCTAGCATTCTTATGTATGTACGGATCTAGATAGGGATCACCTGCTACTTGATAAATGAACCACGATGTTTGTTTTTGTTTCTCTTTTCTGTGAGGATATACGCGCTGGTAATGATCTCAAATCCTTTTAGCTATCTCTACTTGCTTTGATATTTTCGGAAAAAGAAAGAAGAATAAAAACTGTACCTGGTTTGAGGATGCTCCCAATCCTCCATACAAAGAATTTTAGAAAGAAATGCTTATGGTCACATAAGATGATTTCTCTTTTGCTTAACATTAGAGTCTCACAGTTTCTTTTCTTTTCTTTTTTCGAGAAAAAAAGGGGAAGAAGCAAGTATTTATATATAAGAAGAATAGAACAGTCTACAGCTCCCCATAAGTAATAAGCCTGACGATTTCAGAGTAAATCCTAGATACTTTTTTTTTAACTAGCAGAGGCTCCGGTAATTTGTAATGGCAAAAATGCAAAATACACGGAAAAGAAATAAGTTTTAAGTCTTAGATGATGTTATCATTTTGACAACTTCTTGCGAATAAGCTGAAAATCTAATACCTGACAATTTTAGATCATTTGAAGCATAAAGATATTTCCAGTAGCTTATGGTAGACATTTACTTTGATTTATTCTTGCACGACCAGATTTGAAGTTTTTTGTATGAATGACTCAACTGAATCTTCCATAGATGATATAATACAGTGTTGATACAACGTCAAAGTTCAAGCAAATATACAGCCAATGCGAATGGATATATCTATATTACAACAACAACAACAAAAAGAAGAGGAAAAGAATTAAAAATTAAAACTCTACATGCCGTTAAAAATTGCACACCTACCCTCTAAGATCCTGTTTCAATTCTCTCCAGAACTTCCAGCCTTGTCTTCCTTTTCCACCCCTTCATAGTGGCAACAAGGTTAATTAACCCAACGATCTGACTCTTACTATATACCTGCAGATAGAAAACATTGTAGAACTGTCAAACATTATGGAATCTAACAGGATTTATGATTTAAACTCTAAACTGTCATATAGATCATTTCTTACAGGATGAGAGCGTGCCCAGTGAACATATTCAGTCTCAGGGAGATAGTAGGCCTGTTTTGAGAACAAACAATGGTTAATAAAGAGTGGCTCAATTTAAATGAAACACAAATTTATAAGTGTGGACAACAGATTCAAGGCCCCAGTTTGATATGTCACATGACCAGCCTTGTTAGGCAAAAATGATCTAACTCTAGAGAGCAATCATCAAATTAGATTGATAACCGCTGCCCACATTCTTATAAACTTAAATGATAATTTAAGTTTATTCGCAACATGACACATGTTTAAGTTCCTTAAAACTAACCAAGAAATGGTAATTTTATAAACTTAAATGACATCATAGAAGTTAGAACATAGCGCATTCTTCACCATCACCCTGTAAGAATGTTTAATCAAATGCAAGATGCATCTTAAAAATAATCTGAGAGTAACATATGATTATTACTAGGACTCTCTTCTACTATTTCCAAATAAACTTGAAGCAAGTATCTTTTTCCAATTTGTATAACCGAAACCTTATTATCAAATTTTTCACACCAGATGTGAAAAAACCATCTAAAATGCAACCATCATGCAAAGAATTATTTAAAAATCAAGAAAAAATACTTCATAATAAAATCATCTTCATTATGGAAGTCATGGAATTTGTATTGAAATTGCTTTGAGCTCTATTTGACTTGAAAAGTTATTATGTCAAATATATGACTGAGTATATGAAGAAAAATCTTCAAAGATTAGGTCATCAAGATTTTTGGTAGGAGCAAAATAATCCCTGTCAAAAAAAAAAAAAAAAAAAAAAAACAACCAGTAGACGTAATTTGAGTAACCACTAAACCATCATCATACAGGTTTTCTTTAAAAGATCTTCAAAGATTCAGCTGAAATGGTACTGTTTATTCTACACAAGGGATTGGCTCTAGGGACCATCTTGAGAACAAACCAAGAATTAAGCTTAAATAGTTTCAGTCATACCCAATTCTACGATCTCCAAATAAAATTACAATTATAATTTATTCCTGCAGTTCAGAAGAGACCTATACGAGGCACATTCCTTCTAAAAGGAAGAACATTAAATCTTACCTTGATAAATGTTTCTACAATCTGCAGCTTTGGCTTCACATTCATGGAGATGATGTGTTGGAGTCCATTAATTAATACCTGGCAGAAATAACAACAAGCTAGTCACTTTTCTTTCTTTCTTTCTTTTGTTTCTTTATTAATAGGGTTAATTACACCTAAACCGTTGAACTAACCTGATTTTTACAAGTACTCTCTGAACAATTTTTCATTACAATGTCCCTCCTAAACCTTAAATATACTTCTATCTCACCCTTCTGTTAGTCTACCATCAATTAAGTTGGGCAACTTAGCTTATGTGGCAAACCCAAAATTTTTCATGGTCAGAACGTGGAGGAGATGTCTGCCAAAGGCTATTCAGATCTTAAAATCAAAGCGTGGAAGGAAGAGCATTACCAAGGAAAATGAAGGTTTGAATAATTGCAAGAGAATTTGGAAGGATTGAAAAAAGGAAGATCTTGGGGAAGGTGGTTAAAACAAAACTACTAAGTTGGTTGACGTAACTATTTAATTTCACTAATTTTAATTTATTTTAGTTTAAAATTTGATGACGTGTATATTTGTAAGGGTATTGTAGCCATTTATCATTTCAATTAGATCTAACATTTAAGGGGATCATTGTAATGAAAAAAAGTTTGAGGGTACATATAGTTCAGGTGGTGTAAGTGTAATTAACCCTTACTAATATCACTGGTATCTCGTTATAATTTGGTAAAACCTGAAGGTCAAGCGACATCAAAACTCGCCCTTCATCAGTGCATTTCTTCACTCGAGATAAACCTTCAACTAGAGTTTCTGCAACATTTTCGAGTCCGTATTCTAAAAGGAGATCCTGAACCTGGCAAAAATAAACAAGATCTAGATATCACATGACAAGGAAAACCGCAACTTAGAAAAGATGTCATATTACATGAAAAAGAACTATTATACAACAGAGAAAATATTTCGTTTAAATGGTCACTTTAAGTTATAAAGGCAAAATTACCTCTTTAGAAATTCCACCGCTGGACAACCTTGTTTTATAATGCTTGAATTCTCCCAATAACAAGTCAACATATCTATTAAAATAAGGAAAGAGTTAATCAAATAACCAGCTGAACCCTGAACAATTGCAATAATTAATATTACTCAAATGAGAAACAATATAGTAAAATATGTGCAATGGAATACTTACTAACACGTTTAACTGCATATAAATCAGTTCAAATTGCTAGATTAAATATATCCTTAGTCTTCTGTAGTTTCCCAAACCACTAGTACTAATATGCCCCCCAGCCCACCCCAGCCCAAATTCTCAGCTACTAAAATTAGAAAAAAAAATGAAGGTACGGAAATATAATAATGCTTTTGACTGGGGGTCACCAAATGCTAATTGATATTCCAATGTGATACACCACTACAACAGATAATCATAACTGCAAATCGACTCTGTTCTGTTGTCTTGTTCTCTTAGAGATATCAAGAAGCAAACAATGATAGTTGGAAATTATTATTCAGATAAAGCTGAAAAGCTGATAAACATAAAATTTCATCAGGATCAGCAGTTGATGACCACCAAACTTCGAAGCTGTGGGGGATGGCAAAGAAACCCAAAATGCAACAGAAGGCACTATTCTTGCAATCATTGCCGCCAAACCTTTTCTTTCTCCTCAAGTAACTAAAGCAGGCAAAGCAATTGAAAAGACATGTACTAGAGGAGGTTGGCAAATCTACACTAAGCAAAAGGCAAACAGCTTAAACAAAATAACTTGCTATCCTTATAAAGAATTTGGTCATGTTAAAGACATGATATACATCAGCAGTCCATTACATTACAACTTAAGCTCTTGGGTTAACCTTTTAGCAAAATGGTGTTAGAAGCGTTATGAGTTCAAAAATGAGCAATCAATTTTTATTCTCTATTCCAGTTACCTATTTTGGTGCAATGAAGATCGGCTTAGAGGTGTAATCGAGCCGAGTTTGACCTAGCCTAGCTCTGATCAAGGTTGAATTAAAATTAATTTCGAGCCTATATTTGTGATTAAGCTTGAATTGAAATCATTTCAATTCAAGTCAATTTCGAGCTCGACCCAAATCGAGCAGATCAATCAGCAATTTCAAGCCTTAATCAATTAAAGCCAAATTTTGAGCATGATCAAGCTTGAATTAAGTTAAGCTGATTTAGGCTTGAATCAAGCTTAAAATAAGGCATAATTCAAAAATATAAACTAATAGAATCAAAATATAGAACTAGAATCTATAAGATCAATCCACTTAAGTAATCTTATAATATAATAAAATTATAGTATAATATAAAAAATATTACTCATATTATATATATATATATATATATATATATATATTATAATTATTTTCGAGCCTATTTTGAAGATCAAGCTCGGCTTAACTCATTTTCGAGCTGAGCTCGAGCCGGCTTGATTATTTTGATAGCCCTAGATCGGCCACATGTCTTTTAATCTATCATCTTTCCACGGGGCAAATTAAAAGTATGATGTACAATGTTGGGCCATCACCTAACAGCTTAGCTTTGGGGTCAACTGGTCTCTAACAAGTCTGATACATATATCTCCTAAGGACCTCTACAAAATATCTAGACAACCTGAAAACCCATCATCTGAAAGAATAAATTCAGCAACAAGGCAGCTTTCTTAAAACTCCCATGCAGCCATAGCATCGCATGTAGAAGTTAGGTTAATATCTCTACAATAAAAGGCACTTAAAAACCTTACAATTTATTTAATCATGAAAACTTTTGTAAAGACATAAATGGATTTGAAGTGTTTACCTTTGCAAATTTCACCAACATTTTAATGTGTTCAGCAATTAAATTCTTTCTTTTAAACAATATTGCGTCAAACATAATATGTCAGAATAATCTTTAATACTTTTGACTGCCAATTTATTTCTACATTTTTCAATAGAACTATAATTCTCCAGATGGAGGATGAGTTCCATAATAACTCCCAAATGAATGCGCTGCCAAAGCAAATGTGAAGTGCCAATTAGCCTTAACAATGAGGGATCAATATGTTGGAAGTAACTCAGAGCAACATTTCATTATTCAATAAAAATGGAAGACAAACCAGACAACAAATATCACATAAGAAATAAATCAAAGTGCAAAATTAAGATAATTACTTCAAAACTAGCATATCCATATCAATTATTGAAAAAGATAAAATAATAAATAACAGACCCATTGTGTTCTAATCCAAGCTCTTTAACCTCCCATTTAGCATTGGCAATCTTATCTGCATACCTGAATGTGGTAAAGATATTAGAAATGTAAAAGGTAATTTATAGATAAGCAGATCTGTAGTGAAAATTGTTGCATTTGAGGCAAAATTGTCTCGATACAATTATGTAAGGGAATGCACTTTAACTTCAAATTAAAAAAAGTCCTGCAGAAACCATCATGTTGCAGAATAAGATATGCAACATCCAATTTGACTTGAATTCTCCAGTTAGGGGCACCAAAACTAGGGAGCTTAGCATTATGATGAAGAGTGTTTTGGCCAACTTCACATCACAATCCCCCGAATAACACAACTTGTACAATATATAATATATTTAGCATAATCTAAACTTACCAATAATATACATTGTTTATAGTTAACATTTTTAAATTAGATATTCCATTAATTGGTTATCCAATATAGAATTAAATATCTAGTAGGTATATTTTTTCCTCATATGTAAGTCAATTTTTGAGAGGGTGTCACTCGGTTTGACAGTTTAGTTTGTCCTTTGCAGCTAAGAGCCTTGAGTTTAAGCCTTGCAAACAACCTCAGCAGAAACGAGCATAAGATTGCGTATATCATCCCTCTCCAGACCACATGTAGGAGAGAGCCTCATGCACTGGGGCATCGTTTTCTTTATTAGATCTGTCATTTATTACTGAACTTCAAAATAGAATCAGTGATACTGGACAACCAAACACTAGAATCAGCCTATGCAACAATAGATACATGAATCAAGTAGTCAACAGATGCAGGCTACACTTGATCTATCATATTACACGGCCTGTCTAAGAAGAGTTAGTATTTAAAGACTTCTGATCCCATAAGTTGATAAAATGTTTCACCTGAGAAAGTTTGCCACATGAACACTGTATTGTGGTCTCTATTCCTATGAATATAGGAAATGCAAGTGACCAGAAGCATTATTTAAGACCTCCAGAAGATGACTACAGTTCTAACTAATTCAAGATTTCTTTCTGTACTTCAGAACTCTTGGTGTATATCTCCTGTTTGCACTTTGCATAGAGAGGGAGAGAGGAGTTTATTTGGGAATAATATAACTCAGAAAGACAACTAATAATAGAAGCAATAAAGAATGCAAGTTTGCCTATACATAATTACATATAGTAGGAAAGTAAATACAAACCACTAAAAGAACATGCATAGGAAATAGTTACTTAAGGCACCTCTTTTGCCGAATACAAAGCAAATTATTACTAACATGAAGAATTAGAGACATGCGAAAACTTACTAACAACAGGGATTAGAAGATGAGAGACAATTTTTAAATCAAAAGGATATCAATTTATATCAGATATGTTAAAGTGATTATCAGTACAGTACCCATTTATATGCAGAAGCATACGAGCACTTGTCCTGTGAATGTGCTCAGTCAAATCTGGAACAGAATCCACCTAGCAAAGGTGAAAGGAGTACATCAGATTTAACAATACAACCAATCTAGTTGTCCTTTCCTAACTTCAGACAATATCAAAGGACAGAAACATCAGACATGCAAAAGAATAAGATCACAGATAATAACTAATGAGATGCCTAGGCTTGATCACATAAAAATCAATTGTTAGAGAAAATTACTAGATTTCTGAAAAAATCTTCAATTATGGCAGCACTGTTCAACATTGACTGTAGATGACCTCTGGATCTTGTCAATACTCGAGCAACTAATGATACTGTTTCAGTAGCTGCACATCTCTCCTGCAACAAGGGGAGAAGTGTTTAACACAGGCAGGAGCTCCTTCACAATGTAGACAATGCATCTTAGCTAGCCGAGGTGTAATAAACCAAAAGGAGATACATGGCAATAGATCAACTATATATCCTGCTACCTAAACAGTTTGTTAGTCATGGATTAGACATAACACCTACAAAATAAATAAAAGAATTTGTTATAATCACACAAGATTCCCAGAAGTCTAAATTATGCGACATACTTTTCATCTCAGAATGCTTTGCTGTTAGAGAAGTAATATCCTCAGCTATATAATCCCAACAGTAAAACATGAGTACATTTTTTTGTTCTATTCCTAGCTCTTTTTCATTCCTAGCTATCCATATAGTAGTCAAAAATGAATATTTTCTGTAGAAATGCAGAATAAATAACATTTTTACCTAAATCTGTGAGAATAAAAGTAAATGGAAGCAATAAAATTCATGTTTTCTTAATTAGATTCTGGTTATTACTACTCATAAACAAGGGCAATGATTGTGACAAGCTGACAATTTGTGATCAGCCTTCAAAATGATAAACTTCAGAAATATTATATTTTGAGAGTTGTATTTCATTTATGCTGATAGAGGACTAAATTGAAAACTAAGGCATTTTTGGTGGTATAGAGAAAAATTCCAATTGAATTTAAAATCACAGTATTGAACTTTTTCAGGAGGGCAACATGTCACTGCAAATGAAGATCCATGTTGCTTGATTAGCGCTACAATACTTTTAAAATAAGCTCATATGTTGCTTCATGTGGTCAATATAGAAGTTACAGTTAAAGTAGCTGACATTAGCCAGTAGATTTCAGTTCTGCGAGTAAGCATGGAAGTAATAAAAAGATCACAGCAATACATTGTTCACAAATTTTAAATCAGAATAATATATCTGACTATATTTCCTTAACTAGAGGTACCTTAATTTACAGAACCTTTTCAAATTAAAAAGGATACCTTCTACACATTCTCTGGTGTTAATTTGCATAACATGTTTCCATAAATTCATAAAATAAGACAAAAAAGTTTAATATCAATTTGTACTTGTATGCATAATTATAGTGGAAAGATACCTTCAAACTAAACGAAGTATTAGGTACATGGGTGAACATTGTGCTGGGAGGTGTAGTAGGCATTACGTCCAACTGCCCGAATGCTGTATTCAATGACAAAGGTGATGAAAGTGACATATGCTGAGGTCTGATCCACTGATCGGAATCTTGCATTATTTTTGATAAAGCTGTTTTCAGCCTAGCTGGATATGACAAGAAAAAATCGCCACTAGTCATCAGAAGTTGACTAGAGATGACAAGAAAGATAAGCAACTAAAATATTAGGAAATCCTCACAGGATAGAACATCTGGTAAGGACTTCCCACTTTGATTTCTATCCTGCAGTCCGAAAGTCTCAAATATATGATGATAAAAGATGCCGAACAGCTGGGCAATACCCTGCATTTATTAACTGAATAAGAACAAGAGGAAGAAATTCAAAAAAATTTACTGCCAATTGTCATAGCAGAAAACTGTAAAGAATTCATAAATCTTACCTTGAAAAGCTCAACATTAACAATTTCCAATTTCTGCATAAGCCTAGCATATTTATCCATCAACCTGATTCATGAAATCTGAATAGCATCAGCACTAAGAAAATGGATATGTATCTTATGTGTAATGTTTCTGCCATGGTTAAATAGGCTATCTACCTTAATAGACAAAGTGAAGAACCCGTTTGGGATGAAATCTCCTCATCATTCCAGTTTGCAGAGTTGGTACTTGCAATTTTTGGTTTTGATATTCGACTAGGCAACTGACTATCTTCATCAATAAAATCAGCAAGAAGGTCTTCATTTTCATCTTCAAAAACAGAACTACTCCCACTTCCATGATTACTAGAATGGCCCTTCACAGATGTCCTGTCATTTGGTAAAAGATCCACAGCATTACCCTCAGCAGATCTGAAACCAGTGGAACCATTGACTGATAGGTGAGCCTTTGGTGATTCTTTAGAACCATATTCTAGCTTTGAAGAGAATGGGTTTTCAGTCTTAAGCCAACATTCAAATCCATTCTTGTGCCTTCCAGCACCAGAAGATTCATAATTTCTCCTATAACCATGTATAGAAGGGGAAGTATTACCAAGAGATGGAACAATTAAAGGAGCACCATCACCAACAAGGCCGGCCAAACTAATCACTTGTGGTGTATCTGATGGCATTTTAACCCAAGCTTCCTTCTCCAGGACCATCTTAAGAGCCTGATACAGAGTAAGGATCACATGATATGTAGATTATATTTACCAAAGTAATAAGATGGAAAACCTCCTAAACCCACAGAAGAATAAGTAGAAACTTTTCAAAGAAGATATCCTAATTATTGAAGTTATAAAATCATCCACTACAGTTGGGATGTCATGCCCCAAACTGCTGCTTGATTTGTCATATAAGAATAAGATGAAATATACTCTGTCTTACAAAATCTTTTACAAATATTTGTTCTTATTAAACCTTCTTATATGAAGACTATTTCTAATATAACATTCTAATATGAAGCTAAAGATTACTAGACATGCTCTGCGTTTGCAGCCAGATAAAATGTTGTAAAAGTTAAATGAATAATGACTAAAATCCATTCATTACAAAAATTAACAAGAACGAACTGTATAACTTTAATAACTGAAATCATAAATTATCATTTACAAATGTACAAGCAAGGCCTGGTCTTTAACTAGAGTTATTGGAGACATTCATCAAGTATTGGAATCTATAGGTTAATGGTGTTGCTGTTGATTCTATTTCCTAATAATCCAATGTGGTCAAGCTTAGATACTAACTCGAGTATAACTGCAACAACTTATGTCATAGAAATTCAAAAGGAGAATTAGTAACCTAACATGCAAATGATAGATAGAGAATAGAAGCTGAATGACTCAATTCCAAAAAACGTAATAATAGTTTCATGAGATACAAAATTTAAGAATGAATTAAGAAATATTCAGGATAGCTAAACATACGTGTACATTTTGACGGTGAAATGTCAGGATATAGTTCTCACAGACAATCTTCAATTTCTGCCGGAATTCAATAGCTTCAACTCCAGAAAATGCTTCACCAGCCAAAATAAATATATTGATATCTTCGTAATTCCTCAAAAACTGGTAAGTGCTAGTTGAGCAAACAGCAGAACAGGACAGCAAAACAGATACACGACTTGTAGTGAGT
This sequence comes from Typha latifolia, assembly GCF_019914945.1. NCBI lineage: Eukaryota > Viridiplantae > Streptophyta > Magnoliopsida > Poales > Typhaceae > Typha > Typha latifolia. The sequence continues at coordinate 11,756,182 of NC_133093.1, read as the reverse complement.
TGCCAAAGATTTCTTCGCCCTCTTTCAAGAGTGCGTGCAACAAATGCTGTGGCATCTTTTCGCAGCTGATAAAAGGGGGAACTGCTTGATGTAACAGCATTACTGTCCATTGCTTCAGTAGATGATGAAGTACGATTAACAGATTCTATCCCCAGTTTTTCATTTGGACTGACACCAGATGGACTATTTGACACATCAAATTTGTCAAGCTTGTTTACAGATCCAGACATGAATCCATTTTGTACACTTGAATCAATTAAAGCTCTTCTCCCTGGATCAGCTAGAGTTCGTTCTGAGCTATGAGATTTATTATTTTGCTTCAGCTCAAGGTTTGAAATCTGAGATTTTAAATCCTAAGACAAGCAGGCAATTACTATTATCACAAGCACTAATAATAAAATGAGAAAGTTTAGCATGCTTTCAGTACTAGACTGATTCAACGTATACATAGCATAGTAGCATTCCAAGAAATGAGAGACAAAAAAGCAGATAAATTTATCACAGATCAATTACAAATGTTTTATTATGAGATAAGAAAAAATATATTTCACACTGTACCATTTTGATGAAATTATGGCTTAAACTCTATGTTCCACTATTTACAAATTGAACAACTTTTTCCCCACAAAACTAGATATAGTATGCAGCCAGATCTTAGCTATAGTTTTGGGTTAAGCCAACTATTTCTATAGTTTGCAGAATGCTCTCAGACGACTAAAAGATAAAGATATTGGGCCAGGACTGAGAGCAGCAGGCTCTTGATCTGGATGGAGAATGCACGAGATGATTGGTAGATCATAAAGTAACCGGTCTCTGGGAAGGTTAATAAAAATATTTTTGCTAATCCTGTCAACCAAATAATGTCTTTCCATTAGATCCTTTTGACTTGGATCTTAAGCAGGGTGGCTTTTTAGCAAATACTGGAAAGTATAACGTCTGAATTATAAATAGTGGCCAAGTAGGGTATAAATTGTAAAATCATTAAAAGAAAGTGCGTGGGAAAAAACCAACAAGATGCAATTCATGTTTCATGCTAAAAAAGTGGCAACCTTTCAACACAAAATATTACAAATTTATCCATATCAGAGATGATTAGACATTTCATTAGCTCAGAGGTAAACCCCCTTTATATCTGTTATTCTGAAAAATGTTAATTTTATTGAGATAATACTTCAACCATTTTTATTCCAAATATGTGTGGATTAGAGATCATGTGGAACAGTGAACTGGTTTAGTCCCTAGCATGGAGGCAGTATAGGAGCAGATGGGGAAAAAATCACTCCTTTACCGGCATTATTAAATGTTTTTGTAACTCACGTGCCCACTTTAACCCTCTTAACCACTCACGATCATGAAACTCGCTCCTTTACCTGTTCTATTATGTAGCGTTGCACCTACTTCATGGTTCACCACCAGCTGTGGGGCATCCTCTAATGGTTTTCAATTCTTGGGTCCTCCTTTCCTAATAGTGCTTTGCAAGGCTGCAGTTTCTTTTTAATAGGGTGGAGTATCTGTCTTGACATGCTGCAATCCTATAGTTGACCCACTCTAGTTATTCTTTAACCCCTTTAATCCCATCTTTTGTGAATCCGTATGTTGTGGCAGCATATAGAAGAGTTCCTCTTTGAGGAAATAGATGGTATACCAGTCAATGAAATCAAGAGAGAACTTTATGTTACAGACACACAATTAGAATGTGGCATCCAAACAGTGTTTTTCCTGAGAGTGGAACCATCCAAGCAATTCATCGTTAAGCCTACTCTAAACTAAGCCTCTAAGAGTGCACTTGGAAGCTTGTAAATAGAAGACTTCAAATGAACTGAATACGGAAATAAGAATGAGAATCCATAGTCCAAATGAGATCTGAGACAACCATAAGCAAAATAAAAGCAGCCAAGATAACACCATATTAAGGTAGCAGGAAACTGATAGGATTCATTACAAAGAATATTCGTTGTGGTACAAAATGAAAGTTCTCCATGATAATTCATTCGATCAGAGACAGTTCAACTAAGCTTCCAAAGATAAAGAAAACTTAAATATACTAACGCCATTAAGTAATATCTGTAAAATGAAACAAATTTACTTGCCTTTTCTTCCGGATGGAAGCTCATAATAGAATAAAATGAGCACATCAACCTAAATAAGGTCTCCAAGGTTTTCAACAAACACTGCCTAAATTTGGATTCAGGTATTTGAACACAGAGATCACTGTATGTCAGTCTGCAGCAGAAAAAGGTTAGTAAACGAAATGTAAAAGGGAACTTCAATTGTTATTGAAGGCCAGTAGATTCAGCCTTCGGCAATTTTCCTCCTATTGCAATTCAGTAAGCTAATTACTTCAGAAAGCATAGAAACAATAGGATAGAAATGCATCCAAACTTCGGGAACTAAGTTACACTAGACATCCAAATATCAGTATAACTATAAAAATGCATTTATGGCCAATAGGCTAAAAAAAGATGTAGTAATGTACTTATTAAATAATCGTGTCTAGTGAGAATCCATCAAATACAACTCCCTCTCCCTCCCTCTCTTTATATATGACTATAAAGGATAAAAAATGAATAGACATAGAAACTTCAAATCAGAGAGAAAACTTTCAGACATAAATACTTCCTTTTAGCCTTACCCAAAAAATATATATATATAACTACAGTACATAGATCAACATAAACAAGAACACCGAATAGTCTTCACTCTTCAAGAATGTTTTCTTCTTCTAGTTCAGAGATTCCTCTTTTTGTCTATTATGCCATTTATAAAATATAAAGGGTTCCTGGCTCATGTTATTTTGGGCCCTACACCATTGGTTTTCCCAGTCTCATACTCTCATTAGCCACAGAAACTTATTCAGCTTTGAGGCCTCTTCAGGCATTGTTACTGACTTTCGTAAGAGGTAAAGATACAAATGTACTTCTATGTGCCTATCTTCATTCAAAACACATATATGTGTGTATGCTACTTTTACTCACTCTGGAATAAAAAGTTGCCCTACATTCCTATGCTATAAAGCATGAACATGGAGACAGTAACAGGACACAACAATAGGCAAATTTGTTGATTCATTCATCTAAATATATTTGAGAGATCTCATGCAATATGTCCTGTTTATAAAATGAGCTGTTCTTTACAACCATTTGAAAGGATCTGGATCAAGGTGCCCTTTATTTCCAAGGACCATTAATAAAAATGAGGAACCCTCTGATATGCATACAAGAGACCTACTTCTCCAATACCGATATCTCAAATGGTACACCCTACAATCTGATACTGAAAAGGTTTACTGATTAGAAGACTCTCACAATTCATAGGTACACTGCTTGCTGCATGACGATTGCTAGTTATCCCATGAGGTGATTACTGCAAGGCCATAGGTGATAACTTAACATATCCATCAAAATCTAGTAATGGTTATTTTAATTATAAATTAGCGGCAAGCACCCCATCTGCCTATATCTACTATTTGTAAACAAGTAATCTTTAATACTCATAGAGCATTACCAGAATACAATTATGTAATAGTAGAATATCAACTATATAGTGGAATATCCAGGTTAATGAGTCATACCCATTCATCATAATGCATTAATGTTCAAAGTAACCAAAAGTACATCTTAAAACAATTGTACATATGAACTTAACAACTCCAAATTAAGAGGTGTTCAACTAGACAGTAATTGATGTTACTTGATAGATCGATGGAACACTATGAATGTCTTGAAGGTTGATATTTATGACTGGTAACATATAATTTCAAAGATCACACATAATCAACTTGGGTAATCCACTAAGCTTCTTCCCATGAGGTAGGTTGTTCCTATCACATAATGCACATATATGCAACAAGATGCACAGACATGAACATATTGAAACAGAACAATCATCCAATAAAAATGATTTGAATCACATTATGCTATTCAGCAAATTGAAGAATCAAATGTAATAGAAAACAACCTCCAAATATATGCCATAGCATGTCACTCATTTAATTCAAACGTAGATTCTAAACGGTTAATCTATGTATGACACCATCATGATAACCACAGATATGGAAAGATAAAAAATTCAGTTGACTGAAATTGGGATGAATTTATAATGAACATAAACCTAGATTCTGGACAGCAGTAATAATTAGTTCCACCAAATAGATTTTGAAACTAGTCGGGCCTATTAGAAATTCAGCACTACAATAAAAAGATTTCTGTTTAATGACATCTAAAACAGAAAATTGGTCAGTGGAGAGGAAAATGAGACCATTATTCAGTAGTTATGTGGATCAGGAGTTATAATGGGCAGTAGAAATGTAATAGAGTAACATAAGGAACAAATAAAAAGCGTATAAAATGTACCTGCTTCTCTGTGCGCTATTTCCAATTTCCTGCCATTGCAATTAGTCATTTAAAACCTGTTCTAGGAAGATAGTAATAAAAATATAGCACCCCAATTGTAAGCAAAAGATTACTTTCAACCACAAATTCTAGTATCAATAATAAAGAAAAGAGTACCAATACTAGCAAATCCCATAGCAAGAATCAAACAATTTAGGTCTATTTCAAGAACACAAATAATGAAGAAAAGTACAGCTAGTTAAAAATTTATAATTCATTAGTGGGAGGTTAGAGGATCACAACAAATATGATTCCATATGGAGGATGCTGAGGAAGATTCTGCCATTTCTGATTATCAATTTACTCTAAACAAGCTAGAGCTCAGTGATACAAATAGCATATTATTTTCCAATGATAAAGTTCAAAGTTGAGCATTTCTCTTGATCTAAAACCAGTAGGTCTATTGCCTTTATCATCGATATTAAAAATCTAACTAGCAAATTAAAAAACTGTAAAGTTACTCATACATCTCGTTAAGCTAATCTTGCTACTTGGCTGGCAAAATAGGGAAGAAGCCTTGGTTTTGGCCCTTTTGGGTATAGGATGAAAAATTTCCTTCTGAACTTGTTTAATTTTTGTCTCCGATTTTGATGGAGACTTTTGTACCCAGTTAACCACTTATTATCATTTCATTTCTTGGGAAAAAAAAAGAATCAGTAGGTCTTGATATGTGTCTGATTCACTCAAAAAGTAGACCTTAGATACCAAATAAAGGTAAATGATAATTGGATGCATAGAAAGCGTAGAGAACAAGAATTTTCATGCACACAATAATGGATGCGGTCATTGCAATGTATTTTGTGTACAAATAAAGGAATAAGCAACGACTAAAAACTGAGGTTAACATAACAGGAAATGATAAGCCTGATACCTCTTCCACCAGATCTCTTAGTACAATATGTGTCTGAGAGAGTACTTCTTGCAGAAAGAAACTCTGTATCTTTTCAGCCATACCACCAATGTCTCCCATAAGTGCATATGCATCAACTGCCTATTAGTATTGAATTTTGATAGTTGATGAACAAATAAATGAAGGTTAGCACATACAAAATGAGTTGCATCTAAGGAACTGGAAACTCTTAAGTCAAATTAAGAACAGTTAATTGACTGTTGACATGATTTAAAAACCAACAGGAGATGAAACCACAACATGGAAACATGTGGTATTTTCGAAGATATAACACCTCAATAATTCAGATTTATCATAGCATAAAGTAGCTCAGAATAACAGCATTATGAAGGATAAGTATAACAAGAAAATTGCACTCTCAAATAATAGTGTTTTTTTGTACTAATAAGAGCATCTCAGTAAATGACTTGGTTCATAGCTCATAAACGAGTGATCTGGCCCTACCACTAGCACTTTATCATTTCCAAATGCTGTTAATCGGAAGAAAGTAAGTCTTACATGTAAAATGATATGAATGCCCCCTCTCTGCCTATGCTGGTCTGGAGCAGAATCAGCATGAGAATGCCAAATGGGGGTATCAAACCATGTCAACTTCTACCAACCTGTACTGATCGGCGACCGCTTTCAGCACATATTACATGAGCAAGCAGGGATCAATTTGGGACATGGGTGTTTCATATGCCAACTAATGCCGATCAGCTTAAACATACTATCTTTTTAATGATCCACTCCTCATTTAACAGAATTTGTACATATACATGAATTAGTACTTTCAAATGATGGTCAAGAGTTATTATCTATATCTTCTAAATGGTGAAACTAGGACTTCCAGATTGCATCTTCCTCCAGGATTTATGTGAAAGCTTGTATGCGACTATGCGAGAACTCTAAATTGTACATCCTTGTTTTAGGTGAATTATAAATTTATAATATAGGGAAAAAGTCTTGAGTAAGCCTATTACATTAGGATTAATGTAACCCTAATTTCTGGATGGCATAACATATAGACCTGCAACGGACAACAATCTTGAGTGAATCACTTTGCGAGAAGATAGGCATCACTCCTAGGTAACCCTCAATGTGTCGTTTGATCAGACCTATCCATACTCCATAGTATCCATATATCAAAATATATGTGATAACAGTTCCTAGATATCATGATTTGATAGTTTTGCTGAATCCATCGAGATATCAGAATGATGTTGATTCTTTCACCAAGAGATGTTCTGTCAATGTATGATATTTGATGACATACCTTGAGATTTCCCCTTCATTTAGAATTTCCTTAGGAGGTAATGTTGAGATCATTTCTAATAATAATTCAGTTATTTCTTGAATAGTTATAAATGCCATAACATCTGTGTACATCCTACTTAGAAATAATACATGCATGTTTTATTTACGCTGCAGTTGATACCTGTCACTATTACTATGTTTCAGTGTGACTATGATATCCTTGTTGCATGCCATGATAATACAAATTATAAAAAGAAAGCTCAAAACTTCAGAAATAGTATACATCAAAAGAAAATAAGAATGTCATTGCCAACAGATGGGAATACTGACAGTTATGTAGCTTTCTTCATTGAAAGTTTGACATATTCCTAGCAAATGTGAATCTAACTTCTGAATTGTCCTTGCTAGCCAAGCCTGTAAATAACAAGATCAAAAACACAAACTACCACAATATTAGTAATATAAAATTACGACAATCTAGATTATGATAGCAGAAGAAAGGTATTAAGAAACACTTCCAAAATCATAAAGTAAGACAAGAGTCGGTTGTAAAAGCGGTAGAAATAACCTCTACACCATGACCCATTTCCTGCACAGCAGAGAGCTCTGCATAATTGTCCAAAACTTGCAAGTACTCGGGCAATAACTGAAATGCCTGCTTACAGGTAGTGAAGCAAGACAGTGGAAAACATTAATGAAATTATGTCGAGTAAAATAAAGTTTTCCTACAATCTAAATGTGTAGTCTCCATCTTGAACAAGAGTAAAAGTGAATAATGTGCATAAAGAATATGATTACAACACTTACATGGAAGTAGTCTCCATCTTGAACAAGAGTTTCAAGTTCCCTCTGCATGTCTAGTGCATGGCGAAGTTCTGTGAGAATTGGAAGCATGTCCTGCATTGAGTTATAAAGTTAGAAACCATGTGACAACATGATTCACAAAATATAGACAATAGAAAAGATTGTCACTGAAACTCATTGAATGTCAAGCACTGTGCTTATTTGATTGAGGCAGTGCGAAAGATAACAAATTTAGTACATTAAATAAGTAAAAGATAAGACATGCTATGAAACCATGTTACAAATACTGCAAAAAAGAAAATATATAATATACAAGCACTCAAGCTTCTGAATTGCAAGCTTAATGAAGACGATTGGAATTTGAAAAGGCTGATTTGATAAGTTGGACAAGCAGTTATTTCCAGTTATAGTAATAAGTAGTACAAATTTTCAATGCATGGTTATCAGACTAAATAATTCCACAGCATCAAGAAGGCACTTGATACGAAGTTGTTGTAAATTACAATTTGTCAGGAGGACTAATGCCGTTAATTCTGTTCAGTCAGTAAACAAAGCAAAATGATATGGACCTTATTTAGAAACTCTGATGCAAAGTATAGGAAGAAATTGTATAAGAAAATAAGATATAATCTGATATAACATGATTTACCAGTAAAGCTTGTTTCCTCTTTGATTTTGTATTGACAACAAGATCTCTTGAAACTTCATGCTTTGACAAGGCTATATGTCTTCGCCCATTCTGTAAATTTAATCATGGCATATTCATAATGATTATTGCTACAAATACCAATGGTATGTATTTTGATGCCTACTTAAACTAAAGTATTAACTGTATAATTATATATGTTCTTAATTATTACTTTTTTATTAAAAAAAGTTCCTGAGGAATATACCATACAGATGACATTTGCAACCTTCAAGTCTTGTTCTAGCTCCATCACTAACTGCATCCCCTTCACTAACAGAAGCAAAGCATCAAACTTCTGGGGTTTGACCAAAATCTTCATATAGAAAGCCATCATACATGAAGCGAATACTGTACTAACAATCAAAATGAACCAGGAGTGTCCTAAGTCGTAACAATCAAAAAGGTCCAGCATAGAACTCCAAGGAACAGTTTACTTCTTTTACAAGAAAATGAATGACAGATTGCAGAGATATAGATTTTTCAATTATGGCTTAGTTCATAGAACTATAGAAGAAACAAAATCTAGTAGCCTAGTACCCAAATAGTAGTAAAAACTGCAAGACCAAAACTCTTGGAGACCAGTATCATGATAGAGAATAAAACTGCATTATAGGATACCACAACGTAGCAATTTAAATGTGAAGCTCAAGGAAAAGGCAAAAGACAAGAAATAGGTAGATATTAAAATTAGACCCTCCTATGCAAATACAGGAACAAAAAAATGGAAGAAGAATACATGGATAAAAATAAGGAGCACTTTCTCCAGAGCTTCCTAATATGGATGCAGTTTGACGGTCTAATGGTATCGAGTGGGGAAAAAGAAAACCAAAAGCATGTAGCAAAAGAAACTTTCTAACAAATAGGGATCATTAATGCATTAAAGTACCTGTCACATAACTACTGAGATAATGCCAAAGCAAAAGAACATTTTCAGCAGTAAAAAACAACATTACTAAATTCATCATAACATGAAAATGCTGATAGAGAAACTTAATCATGTTTGCGTACACAACATGTAGCATGAGTTAAAGCCAACTACCTATGCTATTAACAACAAAAATCATCTAATGTCATAAACTGTCTTTCTTACAGAAGTTTCTTAAGTTCTAAACAACTGAATTCAACATCTGGTTTTTGTTTTTGTTTCTAGTTCAATACTAAGAAACAATGTTAAAATAGCCAGGCACAATATAAGAAGACACTCTCTTAATACAGTACAATATTACTACGGTCACTCCATGAACATTAAAAAAATACAAATAATGTTAAATGTTGAAAAAGAGAGGTAAAATTCCCTCTCAGATATATTCTCACAAAGATGGACTTTATACACAAAAATCTAAAGAATATGAAAAAGATGATCAATCTTATGAAATTAATGTGAATTTCTGAAATTAGAGTTTAAAAAGCATTAATTCTTTCTTTGCTCCCAATTCTGGATAAGAAACATACCCATTTCTTCATGGTGCTCCATAACATGGCGTGATAGGCGTTCAGCAATCTGATCAAGTTGTGCTAATCTAAGAGTAGACTGGAAGTATCACGAGAGAAATCTTGCATAAGCAGTTCGTTAATAGTCAAAAGGTAAAGTAGCCTATATAGAAGTTTCTTAGTAGCCAAAGCACATTAAGGAGAACAACTGGATTAAGTGAAAAACTGAAAGGCAAATTTTTTGCACGAAACAAATATCAGAAACATGTTCGAGTAATATGAGAAATGCAAATAATGAAATTACAACATAGAAGAAGCTTCTTTCTAGCAAAACACAATAATGGACATAATAAAATCACTAGGAAATGAAGAAATGACATTTTCTGCCAGAGAAGACTCAAACTGTAAGAACTGAAAAAAAGAAGATAAAAGAGAGCACACATGCAACCCCCTTCCCTTTCCCTCTCCCTCTCTGTCACACGACGGGAAGAGTGGCCGTGAGATTTATGGCCACGCTGAATCAAATCTAGATTCAGATTAAAATTTAAAATCTAACATATAAATATAAACTCTAATCCTATTATTTCACCCCCTACATTGATATCTCTCTCTCTCTCCCACTAAACCCGTCAGAGCTTGCACAGTGAGATCAGATTGCCAGAGCGATCATGGACTATCACGCGACTCGCCGGTCAATCCTCACCCACCCCTCAAAGTTAATTAAAGTTTAATAGGTTAAAAGAAAATTACATAATTTTGGGTCACGGCTTCGTCGCAAATCGAGCCGGTCGGCGGCTTGGAGTCACTCCAGCCCGCATTCGGAGCTTCGCTTCAATGGCCTCGTGTTGTAAGTACCCTCTCTTTGAGTTTGAGTCCTTGTGGCTCAGGTGATTGTAGAGGCAAGCTCCATAGCCGTCGACAATGGAGTGGTGATCATCAGTGTCGCTTGCTCGCCACGGATGCCTCGTAGGGTCAACATGGTCACGAGGGTGGCAGGGAGCATGCAGTGTGGTTGCGCCGACGGCGATTATCGTCGATGGTCTCTCCCCCTCCTTCAATCCCTCTTCTTTTCTCTCTTCTTGACATCCTTGAGGGAAAGAGCAGTTATTGCGGATTCGGGTCTGGATTTTGAATCCATCAAACCCGACCCAATTAATTAGGTTGTGGGCTACAAGCCGACCGTAGGCCCAGTCCCTATATATTAGTGGGTTTGGATCTCAAACCCAAACCATTAATTGGTTACTGTGTAGGCTGCGGGCTAGCCACAGCCTAGTCCAACCATTTGGGCTTAATCTAGCCCATTTGAATAATTTAATTAGTTTTAAATTTAAAAATTATAATAGTGATTAAATTAAAATTATATTATTTTTTTATTATTCAAAGGTGATGATTTTTAGCACGTGAATTAGGAATTTTAGTCATTTCACTTGGACTAAAATGAGTTGGTTCACTCACATTTTATCTGTTTCATATTTCATATTTATTTACATGATCACGTATTTTTCTATGTGCAAATTAAATATTATATTTCTATGTGCAATTTAACTATTATATTCTTGTGCATAAAATATATCACTCAATGCATTGCTATATTTCGTGCAAAATAGCAATTTTAATAAGCAAGAATATTAGTGAAAAAATATAATTGACATTTGATATAACTTAAATAATAGTCCCGGCATAGATCGCTTATGACTTTTGATGGTGATTCAAGTCTATCTGAAAGTCCAAGGGAGAGTCCTATTTTATATCAATGTATTGACTTTCGACGGTGACTCTGGCGGAGTTAAGGAACAGCCTCAAGTTAATTCAAAAGACTTCCTAAGGTGACTTTAGTCTCTCTCAATGATTAGTGGAAGAGACGGTGTGCGTTTATCATATAGTGATACCTCCTGATAATCCTAACCGGATTAGCTATGAGGAAAAGACTCCAGCGTCATCTCGATATGACTTCTAGTTAATATAAATCAATAGAGTATTAACCCATTTGAGACATATGACGTTATTAACATTGAAAGAAATTTAGCATATTGACATGAAGCATATTATAAGTTATGATTTACGCTATGATTGCTTGCATTGTTATTACTATTGTTAAAAATATTCTTAGTGAAATTGTCATTTGATGTCGTTGAACTTGATTTACTTAAAAGTTACGAATTTTAAAATTACTTGGCTTTTGAGTGGATTGTTGACTTATGAAATTTCATTTTAATATTTCAGGTACCGGTCAACGTGATGACTGAGCGAGATGCACCGAGATCCCACTTCCACTAAAGATCTACCATTTTTATGTTTCTTTTCTATTATCTTTATGTTTTAAACTAAAAATTAATTTAGTTTGATTAGAAACATATTAGTGGTAACATTGGTCATTTTTAATTATTGTCGGATTATATTTATTAAAGTTAGATGTTCATATTAATTCTTGAGTTGTAGACTTTATAATTAATTTAGGCTCTGTGTATTTTAAGTGTATTGAGATAAACAACTGTCATGATTCCGATTTTGGGACATAACATAACCTACAAATATTAAGAAAATAGGGTTAACTACATCTACACCCCCTAAACAATATTAGATTTTCATGGAGACCCACTGATTTTTTTTTCTCATTAAATATCCCCTCTAAACTTTGGATCTAAGTAAAATGACAAACAGTGATGGTATACATTTAATGACTATTATACTGTTATACCAATTGTAAATATACCATGCCATTAATTTCTAAACTAAGATAAATTTCAAATTACACAATTACCCTCAACTACTCTACTTTCAGTTAAGAGCAAATAATATTAAAAAATAGTTAATTATACTTTACCCTCTTGTGGTTTGGCTCAATTTCACAAAGTCCAAATGCACTTTCAACTTAAGCACTTAACCCCAATATATTCTTGACTAAAATGCAATTGTTATTTTTTTCATCGTATTGGACTACACTAGTGGTTGAATTTAAAGATTCTCATTAAAAACAAAGTTGTAAAGAATTAGATAAGCTTTCTAATGAATCTAAAATAATATTGATAAATTTTAGATAAGAAAGATATGACAAAAACATACATATATTTATTATATCTTTATCATTTAAATTCTAATCAATATTATTGTAAATGTATTAAAAAGCATACACAATCTTTTACAACTCTGTTTCTAATGAGGATCATCAAATTCGACTACTAATATAGTCAACTAAGATGAAAAATATAACTGTTACATTTTACTCACGGCCATAAAGAGATTAAGTATTTAATTTGAAAATACATGGAGGCTTGTAAAATTGAGCAAAACCACAAGTGGATAAAATGCAATTTCTCCAACAAAAAAAACTTTTCATTCCTTTCTTTCCCACCAAACTCTCCTCCTCCATATTCCTCAGCTCAAGCCACCTAAAAAAAATCAAATTATCCAAGCTTTTCCACCACCCACTGCACCCATCTTTGAGGAAGAAGTTAGCATCTAGCCATGGGAAGTACTAAATTCCTTACATCCAAAACTCAACTCCCATCCCCCAATTCCCACCACCCACTACACCCAATCCATCTCTCCCTCTCCCTCTCTCTAAAGAAGCTTTGAGGCCTAGCTTCCTTCAAGTCTTGGTTGATGGTATTTTATGTAGATAGCTCAATTTCCAATAAGGTGCACAGCAAGAGGCTTTTCTTTCTTTTTTCATTTAAATTTTCTGTCTAATGATATTTTAGTCCTTATTATTGGGCTGAAATAAAATAAATATAAGTTTACCTACAAATGAGGGCTGAAATAAAATAGATATATGCTGACATAAGTGACACGTAAGCAAAATCTGTTAATATGCCTGATGGCAAATTAAATTCTTATTAAATTATGTAATTAAATTAAATTCATATTTTAAAGGGAATATTGTAATAAAAGAAAGTTCAAGGGGTCTTCATGAAAACTGGGTATAATTCAGGGGGTGTAAATGTAACTAACCCAAGAAAATATTAACTGAATTAACAAAACCATCTTACCTGTCCCTGCTGATAGCACACATAAATTCTGTAAATAAATTCACAAGAATCAACTAAGAAACATAATACCTACCACTTAATTAAGATTAAATCACTAAACTAGTAATATTGCAGAGTGATGAATAAGAAAAATTACCATCTCACTGACCTGCTTATCAAAATAGATTGCATCATTTTCTTCAAATGGAATATTTTCCAAAATGTACCTAACTGGGTCAAAATCCTGCAAGCAGATGATATGACAATTTTATAAACATATCAAAAGGCTCGAAAAAGTCAATCACAGTAACATTATCAAAGACAACATTATTGAAAAGTTTAATGCACTGGTTAAGGGATAATGTGCAGCAGGAAATCCATAACTGGCAGAAAAAATTGCATAGTGCTTGAAGAGTATGGGGGAGAAAACTGTCACTATGCATCTTTTCATACTTTCTTGACAAATATTTTCTGATGTTATCAAGCTACCTAATGGCGAGTTTAATAGGATTGGCCTGACTCTACACACTCGAAAACATATTTAAGCAATATGAAAAATGTCTAGTAGTTAGAATGACCTGATCAAACTAGTGCTGAGACCTATTTATGTTGCATGGAAAAAAAAATCTAGATTGTTAGAAGGGCAATGAATCAAACCACACAAAATTAACTATTGGTGTTCTCTACAAACCAACAGCGAAGATAGATTATATAAATGAAATTCTCAAGAAAAAGCAGAACCTCTTCATAGAAATCTTCTTCGAGCTCCTCTAATGTTTGACCTTGAATTCCGCTTCCGTAGATTGAAACTAATTCTTCAGAACTTGAGGGAAGGCTAATCCTTTGATGTGGAGGTATCCCCGCCAGAGCACGAGCAACAACAGCAGCAGCTGCTGCCCGAGCAGGAACCTGTAGAAATGGAATGAACTCAATCAAGAACATGTCAACTTAATACGCAGATGCAGATGCAGCTGCCTCAACTAAAAGCAAGAAGGCTTTGTCATGAATGGCCCCACTGTTGGCAAGACCCTTCAGAAGTCGGTGCAAAAATTTGCATATGAACAATATGTTTTGAAGGTCAAGAATTCAAAGCAAATTCTTTGTACCGGTTAATTATTTTGTGTAGTTTCTTAAAATTCTAAAGCATTCTTGGAAGAACAGTTGATAAAATGTCCTCCATGCTACCCTTATCAAAAGATCCATTGAAATCTCTGGATAAATTTAATTTTTATACTATAATCCGTTTGGCATTCAAAAGAACGATGCGATCTTCTATCCAAAACATATATAGTACAACTTCAAGACTTCCAAGAACCGGGAACCTCTCTCGCAGACCCACATTACGTGGAACCCCGTCGATCTCATCAGAACAGAGCAAGAAACAATCAAACGAGTAAAAGAGCCGGACCTCCGGTCGTTCCGACTGCGAGGGAAGGAGACCCAACGATCTTGCAGAACGAACAGAGCTAAGAAGCTTCTCCCCGACCCTCGACAGATCCATCCCGCCCCCTTGGATCAAGAGCAAGGGGAGGAAGAGCAAAGGCCCCGGGGTCTCGAACTCCTGGAACGAGGGCAATCCCGGTGGATCTGGCCGCATCTCAGCTCGCGAGATCACGGATTCCCCCACCGACGACGCCGCCGCCGCCTATGCCATCCAATTCCATCACAAAATAGCGGACGCGCGAGGATTCTGAAGGCTCGCGGTTGGATCCAACGAGCACGATCACTTCTCTCTCAATCTCTTGGCGCTAGGGTTTTGGCGCGGTCGCGTCGAGCAGGAGGAAGGAAGGTAGGAGGAGGACGATTTGGGAATTGGGGGGGGGTTGGAGTTTTTAGAATAGCAGAGGAGAAGGAAAACAGGTGATGGAAAATATTGTATCGATGGGATTACATGGGTAAGTAAATTACTTAAACTGGAGTAATGATTTCTAATCGGATGGACGGTGGTGATATCTATTAAAGTCGTTTTTGAAAGTAACCTCCTCTCCGCTTGTTGGCGAATGAAAGTGAACTAGTGAAGGGGTAATTAATTTTGGTTATTTCTCTTCCTTCTTTTTTTATTTCATCAAGATAACTTCATTTTTGACTTTGGGATGCTGCCACCTTGTATAAAAGTGGAGAGTTTGTAAGTTAAATTTATTTAACTAATGTGATTATAAAGTGGAATTATTTTGCAAACCATTCGAGGAGACTAAAATTGAGATAAACATATAAGTGTGACTGTCGTCTAACTCTCAAGTTAGAAGGAAAATACTACGTAAAGAAAAGAAATACCGGTGCAAATCCTTACATTTGCAAGAAAAAGAATACAGTTAAAGATGATAACCCTACTTATAAGGGCATTTATACTGAAAAACTTTCCTTTACCTTCTCAATTTACAGGGCCCGGCTCAAATGTTACAACTACCCATGAGCTACAAGAGTTCATTTTGGCATATAGTAAGAAGAAATATCAATCAGTGGAAAAAAGTTCTATTCCTAACCTTCCAGTCAGCAACAATAGGGGAAATCAATAAAAGAATATAAATCTATGCTGCTTGCTCTTCAGATAGTCAACTCCTTTGGAGAAGAAATCAAGGGAATGAAAAGAGTATATTCACACCATGGATGTCATCTTCCGGTAATTCTTGTGAAGCGAACAACCCCCAAAGTTCATGAATCCTTTTGACCTTCGAGAAAAGATAATCAGAAAGTAAATCACTGATACTGATACTATCGTGATTTCTCTTTTTGTCCCAGTGCTTTCTGTTTGTACCCAAATTTATGCCTTTCTAACAGCTTCTCCTTGGTCTTCCTCTTTTTGTCCATCTTTTGCCTATACCTTTCTTCTCTCTCCCTCTCAAAGATCCCTTGCCAATGCACTTCACCAGTTAAAGGCCACAACCATGGGCCACCAGAATGCATGCCATCATCTGCATCCTCCGCCAGATCCTCATCCATGCTCTTCAGTAAAGTGAAGTTAAAGTATTTCACCCACATTTCTCTATGCACGACAGGATGCTGCTCACTGAGCTCTCCAGAGATCGGATCAAGGTAGACCATCTTCCTGGCACTGTGATAAGCCCAAACGTTGACAAGGACTTCCAATATTCGACAGTAGCAGTGTTTTTTCTGGGGTCACAATTAAAAAAAATAAGGTGGCTCTAATATTACATTATCAGAAATGAAAATGACATTGTAGAGAAAATTAGCAACCTCTAGCTTTGATGATCCCAGCAAGCATGCAGCAGGACTGCTGTAATTGTGGCTCAAGCTATCAAGTGAATCGACAAACATCCTGAAACATGGGAGAATAAGTGTAAAGCCAAAAAATTGGCAATACCATAGAATTTTTAATTCTATACCATAGAATTTACCTTGAGAACATCACGAACTCTAGAAATGATGGAGTTGGCATTACCCAGCTATGAAGAATAGACCAATAATCACCATTACCAGGCATTGGTGGCAGGACTGCCATGTGATCAGGCAGCTCATACATCAATCTGAATGCATCCTCAAATAAGGCACTACAGAAGATTGTTAAACAGTCAAACATAAACAGCAGTTGATATGGATATGGCTAGATAAATATTTGCGAGCGAAGTATGGGTATAACAGCAGATATTTCTTTACAGAAATTGTTTAGACTTAAGAGAACCTACAGAAGATTGCATAAATGTGCAAAACAACAAATTTCCCCAACTATTAGGGGCAATCACATCATTAAATGGAGTAAAATGCTGTAAAAGAACGATGCATAAGGGGCAGGAAAAACAAAAATTTTCTTTTGATGCACAAGTGTTGCTTTTAACTTTGCTGATCAGAAACAGAGATCAGAGAGTGTAATGATTTTCATAAGTTTTGTAGCAACTGCACCTGCAACGACCAGCATTTTGATGATCACACATTGACCAGAAGTCAAGATTTATATTTCCTCCAACGTCCTTCTGATCCATAACCATGGGCACCCAATAGTAGACAACATCTCCTTTATTTTCTGCCAGAATAGACTCCTCTAAGGCTTCTTCAGCTCTTTTAGACAAAGAAACCTAATTGAGGGAAAATATTGTCAGTAGATCTCCAATCACCATGTTGTTTTTTTGTAAAATACCCATTTAAGCAAATAAAATAAATGTAAAAGAGAATAAGTATCTTTACAAAGCCTAGAAGAAAAAATACTACTAAATGCATACAAGGTGAGCTTTCATTCACAGGCTGCAAACTGGGTCAATTAATTGAAGTGAAAAACCAATGGTGAATCTCAGAATATGTTTTACCTTCCTTCCAGCAGCATGCCATGACTGAAACCCAATCCATGGTAACTTGTGTATGCTATCCACCCTGTTAGCTACTGCAAACATGGACCCAAACTCGCAAAAAAGGTCCTTGTAATATGTCTCATTTAAGATATGAAGCCGGCTAACTGCATCTATGTCGTCGGTCCTCGATCTTCTGGCTCTCTTGGACTGAAGTAGGTATGTGAGAATGATTAAATAGCACATAATATGGGTACACAATAGGATGCATAGATAAACATTAAATGAAGTCTTTATTGTAGGAATGGCAAAAGATCTGCATAGCAGTATCTGGGATGAAACTATACCACTTCAGTTATTACGCAAACATGATTAAGGGAAAGAAATGCATGAGTATTACATCACATGATGGATTAGAAAAATGTATCATAAGAAAGAAAAAGAAAAGCAGATGATTCTGAAATCAGGTGATACTTCCAGAATGGCCTGTAAGTAAATAGTAAGTTGACTAAGACACTGCAAAATATGACTATATCAAAAGAAAAAGGATGCAGTGAAAGCTAACCAAATCACAGAAACATACAAGAGTGATTCCACGGTACATAGAACCGTGGTGAAGAAATGGCCAGGCCCCCTCTCCACTGTAGATTTCATAGATGCACACTTGCTGTCCAGTCCTCTCTAATTCACCTTCATCACGTTCATTTCCTTCAAATTTCAGCTTTTCCGCTTTACGAGCATTCCGATATACATCCTCCCATGATCCTGAAGTTTTCTCCATCCTTTCCTCAAGCTACAATTGATCCAGAAAATTAGAATCATCAACTGCAATAAAAATCCTCGCAAGCAACGAAGATTCAAGAAAATGGTAGCCACACTAAAACAAGCAAACAACTTACCTCCTGCATTTCTCGCCTTTCAATGTCCTCAGAAATTTCCATTTCACTTAGGTCATCCCAATCCAACTGTGTAGGGTAGTCATATACGGAAGTGTCATTTCCAACATCTGATTTCTCCTTGTGGGTAATTTCAGCAAATTGCGCCTCAAGCAGATCCACAATTCTGGAGTGATTATTATGGTATTCGTCAGTTTGCTTATCACCATATTCCTCTCTGGTTTTCTTATCAAACAAATCCCATAACCAGCTATTTTGTTTGATTTGAGAAACAGAAGCTGGCAGCTTCACATCTGATGCAAATTGAATTACATTTTCAAGAAGCTTTGCATGAGAAGCAATACAATCATATGCTAGCATGTTCTCTGATAATATTTTAGCCTGGGAAGCAACAACACGAGCTAGGTCAGACAACTTCTTTTCTTCTATTACAAGTGAGAGAGCTCTAGCTAATGTGTTTGAGTCACTAGGATGAAAAAGGAAGCCATGAACCCTGTCTCTCACCTGCAACCCGGAACTTGTATTAGAAAGGAAATGACTTAAGCAGTGAATAGTATCAACAAACAAGAAGAAGCTGAAAAAGAAAGCTTACATATCTCATTATTACAGTCAGATTTGGAGCGATAATGGGAATTTCAAAGGACATGGCCCGCAATAATAAGGGAGGAAAAGTAGGTTCCTCTTGGAAGGAACCATAAAGAACAATATTGGCCATCAATAACAAGCTGTTTACATCATGCTCCATAGAGTAGTGCCTTACAAGACCATTAGGAAATCCCATATGTGTAGCAAGTTCCTAAGCAACAGCACAGAAGTATGAATTCAGTCATTGGCTACTAGAATAGCATATGACAGGAATTGCAACGCCATTTGCACGAATACTTAATTGTTACACTTTCATTACTAAGTAAAATCTACTATGACTAAAAAACATCTCAAGAGAAAAAGAAAAAATAATCTTAATAAATACTAATTAGTAATTACACCATTTTACTATGTGAGGATAAAGAAGAAGAACCATGGTTATCACAATCAACACTACAGATTACAGTTCATAAATGCCTACTGAAGAGCTACTCAGTTGCAGCTACAACGAAGAGAAAAAAAGAAAAGGTGTCACTAGACAGAGGAGGAACTGCAGTTCATATCATGAGAACATAAAATTGACTATTTGAAGAATTACCATAAGAGTTTGGCCAGGCAAGCACAAGGTAATAATGATGAGGAATATTAAAGCAGACAGAATGACCATACAATAGCTAACCATATTGCTGGATTCATCAATGGTACTGGAATACAGCTGTATTACAACAATCCAGATAGCTCAACATTCAAAAACAAACGCTAATAAGGGTTATTACCTGAAAAGAGAAGTATCATCAAATAATAATTACCTGAAAAGCGGAGCCATAAGCATCTGTAGAATTCCCACATAGAAAGACAAACTGTACTCGTAAATCCTTTCCTCTTGCAAATTTCAGAATTTGTGGCACTAAGGCATGCAAGGCTGCCGCAAAATCCCATGGTAATTCATCGTAGAAGAAATAGCTACCAATTACTAGAATAATAAGGTCTTCTTCGCTAAATCTGTAATTTTTCCGAAGATGATCTTGTTGATGAGACGAAATATAGCTTTTACTTGCCCAGATGTCTGCTGGAGATCCCGGAATAACCATAAAATTTCCAGTATCAATTGAGGAATACAGCAACTGAGAATGAAATGATCAGTCAGTCAAAGAATCTATATTCACTTCTTTTATTTAGTCAAATCTTGCAGCAACAGAAAATGGAAGAGAACAGGATTCATACAGGAAGAGAAAAATCTGGAAACACAATAACATCAGCTCTACTAAAAGCACTTCTCCATTGACTAATAAGGTCTTGCAAGCCCTGGTCAGTGTAATGGTTAAGACGCTTCCCAAGAATATCTTCATGAATAAGCCAGACCAGTGGAACAGATGTGAAAGGCTCCTGCATAAGACTGAATATAGTCTAAAATTGCTGAGTTACAGTATACGCATTGAATGGTGAAAACAACACAAACATAAATACACATCTTTGAAGCCGAAATAAAAACCAAAACACATTGTCAAGGAAATACAATACAAGTGGCATAATTCAATTTGTAGTTGCATTTCCTTAGTTGGACATGTGAGTTATCTATTCTACAGTTGCAAATAAACTTTAGTCACAGGCATCCTCAGGCACCTTTAACAGATAGGAAACCAAGCATCTAAAAACATGATACAGAAGGCAAAATCTCCACAGCGGAATTCTAAAAGTATTATTTCAACATAAGAGAATTAGAAGGACCTGAAGTAAAATTCCAGAGCATATTTTAACGGCCGGAATTACAATAGGTAACAGTTAATCTGATGTTTACAATGAAGATCTTTGAATACTTTAAATTTTTGAGAAATAGGGAAATATCTACAATAGTATTCCATGTTCCACAAAATGAAAACAACAACATACATATGGATAGAGAGGTTTCTTCGTTGACTCAAAGAGGTTGCATTCCAAGTATAGACTTTAGAGTTAAGATATTTTGGCCTCGTTTAAACTATGACCGCAGTAAAAAAAATAAAGACTGTAGTCCAACCTTGCCTTTTCCATGGAAGATACTGTGGGAAAGTGCACCTAAAAGGTTTTTTGTGTCTGTGTAGTGTGTACAAGGGTGTAGTCGAACCAAGCTCTAATTAAACTTGAATTGAAAAAAATTTCAAGCCTAGATTTGTGATCAAACTTGAATTAAAATTATTTCAATTCAAACCAATTTTGAGCTCAAGTCTAAACGAACTGATCAGTAAACAATTTTAAGCCTTAATCAATTCAAGCCTAATTTCAAGCATGATCAAGCTTGATATAGACTTGAATCAAGCCTAAAATAGGACAATTTAACTATAAAAATATAAATTAATAGAAAGATCCATATATTTAGAAAAGATATGACCTATTTTGAAGATCAAGCTTGACTCGGCTCTTTTCGAACTGAGCTTAATTAAGCCTTATCAAGCCAAGCTCAAGCTGGCTCAATTATTTTGACAGCCCTAAGTGTGTATCGTGTAGCATTAAATTCTAGTGATTTATAAATTGAAGAAATAAATAAATAAAGACGAATAAGTGATGGAGTCTAGTGTTTCACATTCTGCTTCATTGTGCCCCTGTCAAAGGGCTTTAGCTTTGATCTTGGTCATCTTCCAGAAGTTGTGGATTAACTAGGAAGGAGGAGCAGAAATTTACATACATGATTGAAGGCTAAGGTGAAAAACAGGAGGATTGGCAGTTGGCAGTGTATATTTTGTTTGATTTGAAGAAAGTGAATCTGAAGAATCTTTCACGATCGCGCATGGGATGCATAGGTTGAAAAGAAACTTCTATGAAAGTTTTGAATATTTGATCACTAGAAGGTAAACTGAGAACTATAAAACTTCTTTAATTTGCAGAAAACATGTTTGTGGCAAGTATTTAAAAGCTCCAAGTGACCACTGGTTTTCAGTGAAGGTTCTTTTGTAATTAGGTTGCCTTTCCACTAGATGCTATTAATATAACTCTACTGTCACTTATCAAATAGACCATTGGTATTCAACTAACCTTATTTGAAGTTTAAACCTACCAGAAATTGTGACGTGGGCATCTAGGAAGGCTAAAATTGGACCTCCTGTTTTTATGAACGAGGTATTACATACAAATAATCCAACCTTTTGGCAAGAATATTCTATCAAGAATCTTCACAAATATCAAGGGTGTGGAGGTATTTCAAAAAGTTATTCACGTGCAATTATATTTATGTGAGATAATGTACATATTTTTATGATCTGCTTTATGTCAACATCATTGATCAAGCTCATATTTGGAATTAATCTCCATTAAAATTATGTTTGATGCTAGTTGTTCTCAATCTCTTTAGAAGCCATTGAGCTTCAAAGTTTAAGACAATAATAATAACAATACTAAAAATGTCAAATTCATTGACTAGAATTTATAAAGCATGTGATCCTTGGTTTGACAAACTTTTGACAGTTCAAGACAACTAGATGGGTTAAAAGAACAATTGTGTACCTTGAAATAATTCCTTTTCCTTCAAGAGAACTCAGAATTACACCTTCATAACTAGTGACACAAAAAAATAAGGGAAAATTATTATGAAGGAGGCAGTTTCCAATGCATACAGGAATAGTAACTCTTCAATAAAATATGACCATTAAAATATTTATTTACATAAGTCACCCCCTAAATGTACAAAACTCACTTTGACCAGTCAATAGAACAAGAATTCTCCGAGCTTATAAAGTATAGTTCATGACCAGCATCTACCCACAAGTAACTAGCCCCTCCATCCTCTACTGTGTAAACCTGCTTAATAATCAATTTACAAATCATACAAACAGTAAGGTGTTCAAACAAAAAATGATTAAACAGCATGTTAAATGGAAACATGATAAATTATAATCAATTATTTTACACAACCAAGGCCCAGAAAATTCCTACTTTAGAAATCTTCCAAGGAAACAAGTCTAGAGGTGTATAAATCATTAACTTTTAGAATATGTCTACTCTACTAATGGATCAATTTCAGGTATCTAGAAGAATAGAAATAAGACCTCAATCGTAAGCAGATAAACAAATTCTGACATGTTAATACTGAAATCAAATTTATGCATAAATTTCCTATTGCAAGATATGTTCTAGAACATTGAAAGATATATGCCACTGAATTCTATTACAAGGACCAGGGAACATACAGAGTAAACTGACAGAAGGTTCTCATGCATGATATTCTACCACACCAATGAGACAGTTCTCTGAAGAACATATAGAGTAACTCACCGTAAACTGATATCCCAGCTCAGTAAGACTTTTTGCCAGAGTTAAAAGCATCAAAGATTGTGGATCTATACCCATAGTTCCTATAATCTGTAATAATAAGAGCATCACGCCAAGTCAAAGTTCAGAAATCATACTATAGTACAAAAGGAGAAAAGGAGAAAAGGAGAATTAAGACATCTTGAGGTTAAAATCATAGACGAATGAAACCCAAACTCTAAAAGGAAATAGTGATGGGAATTTCAGCATAAAAGCATTACTTTCGTGCCTGTAAAATGAGTCCTCAAAAAGGAAATATTTATGGACCAACTGTAAACCAATTAGTCACTATTTGAGACGGCATCTAGCAATCAAACTTGACAATGAGTCATTAGAATGATCTTAAAGTCAATCTAAGAATTTGATGAACAAGATAAATGCGAAGATCATTCTTCAGTGCTATCTGGAAAGAGAAAAGGTCCAATTAAATGTTGTAATACTTGATTCATGCCTTCCCAGAGTATAACTTCCTAATGTAAAACAGAGTTAGCATGAACTTACCCACTAGAGCTTCTTATATGATGGGGGCATGTCTAATGGGTTTACACGATGTAGATTAGAAACAATTTTGCTAAACAATGTCCAAGAACTAAATTATCTCCCTTTTATGGTCATTAAAAGATGCCTTCAGAAGGATTTCAGCGGAAGTACTTGGCAACAAAGAGAATTTAATAAAAGGAACAGGAATCAAAACGAACGAAGAAGTAAAGTATTTTTTGTAGCCATCACAATTAGCTCAATTAATAATTTATTTGCAACAAGATTCCACCAAAGCAAAAACTAATGAACTCCTTCCAGCCAAACCTAACAGTGAGCAAAGGGATACAGAACCGAACTCAAACATCAAATCTCGAAGCCAAAAGCTAATTTTCGAGATCAAGAATATATTGAATCTCGAAGCTAAAGAAAAAGTAAAAAGATCAAGCATCACTCACGAGCGCCAACCTCGGCGGTCGGATTCCGAGGCTCCCCCGCTCGGATCTCTCCCGCTCGAGCCCTTCCCACTGCTCGAACCGCCCCAAAACCGAGGGCGGAACAAACCGCAGCACGCTCCCCGACGGCCGGCGGGCTCCACGCGACACCTCATCATGACCGGACAAATCGCCGCCGGCAATAGACATGGATCGCTGCTGCCAGATTCCGAGGACAAACACTGCGGCGACAGCGAGGCCGAGGCCCCCGTAGATGCAGTGCGATCGCCGGCATTGTATGGCCTTCCTGCCCTCCCTCCTCTGCCTTCCTCCGGCGCGATCCGCAATCCGGGGGGCGCCGCCGGCGTCGGTCGGGAGCCTGAGGACATCGGGGTGGGTTCCCCTCCTCGAGACTCCCGGAAACATCGCCTTCTTGATTCAACAGCCAAGCTCGAGGAGGCGCAGGAGACGAGAGAGAGAGAAAGAGAGAGAGAGAAGAGATCAGCGATTACAATTGGAGATTAATGCATCAGACACAGAGAGTGGAGAAGTGTGATAGCGCCAGAGAAGTAGAATAGTAGAGAGAGAGAGAGTGGCGAGTAGCGAGTATTAAGCTCTAATAAGAGTTTCTTGATTTGGATTAACAACCGTCTTTATTCTTTGGGGCGTCTTTATTGGTGGAAGGTTATTTTATCTAATTTATTATATTCTCGTATTATTGTATTAGCGTTGTTAATTGTTATCATTTTTTACTTAACGTGACTCCTGACTCCTGAGATCTGGCTCTTTCTATTGTAACGTATAAAAAAATACGACATATTTATCTATATACGCGTTTGGGTGTATTCATTGGACAGTCCTGATTTAGCCAAGCGTCGTCATAGATGATGGAAGGCGATGAGAAATGGTTTCTTTTGCACTTTATTTTTCTCTACTTTTAAATTAAAAATACATTTGGGGTTTTTTCTGAGAAATCGAATGGCAACAAATGAAAGGTGATTTAGGTAGCTTTTTGGTATTTAATTAAATACGGGAGTTGAATTGAAAATAATAAAAAGGGTGTAATCCGGAATAAACGCATATAGTATTATATTTTTAATAAGTAAACAGAGGAATGTTGCGATGAGCCATGATTAGTATTAGCTGCAGCTCCGGAAGGAAATAGACGTCAAGAGTTATTTTAATGGACCAGAGATTAGATTAATTGTTCCATTCAGTCTTTGGGCTTCTTCCTTATCAACTAAGTTTGATGGACCTGCTAAAGCTTTCTTATTGTTAAATTAACCAACTATGCCAGAAAAATAGCTGCTATAACTCACTAGTCCTTGGGCTTCTTTTTGAAATATAAGGAGGTTTGTAATTTAATTATATTTAATTTTATAATTTATAAATAATATATTTTAATATGTGGACTTGATTATAATAAAATATATCAACTATATAAATTATATATACTAAGTCACCAAATTAAATTATAAAAGCCCTCAAAACTTATCAAACTAAACTTATATTTTCTTTACAGAGTTTTAAGTGGTGTTGGAAAGATATATGGCCAAAGATCTTTTTAAGTGTGTGTTCCCTTCTTGCTTAATTCCTTTAAACCACTTGAATCAATCATTGATGAGAATATTTATCTATACACACACCATGTTGAAACCTCTAATAAGTACTCTTACTCTTAATTACTGGAAGATTGACAATATATTAAAACTGAAGTAAAAAAAAGGAAAAAAAAAAAACACATAATACCTCTTATAGACAACACAAGTACTCCCTCCCTCCATCAACAACAACAAGAGAAATTAAAAAAAAAAATAAAAAATAAAAAATATATATATAGTACAAGAACACGTCATCCAGTTCTACTGGGGCCCATTGTCGGGCAAATCACACTGAGGGGTAGTAAAGTAAAAAGGGCCCACGGTGTACTTGATCACGCCGGGGTACACCTGGGTGGGGCGGTGGAGCGAGACGCCGGACTTGCCGCCCCCGAAGTCGGTCATGAGATTGCAAGTGGCGCTGCCGGAGGAGACGAGCCGCACGGTGCAGTGCTCGGGGTCGATCTCGATGCCGTCTACGTTCTTCGTCACCGACAAGTCGAACTCGCCCTCGGCGTCCGCGAGGTCGCTCGTGTGGTACACAACCCGAGCGCGCGCGTCCATGCACGTGACGGCCACCTTGCTTCCTGTTCACAAAATAATGTTAATTTTGCAAAGTGACACAACTTGTTTTTTAATTGTTGAATAAATCGATAATACTAGTTTAAACTATGTAAATATATATTAAAACAGGTATATTATATATATTAAACGTACCTTGGATAGGGACGGCGCCGTGTGCCCACTGGTTCCAGTCCTTGGAGCAATCCTGACACATCACCTTCCCTCCGACCTGGAAGACCTCCGTGTTGTAGCTCGACCATCCTTCCACGCCGAGGCAACTCATGATGAGTACTGCGGCGGATAGCAGAGCCAGGATCGAGCACCTCTCCATCTCTCTCTCTCTCTCTCAAGCAATGAGTTCGTCTTCTACGGGTGCGGTAGATGTTTGAGTTTTATAGGGAGGTAAGAGGGAGGACGTGAAGACGACTTCTATGGACGTGTATTCCATTAATTTTATTTTTCTCTTGAGCCGTAGCCAGGATATATATAAATATCAAATATTCCCAAGCAACGACCAGCAAATATTAACTACAACTCATTTTCTCTTCTTTAATCTGAGCAAAAATGCGTATGGCACTTTATTTTAATTTAATTAGGATTTGGAGGGTTGCTTGTATCAGTTAAATCATCTGTTCACGTCGGATTATTTTAGACATTTGAATTCATAATCATCTCTTATTAGGACCTTTTGACCTTAACTAGGCAAAGGGTCCGATAACAAACCCCCAATGACCCTGATTTTGTCAAAAGTTATTGGGATTTTGCCCTTTTAGGATGGTTTGCCATTTGGCTTTAAGGGGAGGGTGTTAGTAGTCTTTTGTCCAACCTTCCAACAGATGCTTAGATATGCCTAGTCTGCAAAATTTTGAGAGAACCAATATCTACAACATTTGTAGATATCCTGTCTTCCAATATTTATATACCAGAACAATTTTTTCTCAAAAAAGTATAAATATCAGAACAAGATTAAAGTCTACGTTTTTCTCCTGTACTTAAATATCAGCTATGGCTGTAGATGTGTTTATGAGATAAATTATAAAATATAAAGGCGACGTTCCCCTTGTTTTCTGCCAGAAAGAAATGCCGCAAGGCTCTTCTTATTTGGACTACTAAAAGGATTGCAGTATCTATATACAATGTTCCACAGGATCCTCGGCAAGAGTCTGCTTCTGAAAAATGGCTGATCATTCCATCTTCCTCTGATGTTGAATAAATGCGATCGCCAGCCATATTCGTCCACTAACGTCCATTTCTGACCATACCTTTAAAGATAAAACGCTTAATCATTTACCGAACAAATTATCTAGTAACCACCTACAGCATCAAAGTAGAAGTGTAGAACTAACCTTTGTTACCCACTGTGTTGTTCTAAGAATTCTCTAATCATCTGTCTCTCCTCCTTTGTAAGATCAACATCTTCACCAGTTAATCTGTTCCGCAGTTCTCTTGTCTCAGCACTTGTATCACTACTGAAAACCTGCAAGAAGAATGAAAATTTTAACAACACCCTACCATTCTACTAAAACTAACCTACTTCAGGGCGGAGTAACATACTTGGATATAGTTGTTTACATGGCCATCGCTGTTTGGGCTTGTCACTAGTTCATCCTTGTTCAATGTCCATTTACCATCAACTATATACTTGTACTCATACCACCCTTCCTGTGAAATGCGATTGAACAATATAGCATGAAATTTACTAAAGATAAGATAGACTGTACTCTGTCCATCACTAGGAATCAAAATCTTCATGCTTGCACTTCGGGCTTCAGAACATGAAGAGTTATAAAGTACCTATTATTCGATTTGCTCCAATAACCATTGACATGCAGATAACGGAAATCAGCCTTTAAATAGGATTCAGAAAGTCAAACGAGCAAATAACTAATTAAGCATATCTAGACTAATATGGGCAGAAATTAAAGCTTTGCTTTGTCATTTAGGTGGCCAAATCACTCAACTTTTGTTAATATCCTGCAGGTATACCATCATAAAAGATTAGGAAGGATACAACATGAACGGTTAAAAAGTATAAAAGCCTTCAGAAGTTAAGATGTTCATCAACACAAGATCAGAGTACTCACAGGCAAGTTCCTCTCGAGAGTCCAGACTCCTTGCTTCTTATCATATGTCAAAGGTATACTCTGCACATATTAAAAACTTACATAGGTATATACAATCTTAAGTGCAGATATTAAAAACATACTCAAGTATATACACATCTTAAGTGCAACTGAAGTTTATGTTTTGCGGAAAAATGAACCTCAATATCAGCTAGTATCTTCATTCTTCCAACTTATCAAAATTACAACTAAGTACACAAGAAAAAGAATAATTACAATTGATGATCATAATTTTGAACAAATAGCTAGCAAAGTGTTCCTTCAGGGTTTTCCATCAGAATCAAATGTCAAGGAAAACATAGTATTTGTTGCTTCACCTATTATATGTCCCTTGTGTGAATATCAATTAGTCCCTTGAAATGCAACCTGACTGTCCATCTCTCTTTCTTCTCTAGCAGTGAACAAATTTATTCCACGTCCCCTCACCCCAAACAGAAGCAAAGAAGAAGATACAACTAGTGCTCCTTCCTGCTGAATTCCCCATCACACCTCCTTTATGATCCTTGCTACTAATTATAGGCAACAAGGTAACTATCATTGCAATTCAAAGATTCAAACTTCGAGACTAACTGATCCTCAATATTTCCATTCATTAGAGTCATTATAAGCAAAAAGAAAGCAAGTATATGTTGCCATCATCTGAAAACTGGAAAGTGGTTGTCATAAATAACCATTCACATACAATTCTGTCACGAAAAAGACCTGCGAAGTATGAACACAGGTACTAATTTGGGGAGTCCAAGTGAGAGAGCTTTCCTTCATATACTGTGAAAGGGCTGTAATTTTGATACTCTTCTGTCTCCAGCTAATGGCTCTTATTAGTTTTGATAATACCCTATGTTTTAAATTTCTAATGAAACAAAGCTATGGCCTTTCTTCAAACAAGAAATAAAAAAGAAAGAAAATGAAGGTAGAGAGTCTGAATAATTCCTGAACATTCTAAAGAAGTTACCTGCCACCATCCAATGTCAAGCCCAGACACTTCTACCGAGGAACAATTATCATCTTTCCACCTTAAAGTGATAGGATCCTTGGATGGA
Organism: Typha latifolia; assembly: GCF_019914945.1. Taxonomy (NCBI): domain Eukaryota; kingdom Viridiplantae; phylum Streptophyta; class Magnoliopsida; order Poales; family Typhaceae; genus Typha; species Typha latifolia. The sequence goes on along the minus strand of NC_133093.1, from coordinate 11,726,518 downwards.
CCTGTGAGCTAAACAACAAAACAGGGCAATGAAGATTGACAACAGAGTCCATCTTATGGCTTCCCATGATAACTTGTCATATAAAGAGATTCGTTGAACATACCCAAACTACAGAGGTAGGCTGACAGAAATTCAGGGAAGCAATATTTAACTCAGAAAGTAACTTTAGAAGATAAAGGAACTTACAATATCAGCAGTTGCACTCTTAATGGCTTCCAGTTTAGGAAAACAAGCCCGCTTACTCTATATAGAGCACCAAAATCTTAAGTCAAAACACAGAAAGGTTTCTCTCCACAATCATAAAGGACGTAATATATTATTTATGAATTTGTCTGAATCAGTTCGATACAAAAGATAAGCTAAACTAAGTTCTGGTATGGAATTAGAATATAGTGACCGTAAGTATACTTCAAATTCAAGGTCAAGTATTTTCCAAATTCAGGAGGATTGAAATCATATAGGATATAGAAAGCAATGTAGGGAAGATATTTACATTTTAACTTGAATCTACTGGTCTACAATATTTCCTCAAAGAAAATATGAAGGGTACCTGTAGTAATTGATTTGCTTCACCAAGTTTATAGCCTTGAACCCAAAACATATATGCAAGCTGGAATTTGCGAAACATATTAACAAAGTAGAGATGGAACAAATCTTCGATGTCATAGTCAACATCAACAGGATAACAACAATAATCCTTACATAATACCAGAAAAAGTTTCAGATAGTAAGACGTGTGATAAAGCGGGCCGTTCCCACTTAAAATATATACACAGTATGAGAAAGGTCATAGCCATTGTTTAATCATTGTATGGTAGAAGTTGACCAGAATAGCACTCTACACATGACATTGTCATACCGAAAAAAAAAATAGTCTTGAGTTTCGCAAACTCCAGATTTGTTCTCGCTCATTTTCACAATTTACAAGGAGCTGAACAGTACCTCAGAAAATGCTAACAAAGCAAAAGAAATCTATCTACTTATCCTGTAAACTCGGCATATCTATCATATTCGGAGATCAAAAGATATACACAGCAGCATTAACAAATAATAATGTTTTGCATCATCTATAAACCATACCGCAACAGCAGGAGCTCTTCCAAGTCCAGCAGTGCAATGTATGTAAGTAACCCCACCATTGCGATTTATAACCTTGTGCAATTTGCTAACCACTGCAGGAAGCCTCATCCTCAAATCAAATACATCAAAATCCCTGATATGTCTTCGATTAGAACATCAGACTGCATACTAAAGGCTTAATTTAAAAAATTGTTCATGCACACTAAAGCTTTAAGATGCACAAACAAATTGAAAAAGGATGTAAGTAAATGGTAGAGTAACTCGATTACAATAATTAATTACACACGTCAGACTCTCTAGAAATGTGCATGCATTTCCAAACTACATAACTCAACTCTAGTTTATAAGAATAGTGATATTTTTTTTTTATGTCTGAGCATATAATACTGCCCATCAAAACTCTTAGGGTAACACCGTAACACTCAGGTCAACTTAAGAAGCAGCTACTTAAGAATATGAACTGGGGTTTCTTGTCCTAACGCATACTATAGCAGGAAATCAGGCCAATTGTCCCACTAAAAGATAATGATCTAGATATTTATTAAATATAATTTTCAACATAAAAGAACATATTTTATCATAATTTGATGATATTATCCCGCGCATCATAGATGTACTTATCAGTCAATATAAATAGGTCCCTTTGCTTACCTGATTTCTGCACGATAGTGATCAATGTCATCACATTTCAGGGCATGCTCTTGAATGGCACCAATGTCAACTCCAAAGTATCTGAAGATTCTAGTGAAGGATGCAGCACATAAGTAGATATTTTGTTACTGTGAGAGACATTGATGTACTTGAAGCAGGAAGAGAGCTACGGATACAGACACATAAAGTGTTCTCTAGTGGTTCTTAAGTATTTTACCAGAAAAATGTTAAAAGGAAATTCAAGCAAAGTTTCTTCTCATTATCAACCAGGATACTCAAGGTCTGGGTTTTGTTGCAAGCAGAAAATTGTTTTCACTCCTATCTTCCGGAGTTTGTCGACATCTAACGGGGTCTGTAATCAGAAGATGTCAAATCAAATAGTTAAAAAAGGAGGAATAAAGATAATTAATTTTTTGGGAGACAAGAAGAAAACCTGCAAACAGGAGCCCACAATCAAGTCTGGCCGTATAAAATTGTAGTTCATTCCAAGTTCATGTCTATATGTCAAGACTGGACCATATTTTTGCAAAAGATATAATTTACAATTAGTTCACAGGAAAAAGAGGACTGGAAATATTCTTCCAGCTATGACCGCTTAAATCGAGTCCGACATTGTTAATTATAACCATAGCTTTATATAGTCAGCAGAGAACACGAAATATATATAACTTACCTGCACCCATAGCTTGTGTCATATCAGTGCTATATGTTTCGGATTTTGCATCATCTTCCTGAGAACTACTCTTCTCAGTATTGGAAACAGAGCCAGGGTATGCCTAGAAAAATCAATCCATGTCATCTAGCAGTAAAAGACGGTAGTCAATTAACATATATTTTATACCTTAGTTAAACATGCAAACATATCTTATCACAATTTTAGTAATTCAATGGCCTATAATGTCATATCAATATCATATGTGAAACAGACTAAAGGCAGCAAAGCTAAGATACATAATCTAGCAATAAGAAAGAAAACAAGAGTCTCTTGATCGAAATAAGAAAGAAAACAAGAAAATCTTGAAAAGATTTTAGTGGGAAAACATAAATTCTCTACCATCTCTACAAAACACGATCATAGAACGCATATCCAATAAACTTATTCTCCAAGAAGCGAGCATTTCCCAAAACAGGTAACTTACATTCGTGACCACATTCGCCCGACGACCTCCACGAACCATCCCCTGCGGAAACAACGAGAGGGAAAAAAAAATCAAATTCAGATTATCCAATATCCTCCAAACAAAAGAGCCAAGAAAACGACGACACGATCTGGATCGAGAAATCACCAAATTCAACGCCGGAGGCCTCCTCGAACGATTCTTGGATGCATCCAAAGGCATGAGAGAGGATCTCGAACCCAGAACCAAGAGTTCTCTGTTCAAAATCGGATCAAGATGAAAAAAAAATGGCCAAAGAAACTGAAAAGAGAATCCAAAAATAATAAGAAGGGAGAGAAAGATTTCTACTCACTTGGAGAGATTCTGAAGGCAGTTCATAGCTCCAGAGAATATCTCAAATGGAGAGGATATAGTAAATGGAGATACTTTTCGGTACTTTTTTTTTGTATAAATAGAGGTTCTTGAATCCGCTAGTGTACCATAAAAACTATGCGCCTCTCGTTTATTTGGGATCGCGAGAATCCCGTGGATCCAACGGATCCTGTTGTGCCACGTAGCTAGCACGTGTTTCCCGTGGAGGAAAAGCGTTTGGATATTTAGTGCGTTCTCGTCTAGGGAGGCGGAGAACGAGAACGATATATTATTTGGAAAGCTCCTAAAAAATATCTCGCGCTGGCGAGAACCAAATGTCACGTGGCACGCACGCTTCGCTTCCTCTCCTGGGCCGACCCCTGCGCATTCTTCGGGTCAGGTCGGGTCGGGCCCAACTCCATTAAGCCCGACCCGTTGATAATAATTAAAAATTATAGCTCAATAAACATTAACATACCCAAGGTTATAAATATTTTAGACATAAAATTTAACATTAGAGTTGTCATTAAGCACAGCCCAATGAAATTAAACTTCTTAATCCGAGTAACTATAGGGATAACCATGCTCAAGTTACTCGTGAGTTGTTATTAGTATAAGTAATTTAGAGTTTGTATAGTTATTTTTATTGTTGTTCTGGGATTTTTGTATACATTTCAAATCACATCTTATTGCATCTAAGCCTCCATTATGATCTTTTTATTAAATTTCTTAACTTAACTATACAATTTAGTTATTTCCCAAATAATTGAATGACTGATTTGCCCTTATTAATTTTGCTAACTATAGCACACAAGTACACAAGCCCAGCCAAGAGGAGGATAAAGGGTATTTATGTTTTCTTAACACCAAACAGTCCATTACTTAGCATCCGGTGACTATAAAATCTATGCAAATAAGATAGTTTTTTAAGATGCATAGGTCCACAATTAACTATTAATAGTAGGAAATAAGTCATTAATATTGGTGGAAGATTCAATGAAAGAGAATGGCAGACATTCTTACCTTAACCATCACGTAATAACTAATAACTATATCCCTCTTAACTGTAGAGGCCTCTAAGCCTACATGAAATGAGGCCATTTATTGAAGATTTCAAAGCAAAATTTTATGAATGAAGTGCTCATGCTCTTTTGTAGCTAACTCAGTAGGGAGACATGTAACCTATATTATCTCAACATGAATTAATTATATTCTTATTTGCCCTTTCTCTCTACTAATAAATCCAATTGAAAATTATTGTCTCAATATTCGAAGCTTTTTATTCCTTGCGGAGTGTGATGTTCAAACAAGACGTTTGTTCTAACTACCAATTACTGTACTGGTTAAAGGCAACTCCCACAAGTCACGCATTAAATTGTTTTATGTTTTAATTTTTACAATTATCGTTTTAAAAAGAAAATAGTTTTAATGCAAAACTTACTTTTGAGTCCAAGTATCGAATAATAGGATGTAAAATATAAGAGATAAAATGGTTAATTAAACAGTTATACGATTAATTATTAATCTTGACTACAAACAGATGGATGAGAAAATGTCTATAAAGCTCTCTCTCTCTCTCTCTCTCTTGTGGGAAGACTCTAGAAAGAAATCCCACTTTATCCTTAATATATATTAAATAAACCTACAACATTATTTTTTTTATCTCTAATAATTGCATCATTACAACAACCCTCAGTAATTATGTGAATAAATACTAATCCACTTCCACCCCCACTTTTTTCTTTCTTCCTCCTCCCCCTTAAAAGCTCCGACAACAAAGAGAAAGAAGAGTAAGAATAAGGGAAAACAACGACATCCCACTTCCCGTTCGAATTCCCTTCATCTCCACTCCACTTTCATCTACTCCTTTCGAAAACCCCACCTCAACCTCCTCTTTATTCCTAATTTATTCCAGTTCTTTTAAGCTCAAATATGCCTGAATCCAGACCACCTCACCACCCAAGAGCCTTCTCCTCCTCCACTTCCCACATGAAGCTTTTACCAAGAAGAACTCACTTCCACCACCACCATCACCACCACCACCGTTATTACCACTACCTGGAAAAGCTCAAAAAGTACTACAAATGGCTGATATGGTTCTTCCTCTCCATCTACCTCTTCTTCTCCAGCACCACTTCCTCCTCCCACTTCCTCTTCCCCCATCCACTTCCTCTCAAGACCTCCATCCAGCTCAAAGCCACCTCGCGAGCCTTATCCGAGACCACCTCTCCCTCTTCCCCGCTTCGGATCTATGTCTACGATTTACCCTCCCGATTTAATCGGGACTGGCTCTCAGATCCGCGGTGCGGGACCCACCTCTTCGCCGCCGAGGTGGCGATCCACGAGGCCCTCCTCGCGAGCCGGGGAGGAGGGATCGACACCGACGACCCCGACGACGCCGACTTCTTCCTCGTCCCCGCCTACGTCTCGTGCAACTTCTCCACCCCGAATGGCTTCCCCTCGCTCCGCCACGCGCGCCCCCTGCTCGCCTCCGCCGTTTCCCTCGTATCCTCGCGTTTCCCCTTTTGGAACCGGTCGCGCGGTCGCGACCACATCTTCGTCGCCTCCCACGACTTCGGCGCCTGCTTCCACCCCATGGTACGCACCAATCTGCTACGACGGGAGTATTTTAGCATAGCTTTTGAGGTGAGAAATAACGGGCGGTCGTTTCTATAATCTGTTTAGGAGGACGTGGCGATCGCCGACGGGATACCGGAGTTCATAAGGGAGTCGGTGCTGATACAGACGTTCGGAGTGAACCGCCCGCACGTGTGCCAGGAGGCGGATCACGTGCTCGTCCCGCCGTACGTGGCGCCGGAGGTCGCGCGCGAGTTCCCGGAGCCGGAGAAGGCGAAGCGCGACATCTGGGCCTTCTTCCGGGGGAAGATGGAGGTCCACCCCAAGAACATCAGCGGCCGCTTCTACAGCAAGTAAAGTTTCCTTATCCTCCTCCGCGGAGCACCATAATTGTAGATTATTATAATGGCTTATTTGGTCGCACGACAGCTTTAATTTTATATTATTTAATTATTGTGCAGGAAGGTGAGGACCGAAATATTAGAGCGCTACGGCGATAACCCGAAATTTTATTTGAAGCGGAAGCGCTTCGCCGGTTACCGGTCAGAGATCGCGCGTTCGGTGTTCTGCTTGTGCCCCTTGGGGTGGGCCCCGTGGAGCCCGCGACTGGTCGAGTCGGTGGTGCTCGGGTGCGTGCCAGTCATAATAGCGGACGACATCCGGTTACCGTTCCCCGAGACGCTCCGCTGGCCCGAGATATCGCTGACCGTGGCGGAGCGTGACGTAGCGCGGCTCGAGGAGGTGCTCGACCACGTGTCGGAGACCAACCTCTCCGCGATACAGCGGAACCTGTGGGACCCGGCAAAGAGGCGGGCGCTGCTGTTCAACCGTCGGATCGAGGAGGGTGACGCCACGTGGCACGTGGCGAGGGAACTCCAGGGGAAGCTCGACCGCTCGTGGAGGCGGCGCCGGAGGTACGAGCTGGGAACCGACACGTGGAGGTAGCGGAGCTGCGGTTATTCTCGGAGGCTCTGTGTCACGGAAGAGGGCGGAGGTTTCTTCGTAACGGGTGACGGGGGCGGGCCCCACTGTAGCTGTCGGTTCGATGCTTCGTGAGCTGGAGATGGCGACTAGAGACCGACAGGTGTGGGTCCCACACGTCGTATAGGAAATTGATTAATTTTTTTGTAAATTGGTATATAAAAAGTAAAATGTTTTTATAATATTTTAAATCTCGGGGGGGAGGAGGTTGGAGATTTCATGTGATCCGTGTTTGGCGTAGAGATGAAGCAGAGTGGTTAAATTTTGAACGTAATGTTTTCGATTTGGCACGACATGCTCACTAGTATTTTTAAAGGGGAATCTATCAGCCGCTCTATACTTGTAATTTGTTATTATTTTATTATCAAAACATAGGATAATAAATGAGCGAATGGTCTTCGTCTTACCTTTCCTTTTTATTTTTTATTGGATGATGAACAGATGGTTCTCTATTCTCTGGGATACTTTTTCTCGGAGGAGATTTAGTTTCATATTGGACCCAGCTATGTTTGACGAGTTTTTTTCTTTCGGGACCAAACTAGGTCTCTTCACAAAAATTTATTTATCTAAATTATTTATAAAAGGGATTTATTTATTTATTTTAAACATGTTCTACGTATACCGAAAGGAAAATCTGATTTCTCTAGCGTTTCGTATAAGATGCAAAACATTGAATACTTCAACATTTTATCTCAGATATAAAACGAAAAGTATGTGTTTTAGTATGTAATTTGAGAAGGAAAGTATTAAACAAACATAATTTATATTTATCCTATACAAATCTAAATTTAATATTATTACAGTTTATTCTATTATAACATGATAATCTCTCTAATTATATCTAGTTATTAATTAATTAATAAATACAAATAAAAAAATAGTTCTCTCTATAACTAACAATACAATATTAACAAATTTAGCGTTTTACATCAAGAATAAAACGCTGGACTTTTCTATGCTTTATAATTTATGTAAAATACGGTAAAACATTTTTCATTTGGTAATATAACCTGTCCAAAGTGACACTTTCTGGTATTAAATTTAATGAGTTAGCTAGCTAGTTGGGTAAATAACTGTGGGGAGGCCCACTTTGGTCAAAAACTCATGTTTAACTCGGAGAAGATGACTTTTATTCCAAAAGAAACAAAGCAGCCCTAGAAGGCTAGAATCCATCAACTAATAAATTCATGCTGATAAATGTTTGCCTGCTTACGAGCTTATTAGCAACAGTAAATGCTTAATATAATTCGAACATTAAGACTTCACAAGAGTTAAAAACAGCATAAGGTCCGTCACCAATCACCATCTGACTGCTGAGCGACGCACTGAGCACAGTAATATGGAAAGTTTTTTTCAATATATATATATATATATATAGCCTTCTCAATATATTACTTGGATAACCATCTCAAAAAATAATTATTGCGCTGCAATAGAAAATTTACCAAATATTAACTGCAACACAACACTTACCAAGGAATCAACATCTCTATCATGAAGCTGATAGGACCAATCATCGAGCTAATATACTCGGTTAACTTAAAACTTGGAAAAAAAGCACGAGGACAGAATAAAAACTATACGAGTAGAATCATTTAATTCTGCACTGAACAACATAATGTGTTTTCTCTCGACACTTCCAAAAGAAAAGTAGTATGAATCATTAGAAAACATTGCAACAGAATCTACGTAAATAAAGAACTGATGAAAGAAGAATAGTAAAACTGTATCTATGTTTTTACCAAGGTCCTGATGCTGGATTATTCTTCAAATTTGGACTGTTGAAATCTCTACCAGATGTCTAAGTAACACACACACAAAAAAAAACTTTTCATCTGGAAATAGCGCATAAAACAACGAGACCGTAACACATATAGATTACAGATAGCACATGGCAAATATCTAAGTCAGGCTTGATCAGGTGAAGACAAGCTCATGGAATTTAGCTTCCTTCGTAGAATCTTCAGACACAGATAGCTAGAGGTCTACCAGAAATCCAAAAGTCTGACTCTTATGGATCACATGCATAGGCTAACACAATTCCTCCCAGAAACAAAGTTTTGGGATTTTATTAGCTTAAGAGGATGATTTCATAACTCAACCGACAAAATTCCTTTTTAATATTCGTACCTGCAAGGCTGTAACTGCTCTACATAGCTGTGACAATTTCAGAATATAATGTGAAACTCCAATCACTAATCATATTCAGAGGAAGAAATACAAATGACAGTGAGAAGCATTAGAGAGCTGTTTGGTTTCATGTATTTAAAAAAACTGTTTTTACACATAAAATGTAAATATAAATATCAGTTTTTAATTTATGGATTCCATATATCCCTTTCAAGGGCTCCGATGGACTCACATGCATAATATTGGATGTCAGAACATATTAATTCAATCTTTAATAAGAAAAAAAAAGACTGATATAAGACTTCTGTTTATATTAATTTTCCATTTAATTCTCTAGATGTTGCATCTTGAAACACATGTTACCAAATGGCCCCTAGATGCCTCTCGTGTGCATACTTATTTTGTGGTCAGAGAGGATGATTGAAGGGTAGGAACATTCGACTTGAGAGGAAAATTCTACTTCATGAAGTAATTTTATCAACTGCTGACATTGCTTTTGGTGGTAACCAAAAGCTACCAGGGTTTAAAGCCTATTTTAACTGCCAAGTTTTCAAATGGTCAAGTCATAATTATCATACTGCACCAAAACTCTGATGAGGATTCTTAAAAACTAATATCTGAAAAGAGACATTAGAAGAGAAGATTGGCTTCATTTGCATGATAGTTTAACAGGACATGGATGGAGAAGTATAAGTCTCATAATAGTTAGAAGTACTATTTTAGCCTACCTCTGCCAGGGTAAACCATGATGAAGCAATATGGCTGTAGGACAAACCTAGAGGAGGGATTTGTGGATAAAAAGATGAAAAAGATTAGGAAAAGAAACCAATTAGGTGATTTGATCTGGACACAAGTTAGCATCCAATTTGATATTTAACTGAACTATTAGGTTTAAAGATAATATAATTTGGGCTGTTAGACCTGGAGATTCGACTTTGGTAATCCAAAAGTGACAATAAACTCAACTTTCAAAGAAACAAGTGAATTTTCTGCTGCAAAGCTGTATATTTAGTGGAATTTTCTGTTGTCAGATTTGTAGATTTAGTTTTCAGGTTTAGAATCACTTAGAAGTTATTGGAATTATTTGGGGTGATTTAGGTTTTAATATTTTAATCAAAGGTAATCAATTTTCAGTAAAGAGTTCTTCTGTTCTTAGAAAAGATAGATATTTCTCTGAAGTCCCTGCAGAAAAAAGTTGAGGATTTCTTAACCAACTTAAATGTGACCCAATATCGTAGATATCACGAAAAAGGAGGGTAAATCCCTCAATTTATCGGATAATACTAACTTAACCAGCATACTCAGCATAACTGAAAGCTGAATGGCTCAACTAAACCATCAAACTTATTGATCTCCACCACATCCAACAAACTTGATCCACCTACTCAAATATATGTAAATCTTCTTCTTAAATTCAATCATTTTCTCAAGTCACGAGTGTTTCCGTTTTCAATACTCAAACGACAAGTTGTTTTCAAGCGAACTTTGACATACCTCCTAACTTCTAACATCTTTGCATAAGAATATGGTCAGTCAAAATAAGATTTTGTCAGTCAAAACGAGATTTTCCGGAACAAGCCAATGACATTTAGACAAGCATATCAAAACTAGTCAAGATTTATAGACTAAACAGTAAGAAATTCCATGATGTAAAAGGTTGACATGTAAGAACGGAGAAAAGGGAAACACCGCATTACTGCCATACGTTCATACTCTCATCAACTACCAAAGAAAAGTGATACAGTAATAGGGCTAAAAGAATGCAAAGCGAAGAAATCTTTTCTAGCAAGAGTACATCCAATTCATGAAAGTAAATGCACATAACAGGAATAATAATAGCATTAACTGTGAAGGCAATAACAATCAGTAGCATACAATCATATAGAAATTAACTTAATGGATCAGAACTTCTATCCGTAATACATAGTCACATCTCTCGAGCATGATGAAGCATCACATTACATAATGACCAATTATAGATTCTGATCTGTTTATCAAATAAATTCAAGAATCTGAGAAAAGATGAATACAATCATCTGATTTAAAATACTGCAAAGTATAACGTTATGTATCTCATTTTACCAAATTTATTCATCTATCTGTAAGGACGCAAAATGTTGTCATCCGTCACTATTATTTCCCACCCAAAATTTCTGATGTTCTAAAATACAACACCATGGATTGCCCACAATTGGTTTCAAAACTATAACTTTCGCCTCAATTTAATAGAAACGAAACTCATATAAATAATCAAAGTACCAAAATCTTGAAATAAACCTGAATTAGGTCTGGGCGTTAGTATGAGACTCCTCCATCTTCTTCTTGTTCCTCTCAAGCGCCTCCGCCACTTCCTTGGGCATATACTTCTCGTCGTGCTTCGCAAGCACCTCCGTCGCCTTAAAGAAGCACTCCCCGCTCCTCGCCTTTTCCGAGGCCTTCGAGCCCACTCCCTTCCTAATCTCCTCGTCGAACGGTCTAACGAAACCTTCGACGACGACGGAGTGGCCCTCGCGGAAGAGATCGGGGAGGGACCCCTCGTACTTGACAAGCATGTCGGTGATGAGATCAGTGACGACGAACTCCATCTCGGGGGAGGAAGAGGAAGGGTGGGAGACGGAGCCCTCGAGGACGAGGCCGCCGAGGCGGAACCGGTTCCTAGAAGGGTTGGAGTTGAAGCGGGCGAGGGCGTCAGTGGGGGTGATGTAGAAGACGAGCTGATCCTGGAAGTTGGAAAGGACGATCACGATGAAGCCGGCAACGCAGCTAAAGGTTAGGGCGTAGGTCCAGAGCCGCCGGTTCTGGAGCTGGCGAGCTCGAGCGCCGATGTCGACGGAGCGGTGGCGGCGGGTAGAGGAGGTAGCGAATTCGCGGCGGAGGAGGTGGAGAGGGGAAGAATAAGCCATTGGGGGAGGAGGGTGGAGATGGAGATGGAGATGGAGATGGGAAGTGGAGCGGAGGAACAAGGGGGAGAGGGCGGAGCGGAGGCGGGAGGAGAGGAGGAGGCGAGAAGCCATTGGAGGAGGAGAAGAGATCTAGTTGGCTAGTAGCGGGGGAGGAAAAGAAGGAACGAGAAGAGGAAGGAGAGAGATTAGCTTGTCCGGCACGGCACTGGAGAAGAGTCCATTAGTCAGTCTAACGAGGGTTGAGTGGAAAGTTGAGAAGGCCCGCTATATCTTTAGATGGGCTTAAATATTGAGGCTCGAAAGATTGAAAAGATAGAAGGCCCGAAAAATTCACCGCTAAATGAAGCGCCAAACTCTACGGTTTTATCCTTGTTCTTGAGGACTTGAGTCTTGAGAGTTGAGAGCATCCGTCCTTTCTCATGGCGTCGAACCCTTCTTCCGGTTCAAGAAGAGTGCCACGCCACCAAGCAGCGCAGGAAGTAGAAGCGGAAACTGAGGACGAGGATGAGGACGACGAGGACTACAATCCCCAAACCGACTCCGAGGAGCCCCACCGCGACCCCGCAAGCGAGGAGAGAGCGGCGGCGGTGGACGACAATGTGTTGGAACTGGAAGCGGCGCCGACCGTGGTGATCATCGAGGATGGAGATGGAGGGGGAGCTGTATCGGAAGGGGAAGAGGGAGAGGAAGAAGACAGACAAGAGGCGAACGGAGGGGGGGTTGGGATGGATAAGTCTTCCTTGCCCAATTGCCCCGTCTGCTTGGAGATGTGGAAATCCGAGGGGCCTCACCGTGTCTGGTAAGAAGGATTGAAGCTTTTGTGCTCATTCTCGTTGCATTATTGCTCTTGCGTTCGAAGGTACACTAGGGAGTAGAGAATCCTTACTATTTTAGTTATGCACTTGAAAATTATTGTTCTTGATTCCGTTTTCCATGTGGTTCGTGTGGAATTTTGTTGCATCGTTATCCTTCGTGTGGAGAAACCCTTGGGAGTACTTATTCTTAAGCACAAGGGTAGTAGTTTTGTAGGTCAACAATTTGCACGGAGTTGGATCCTGTTTTCTTTTGAAGGATAGGTTTCTTCAAGCATATAATTTGCGTCATAGTTACTTTGAAGAAAAAGTGTGATGCTATTATATGCTCAATGCTGTTGAATTATATTGCACTATAAACATTCTTATTCATGATCGTAAAAAAATTTAGGCATCTGTTTCTATTCTTCTAATTAAAATTTTCTTATTAATATAGCTGTATTCCTTGTGGGCATGTGTATGGTAGATCTTGCCTAGAGAGATGGCTACGCCAATGTAGCAAGAAAATAGGAAAGGTATGCGCTAATACATTCAATTGCTAGATATTGTATTATAAATCCACTGATACTTAAATTTCTTTTGCCTGCTTAGCTCATTTTTCCCTTCCCGTGTGTTGCAGTGTCCCCAGTGCAGTAGGAAATTCAGGAAAAAAGAGATCATTAATCTGTATGCTCCGCTAATAGTTGTGCCAAATGATGATTTAGAAAAGGTTAGTTTTTGTTCCTTATGTTGATAAACATGCTGGGCATTTTAATTGCTTAATTACACGGTTTATGCAGGAGCTGCTTTCTTTACGAGAAAAAAATGAATCCCTTAGTCTGGAGGTAAGCTAATTTTGCATGTCCATATGAGAGCTCCTTATAAATGCTCGAGTTATAATGTTTTTTCTCATGCAGAGAGAGCAATTACTGGAAGAGATACGCAAGCATAAGGTACACTTTAGGTGTCTTTTCAATGTCAGAAAGTGTCCATAGGAACCATTTTTTTTTATCTCTACATAATTCATGGCTCCATGCTGTTGAGTTTTACTTATTTTTCCATCATATGTACATGTGGTGAGAGATTGTCCTATGTGATAATGTATAACGTGTGTGGATACTGATTAACTGTTGCTCATGCCATGAAGTCATCCTCGAAGTTCATTTCTCTTATGACTTGCAAACCCACCTTTGATGTCATATTGTTCCACGGCCCACTTTTGCTAGTTGTGTATTTGGGAGAATCATTTTACTTGAGACATGTGAACTCCATCTGTTGATTGATTTATTTTTGTACGGCTTGCAGAAACATTCACTAGCTAGCGAAAGCTCCGAGAGACGGGTATCAGATGGCTACATACTTCTTTCCTTCATGTGATTGTGATTTTTTGACCTGTAACTGCAGAAGTTTGTCAAAATTCTGGTTATGCAGAAAATGGCATGCATGGAGCTTCCATCGACAGGAGCAATTTGCAAAAGCTTTTTTGAATATTCTGATCAGAGGCTGCAATCCTTTGACAGAGCCTCCTCTGGTAATCCTTTTGTAGGATATTTCAGCTTCTTTATCACTCATCCTAGCTATGATTTGTTAAGCAAATTTGACAACAATGATCCCTATATGCTTGCAGAAAACATGTTTCTGACAGGTGACAGTAGTTGTGCTAGTTATCCTTGTCGGAGATTTGTCTTACAGGTCTATCATCTTCTATAATTGTTTTTTTTAATATTTGGTGTGTTTAATGGTTCAAATCATGATATAAGCTTTTAGATCATTGTTTGCAGGCTTAGACATAAAATGAGATCTTTATCTTCACTGTCAGATTCATTTCTGCATTTGTGCAGTTGATTATCAATAGCTTTCCTTTTCTTGCTGGGTTCAGTAGAAGATAACTGCTGCCCATGCATATGCACTTTTTATTGTTGTTCTCTTTTTTAATTGATAGAATGAGATGGTGATAGATGGAGCCCGTACCCTGGGAATTGATGCATCTAGCCATATACTAATCGTCTCTGGGAAGGCACCTGGAGTAGGAGGGGAGCATGTCCTTAGTAAGGTACAACTTCCTGATAGATGCTTTCATAAATGTCATGAAACCACTATCTAAAATTTTGTGAGTGCCCATTTCCACTTTGTATTTCCATCCTTTTGTGCAGATTAGCTTGTTAGCTCCACAGGAAATAGAGAAAATTCAATTGCCTCGGGATACTAAAGCTATTAGGGATCTCTGCATCCTTCAAAGTGGACTTGCACTACTTGCTTCACTGGGCAGTAAATTATTACTTTTTAGGTGCATAGTAATTTTATTGGACATGATGCTTTTAGTTGGATTTTGAAATTTTAATCTGTTTCTGGATTTACTATGTAACATAATGTTTCACGATGTGTTTCAGCAAGACAAACAACAACGTTGTCCTCCAATACGACTTACCGGTGATTCTTTAACTTATCTTATAATGTTTTAAGGTGTTGGTGAATGATGTCTGTTCTGATATTTACTTCAAAAAGAGCATATTGTATTTATGTGATTATCTATAAAAAATTTCCTTTTATGTAGATTAACTGTAAAATTTTCTTCTTACATAATTAACTAGCACTAGAATTTAGGTGATAGACAAAAAAATATCTATGATGTTTTAATTACTTTCTCTAATCTGCTACATGCAGAATTTGTAAGTTGCTTTTAAGATACTTTATTAGTTATTTTACATTGGGACCTTTAACACCATCTTATTTCTGCTAAAAAGGGAAAAAAGGATTCTTCTTAGTTTATCAACCCGTCGTTTTGCAGCTGATATGTTTTTTATGTGAATAAGTGGCCTTGATCTAAGGAACTTAAGTCAACTTCCTTTTGATTGTTTTGATATTTACAGATGATTGATGAATTCAACATTTTCTAACCCCTTTTATTTGAATAATATCTAAGAACTTTACTTAATTTTGGGAGGACTCTACTGCTTATTTTTGAAAGCCAGTGATGTTCTAAGTTCTAACTAATGATCATACTGAAAATGTAAAGTTCTTGATGATATTATGTGAAGCTTGTTTGACAAATAAATGGATCAATCTTGTATCTTTCTTTGTAGGCTCCTGCCTGGTCATGTTCAGGAGATAACAGCAGTCCATATCATCTTTATGCTGGAATGCAGGTTTGCTTCTCGCTAGGTTTCCTCCTATTTTTTTTCCAACAAAAATTCCAGGTGATTAATTCTCTTCTTTTAATACAGAATGGCATGCTTTTGGTATTTGATGTTCGCCAAACTGCAGGACCTGTGCAATCTATGAAGGGGTTGTCTACGCACCCTATTCACACTATTCACTCTGTCCTGCTTGAGGATGGAACCAGGAAAGCCCTTACAGCTTCTTCTGTAGGCCCTTGCATGTGGGAAATTGATGGTAGTGGAGATAGGTTAGTTATAGCTTGCAATCATTTGCTTTCATCACATCCATCTTTTTTCTTGACGTGGAAAACTGAAATTAAGCACTTCAGCAGAGAGAGATTTAGTGTATCTTGCTTTTCTTTCTACTCCCTTTATCTCGATCTTTCTTTTTGGAAGAATGATTTGTTTTTCAAATGCATCCTTTTTATATTATTGTTTCTTTCTGCACAATGTATATCCTGATGCGGCCTTTTAGATTTTTAGCAGTAGTGCAGTCTGACATTATTGGAGCATTTCCTATTTTATACCGCTAAACTGTTGTCTCGGAAGTCATCAGACTTTCGAGTTGTAGTAAACATGCAATCGCAGGATTATACAAACACTTGACATGGTTCCTGTGTTTCATTTCAGGCCATCTTTGATAACTCCCATGGATGATCTAGACATATGCATTTCTCTTGCTTATGGCACTCCAACCGCTGATATTATAGCTTCATTTCGTCCTAAAGTTGACTTATCAAATGATACCTTGTCATCTCAGACTTGGGGATCACCTTCACCTCCAATTTCTAATTCAGGAAAGTTAGGTTCTCATGTCCTCTTTAAGAGGGCAAATGGCACATCGTTTTGCAAAGACCAAGTTTGCTCTGGCTATGTAAGTAAACTTCGAATGTCAAAGTCCGCGATAATATGCTCTGAAACCGGCCCCCCGCTGTTTGCATATGGGGATGAGTCGTTCTATGGAGTGCGCATTTGGCACCTGCCCTCCTTTCAGAAGTATACAGATCTCAAGCCACATCGGCACCCAATTCTTGATTTGAGGTATGCGGCAAGCTCTACAGGACCCGGACTTCTGGGCTGTTTAAGTGAGGAGAAGCTGCAGTTGTTCACTAGTTTTTAAGACTCTTCAACACCACACTTTAGCTCTTAAATTTGAATGTTGTAGAATAGTCCATAGATACCAACATGCTCTATTACTTGTATATATCGTACTTAAAAGCGGCTCTGCTGCCACCCAATCTTCGAAATTATGTCATAATTCGAGTTTTTTGTAAGTTTCACTAGGAACTTTTGAAGGAAGTCATAGTGACGAGGGGTTGACTTGTTGGTCGAGCGAGATGAGCTTTGTTTGTGTTCTTCTCAAAATTAAATTTAGGAGAAATTATATTTTATCCTTTTGTGGTTAGGTCTAAATTTAATTTATTTCCTATAGTTTTATTTGTGTTACTTTTTCCTCCTATAATTATATTTAAATTAAAACTACTATTTTTTATTATTATAGTTAATCAATTTATAAATTAAATTTGAAGATACTCAGCAAAAAATCGTAGATAATTGCATAAATTTTCTAATGTATTTAAAATAATATTCAGTGAATTTTAGATGACAATAATATAATAAAAGTATACCTATGTTTAATATTTTTATTATTTAAAATTTGATTGGTATTAATTTAGATATATTAAAAAGCTTATATAATTATTTAAAATTTTATTTCTAATAAATATCTTAAATTCGATTACTGTTTCATTTGAATATAATTGTAAGGAGGTAAAGTACACAAATAAAATTACAAGATATCAATGACTTTAAAATTATCCTAGACGGGGTAAAATATAATTTTGCCTTAAATTTATCAAACTCAAAGACAAGTCAAGCTAAAAAAATGAATAAAATTTTTAGATTTTATTCCGCTCGAAAATAATTTAAGCTAGATTCTGTATTGGTTCAATGAGCTAAGTCAAGTTCGTTCTCAATTGGCTAGACAACAATAAATTATGGAACTAAAAATTTAACAATTAACTTAGTAACTAAATTTCAACCGTTAGGTTTGACTATATAGGTCAAGATTATACACAAATATATATTGAATCAAGATCTGGCTTGGATATTGAACCAAGAACAAATGTAAATCAATTTATGTAGTAAATTGATATAAAAGCAATTTACTAAAATCTAAAAGCAACAAATCGTAAGATTTATAATAACTAAACTTTTTACTATATTCTCGCATATCTATGCTACGCATGGTTTAAGACAATTACGTATTGGAATTGTATCAGATATAATTTATAATTAATTAGATGTTTATTAAGTCTTTGGATCCGCTTTAATCGGATTCGGATATGATGATCTAGTGGACTCCGGATCCATACGCCATAGGATTTTCTCTTTCCCCTATCTCGCCAAAACGACTATTGCGTCGTGACCAGGCGACGGGGTCGAACTCGGAAGGGAATAAGAGTAGAGGAAGAATAAATAAGGAAGAGTAAAGAGAAGAGCAATCACTTATCGCGGCGGTGAGGAGATGGAGGCGGTGAAGAATTTGTTGAAGCCGAAGCCGAATCCGCAGCAGCAGCTGAGGGATTGGCAGCGCCGCCTCCGGCAAGAGTGCCGCAACATCGAGCGTCAGATCCGAGGTATCGCTCTTGGATTCCCAATTTGTTGATTTCCAATTGGTGTGTTTGATGGATATTATCGAGTCCGAGGGAAAAAAAAATTCACGCCTTTCTGATCGCGATCTCGCAGACGTGCAGAGGGAAGAGAAGAACGTTCAGAAGGCGATCAAGGAGGCCGCGAAGCGGAATGACATGGGATCCGCTAAGGTTCTAAGTTCGATTTGGTTTTTTTTCTTATTAAATTGTATCCGTTAGCGTGTTAGAATACCTTTTCGTAATTATTATTGCACGATTGTTGTTTATATAGGCTGATTTAGACAGTAAAATCACCATGACAAGTGATTGGTTTAGGAGTACTTAGAGGAATTTTAGGGCGAGGAATCATTAATTGAAATATTGGAATCTATTTCTTTCGTCACATTTTTGTTTCATGCTAATGAAATGACTGATTCAAGGAAAACAAGAATAGACGACTTCACGATTTGGCCAAGTTGTTCTTTTACAACTTTAGGTCTATATCCTGATATTTATATTGGACATGCATCCTATCATTCTCAATTTGTGCATCATTCATCTTGTTTACCTGTGCAATCTTTATTTTGCAACATTTAAAGACTGATTAGAGTTATTTTCCTCTAAGAAACAACAACAGAGCTTTCACTGTCAACTATCCAAAGTCAGTTGTTTGGATTTTTCATTCTATTGAATCTGAGCAAGGTCGTCCACTGATCTTAAACCTATCATATCTTAATTTCACCCAAGCAGTGTTACTTAGGCATGTGAACTAGATATGAGGTATCATGACGAAACCTACAAGGCAACTATGAGAAAATCAGTGTAAACACCTATATTAGGTCGCACGAGCTTATATCATTGGTACAACTGATAACATAGATTGTTTCCATGGTTTATATTCTGATTTTGTTGTTAGATATCATGTTCTCCTTTTCCTCTATAAAAGCTTTTAAATAATTACCTAAAGTAAAATCATAGTACATTGAGGTAAGAACTCGATGTTCTCAAGTGTTTAGAAGCTATCATGGTTTTGAAAGGTGTTTTTTGGCGGTCCCCTTGGTTGGGCGGTGCACCGATCGCGTCGCAAACTGGTAATACAGCCCTCACAAGGAGGGAAGGCAGTCTTGCCTCTTTCGGCCAGTTGCCATATCGTTAGGTGGGCTTACAACCCACTAAGGCCTTGTAGGTCCACATGCGCCTCCTTCTTATCCTCTTATTCTTTTCTTCTTCTACTTCTCTTCTTTTTGTTCTCCCTTTTTTTCTCCCTCTCTGTATTAGAAACTGACCATTTTTCTTTTATCAAAATATTGTATTCTCTGACATGTACTAGTGACTGGGTGCATATCAAGCATAAACATGCACCTACTTCCTCTCATTAGCTATCATGCTCTCTCTTTATATATATATAGTTAATTTGTGATATTTTATCGTTATGACTGTAAATTACTATTAAAAATTTATATATGCTATTAGCATAAATTATATATCACATATAATTACTTTTTAATTTTTATATATTAAAATGCTAGACCGTCTTGGCGTTCGCCTTAGTGCCCACCTTTCTCTTTGATGCTATGTGGTGGGGTGACTGCCCATAATTCATGGCCACCTTTCAAAACATTGGGAGTTAAATGTGCAAAGTGTCAAGGTCACACAACGCCAGATCTTAAATTTGTATGTCGTATTTTCTCTGTGTTATTATGCTGCTACATTCTAATTAATCTTACTGGATGAAAATTATTGAAGTTTTATATAATCTATTATATACTTCTAATTCCCTTTTATAATGTAGGTTCTTGCTAAAGAAATTGTGAGATCAAGGAGAGCTGTGAACCGACTTTATGAAAACAAAGCTCAACTAAATTCTATTTCAATGCACCTTGGTGAACTTGTTGGTATGGCACTTTTTCATGTCACTAGTGAATGATTTATGAATGTCACTTCGCATAGATTGTAATAAGGGTTAAATATATTTTACGTTCTTGTACTTATGTCCAAAAACACTTATCTCTTTATACTTTAAAGAATCCTAAACTAGTCTCTTTACTTACGACTAAAATGATGATGTTAGATTTTCTATCTAAATAAATGAGGCGCCGCCAAATGACTAAAATACCCTATCAATTTGTTAAACAAAACTGACGGTGTTTTGATCTAGATTTTTTGTTTGGGCAACTTCATCTTTTTCCCTAACTAGGGTTTTGAGATTGGGAAGAGGCCATGGGTGAGAAAGAAAGCAAGAGAAGAGCATTTGGTATCAAAGATTAAAAAGAGCTTATATAAGAGGGGAGGGGCATTTTTGTCCATAAAAAATCAGAAAAAGAGAGAAATGAGCCTACCATTCTGAAATTATTTGGGTGCGCCGCATTAATTTAGACAAAATTTAATGATAATATTTTAGCCATAAGTATATAGACTCATTTAAAATTTTTTAAAGTATAGAGGTGTAAAGTGATTTTTGGCATAAGTACAGGGAGAAATATATTTAACCCTTGTAAGAATCTTGAGAATAGACAGAGTCTGATTTCATTTAACCCTGTTTTCATAGAACCTATGTGCTTTTGTTTGAAGAATCAAACTATTCTCTGAATCTAGTAAGATTAAATACTTAATTAGAGTTTATTATTTACTATTTGCTAGTCTAAACTATACTCATCTTTGATTGTGTGATATTATTTTTATATCAGGAATTCAGTACAAAACTTTAGTTAGGATTTGAATTGAAAAGTTCTTGCCATATGAGTACAAGTTTATCATAATTTACACCAATAGCCCATAATTGCAACAAATTTGGTCCTGAACCTAGTTAGTAGAATTTCGAGCACTCAGTTGTGCATCTGTTCCAAACTTCCAATTGAAATAGCAAATTTTAGTTTTCTGCTTCTGCTCTCGTCACACTGCTAGTTCTTATACTTGCCTTGCTAACCATGCATTTTTGCTTATAATATCCTGGTATATCTCACTATTTCAGCAACTGCGAGGACTGTGGGCCATTTGTCCAAGAGCGCTGAGGTTATGAAGCTTGTCAATAATCTTATGAAAGCTCCTGAAGTGGCTGTTACAATGCAAGAATTTAGCAAAGAAATGACAAAGGTATATCATTTGCTCGTACATAAGCCATACCATATCCTAAAACAGATTTATTGGGAAAACATTGCCAAAATTATTAGGATAATGGTACTTCCCTTAGTACATTTGGATTAGTATGCATTCTTATGTCTTTATCTCACTAAATCTCCCAAGCATCTTAACCAGGATTTACGCCATCTCTTTGACAAAATAGCTTTACTCCCTGCAAAAAATGATGTAGGAGAAATTTGATGGAATTATTCTTTCGGGACTTATCATTGTTGCAGTGGCTCCAATGTGTTGAGTTCGCCGGACTTGCTTGCCTTTTGGGCTTATTTGGTTTTTATTGTACTTGAAATCTTAGTGAGTTTAACAGTAAACATAAAATTTCTTTAGCAGTAGTCTGGCAGTGATTATTATAAGTTGACTCTACATCCACGAACAGTAATGAATATTATGTTTTACTTATCAGCTCTAGGAGCCTTGTTTTGTACCTTCTCTTGAGCAATCTCTTCACATGTAAAAAGCATAGGCCATTATCTGAAACCATATACGCAGAGGCACTTCTATTGCAACTTAAGACATTCCCACCTAATTTTTATCTTATATTATTAGGCAGGGGTAATGGAAGAAATGGTGAATGATGCTGTTGATTCAGCATTGGACTCGGAGGATATAGAGGAGGAAACTGAAGAGGAAGTCGAAAAAGTTCTTTCTGCAATAGCAGGCGAAACAGTATCACAGCTTCCAGATGCTGTTCGGAAGGAGAAAGTAAAACAGCCTTCAACAGTCGAGGCTGTTGAGGATGTATGATTCTATTTTCTAAACGCTTAAAACTTTTTTTTTTTCGTTCTCATTTATTAATTATGTTCAGAATTACTGATACTAAATGTCCTTTATACTTTCACAGCGAGAAGCCATTGCCGAGGGTGTGGATGATGAGGAAGAACTAGATGCGATAAGAGAACGGCTGGCAAAAGTGAGGTCATAGAAGAGCTATATGCTGCTGCCTCTCTTATTGTTGCCATAAAATTTGCTTGTGCAATGTATGCATTGGCCATTAAGAAAACTTCACTACCTGTACCAATATAATCCACCATGATTTTGTGGTTATGTAATCATATTTTTTATGCTTTTGGTACCCATCTTGTATAGAGTCCATGTTTTTACTTAAAAGAAGTTTCTACTGAATAATAAAGTACTGTTGCATAAAGTACAAAGTTAAAGCAATCACCCAAGCAATGGGTTATTCAGTGCAACTGCAACTGAATAGTTCTGAATATTTCATGGTTCACACCCTGTATTTTCAATATTTATAAAATAAGCCCTCCATTTCATTTATTGCTCAAAATGCTTTGATCTTAGTCTGCTGACAATTATTTCATCAAGTGTATTTATTACACTCTACTATACTAACTTTCAACCATATCTCGTAATAGTCTAAATCGATATAAAATCTATTATTGAAGTTAAACAAAATGAACATATCTAAATTAAAAGCCACCTAAAGTATAAATACAAGTAGATGTTAGTCCGTGTAAAAATAATAATATACATGATTTCAGGACTTCACCGAAACTTGTGAGACCTACCATTCCAACAATCTTTTCGTTCTCTCTACCTCGGCAGCTACCAGTCTTCCTCTTTTACAATTTAGACCCCAGACTCCTAACAATTCACGCAACGATAGGCCCATGTAAGTCTTCTACAGCACAAAATATCACATTGCGAGTCCGGTGGACTTTTTCAAGTTTTATTTAAGCTTCTTTTTCTTTTTTTGACAGCCGAAAAGAATTTTTGATAATGGCTGTCAGTTTCATGAAACTGACACCAAACAGCGATTCTTATTTGCCCTTAACTTCTCTCTTAAGCTAAGAAGAGTGAAGTTAAGGTAATAAAGAATAAAATAAATTTAGATCAATGCCAGTGTCTAAATGGTGGTGAATGATTTAAGATCCCCCTCGAAAGCACTGGAACACAAGGATTTCGATGATACTTTGCATTGATGTTGAGATCTCCCCTCTGGATCTAAATCACTATTATTGTAGTCATTTA
This sequence comes from Typha latifolia, assembly GCF_019914945.1. NCBI lineage: Eukaryota > Viridiplantae > Streptophyta > Magnoliopsida > Poales > Typhaceae > Typha > Typha latifolia. The sequence continues at coordinate 11,703,021 of NC_133093.1, read as the reverse complement.
AGAGATTTTACAACTTATTTAATGCTCTTTTCTGTATGTGCTAGAAAGTGGCTGGAGCTTTAACTTATTGCCTATTTTTATATAGGCTTGGCATATTAATCCCCTTGACTGTAGGAAATTTCTAAACATCGTTATGTTAGTTAGTCATTGGAATCACACTATCAATTTTAGGTTCCAGACTGTTTGCTCTTATTTTAAATGAAAGAATTAGAACAAAGTGAAGATAAAATACTTCTTTAGGAGATCAATATATATATATATATATATATATATACACCAAGGAAAATGTGCATATGAAAAAAACTAATAATTCAGTGGATTTTAAAGTAATTATTCCTAATTTTATTCAAAGAACAACGAACAAGAAGAACATTTAATGTGAATTTTCTACCCGTGGTAAAAGTTATAATAATAAGGATAGGGTTAATTTTTGTATATTTATATATTTATATGTGACATAGATTTTTTTTTCCCCTTAATTAAATTTAAGTATTTTTTTCATATGTTGTACTTTTGTCTTTAACTACCACATTGTTCTCCTACTGCCACGTCACCATTCTTGCTCCTCTAAAAATCTCCCTTGCACGCATACATTTCTTCATACTTCCACTCTTTTCTCTCTAGATCGGGATCGGATTTTGAAAGGCTGCCTCGCGGTCCACCAACTCATCGTACCGTCAAATGTTCTGTTGACCAATAATATGTCTCCACGGTTTTAAACTCCTCCATCGAGCTTGGAGAGGATCCATTCTCCAAGTTAAAATGGGTGCCTTTTTCTTTTTTTGTCCCCACCACGTCCGCCCCCTCTCTATAATATCCCCTCTTTCTCTGCCTTCTTCTCTCCGCTTCTCTTTCTTCTCTTTTTCTCCTCCTTCTCCAAGGCAACGATGGGACGCCTCTCGCTTCTTCTACCTCTCCTCCTCTTCTCCTCTATCGCGTCGTCTTCCCTCACTCCCGATGACCTCCGCCTCCCTTCCTATGCGAGTTTCCCATATACCAACGCCCAGAAGCTTATCCGAGCCCTTAATCTTTTCCCCAAGGACGCTTCTCCCGAACCTATCTCCGCAACCCCCGATATTTCCGAGAATAGGATCGTGGAGAGGAGCTTTGCTTTCCCATCCATCGCAAATGGAACTTCCGTTGAGGACCTCGGCCACCACGCCGGTTACTACAGCCTGCCGCATACCCATGATGCTAGGTTAGGTTTTCGCCAATTTTCTCTGTTGGATCTTCCAAATTGACGATTTTGATTTCTGGGTTTTGTCTGAAATTTGGAAATTTTACGTTCTCGTAATGATTGGGGTCTTAAAAATTGGATTTTGATGAGAAGTGGATGTTGATTTTTTGTAGGATGTTCTACTTCTTCTTTGAATCGCGCCATAGCAAGAAGGATCCGGTTGTCATTTGGTTGACGGGAGGGCCAGGGTGCAGCAGTGAGTTGGCTCTTTTCTATGAGAATGGGCCTTTCAGTATAGAGGATAACATGTCCCTTGCGTGGAATAATTTTGGTTGGGACCAGGTACAAGACTTCCCTTTTATTATTGTTACTGAAATGGACATTGCTATATTGATATAAATCCATGCATATAATCACGATTGATGTTACTCTACCTATTTATTAGAAATGCAAAAGATTTCTTTTCCCCGAGTCAGAATTTTTGGCATTCTATTTGTTTTTCTTCTTATTCTTGTGGTTTCTTTTTTGTTTTTGCTAGGATCATTCTTATTCTTGTGGTTCCTAAATTTTTTTTGATGTCAGATATTTCTTTTGAATTTTTTTGGTGTCAGATGTTTGTCAGGTTTTTGCAGTTTGTGTTTTGCTAGTCTTTATAAGGTAAGGTGGACCAGGGTAGCTACCTTCCGGTTTCACAAACAAAAAGGGGACCAGACTAGGGACTTAAGGAACGGTGTTATGAAATAGTAGTAGCTGTCGGATTGCAAATAGCTTTTCCAGGAGTGAAGCCGAAATAGTGTTTGTTGGTGCTTCTAGAGACATTACAGTTGGTTAGGTTGCCCAGCGATTTAACTTGAACAATGATCAAAGGCTTTGGTCATGTCTTTTCATTATCAGTATTTGAGCTTTTTGCGTTTTTTTTTTTTTTTTTTTTTTTTTTTTGCGGGGGGGAGGGGGACCATTCTTTGATGTTATTCTTCAGATTGGTTTTTTTTTCCCATGAAAATTGAAGATTGCATCAGGCTGAGCTACGCAATGGGTTTCCTAGGTTTGTGTTTATGTATTATAATAGGCATTATTCGTGCTAGTCCTGAGCCCTGACTTGACATGAGGTGTGGTGACAGAAATATTGTGCACATGAAGTGAAACTGAATAAGTTGATTACAGAAGAAGCTTTGAGGTTTTCCATAAATTTTGACTCATAAGTCATGACTTATTCCTCATTACACCATGCATTAATTAACAAGCAATTGTCTCGTATTACATATATCAGTTCTATCTGAAGTACTATTTCTCTGGGAATTGTCTTAGTTGTTCTGCCACCATCTTCTTTCTCTGATTGAATATTTTCTTTCTCTATGGATCAGATGTAATGTGTTCAAGCATGTGGGCTAACATAACAGTTTTATTCTTTCTTTTTCCTTAAATGTTTATAGATACGTAGATGTAATCTTTGGAAAGATGCTTTTTTACGGCTCAGCTATTTTCTTGTTACTGGCACTTGTTACAAAATCCTGCCTATATAAATTCTGCAGGCATCAAACCTGATTTATGTTGATCAGCCAACTGGAACTGGTTTTAGTTATAGTTCAGATAGGCGTGATATCCGTCACAATGAGAAGGGTGTCAGCGATGACCTGTATGATTTCCTGCAGGTATACTGTTTATAAGGCTTATTATTCCCTTTTGTCCAATAATATGGTAGTTCCAGTGCATTACGCCGTAATTATCGTTGTATCTATAAAATGCAAGTCTTATTCACAGTTATTTTTGGTCAAGAAATAGTTAATTGCTTGTGAAATGTTGAACTAACCATCTTTTTTGATTTGCATGATTTATCTTTGGAAAATGTTCAATAATACTGTTCTTGCTTGTCATTTGACATCTGAAGCCAAAATTTATACTAATTTTATGTGTTTTAGGCTCAATCCTTCTAATGTGATTTTGATTATGTAGTCCACAAAATTTGTGGTTGTAAATTTCTGTTGATAAAGCTGATGACGTAACATTTTTGACTGTTTAACTTCTTACAGAAGATCGAGAAGTGTTAAACTAAAACAGTTGGAAAATTTCAAGCATATGTTTTTTGTGATGCTATCCACCTGGATCTCTCTTGTAATCTTTTCAATCACCAATTATAAGAATTCTATGCATTTCTGTTGTTAACTGAGGCACTGGCTTTTCATTGTCATTTTTCTTTCCTTTCCGGTACTATAAATGGAAGCTACTCTGAGCATACTGCATAATCTTTGCTGGAAAATGACTGTACAATTAATTTATAATATGCAGATTTGCTTTAGAAAGTGAGGCTGTAATTTAAATGTTTGATGCATATTCTTTTGATCAAACAGTGGTTCCTCAGTGTCAAATTCTCCCCTATATCTATATTAGAACAACTATTTTCCGAAAGTTGATAGAAACACAGCAAATTTTATTCTCTTTAATCCTCGTACTCTGTTTGGTGTTTGCAGGCCTTCTTTTCTGCACACCCAGAATACGTGAACAATGATTTTTACATAACTGGAGAATCATATGCTGGGCACTACATTCCTGCTTTTGCAAGTCGGGTGCACCAAGGAAACAAAGCCAACGAAGGCATACACATAAATCTTAAGGTGATTTTAATATTCTTAACTTATAAACCATAATCTGTATTCCTTTTGAGTTGATTGTAAACATTTTTTGGTTATGCAGGGCTTTGCCATTGGCAATGGACTTACTGATCCAGCAATACAATACAAAGCGTATACTGATTATGCACTGGATATGAAAATAATTAGTGAATCTGACTACAAAAGAATTAACAAGTATTATCCAGCCTGCGAACTCGCCATTAAACTTTGTGGTAATTGACATTGCAATTCTTGTTTCCTGTTGTTTTACATGTCCTAGATTCCTTTTTTAAGTTCTCTAGGAAATGTCAGGTTGATTGTAATGTTGACAGTAGTGCTTTATTGTTTGCTTAGCATTTTCAACCTCCTGCCCCTTGTTGATGAACTGCACCAGGCTTCATTTGTGTCTTGTCTGTTGAATTCCTTTCCTGTTAGCATTTAAAAAACCCCTCAAAATCTCCAGTCCTTTCCTCTTTCAATAGAAGCTAAGAGAAAGGATAAAATATTTGCATTGTGCGGGCAAGCCACCATAACTTGTATACATTATGTTTCAAGGTTTCCAATATTCTTGATGCGCCTCAGTAAGTATATTAATATTACTTCTACATTGCAGGCACCTCAGGAACTGTATCTTGCTTGGCTTCATTATTAGTTTGCAATACAATTTTCAATTCAATCATGAAGATAGCTGGAACGACAAATGTATGAGGGAGTACAGATGGACTCTTTTCCATTTTTCACACATTTGCTTTGAAATTCTCACTTTTGCTATGCTCTTTCTGCAGTATTATGATATTAGGAAGCAATGCGTGGGGAGCCTCTGTTATGATTTCTCAAACATGGAGAAGTTCCTCAACTTACAATCCGTTCGACAGACCCTTGGAGTTGGAGATATCGACTTTGTTTCATGCAGCCCTACCGTGTATCAGGCCATGCTTACAGATTGGATGAGGAATCTTGAAGTCGGTATCCCTGCTCTTCTTGAGGATGGCATCCATCTTCTGGTCTATGCTGGGGAATACGATCTCATATGCAACTGGCTTGGTAAGCCATATGCTAATTCAACTTTTAGTTGATTAGTCAGGATGTACCAAAAATTCACTATTTTCATTTGCCTCTCTCTCTCTCTCTTCCACTTGATTTGCATGGACAGGAAATTCACGATGGGTACACTCCATGGAATGGTCTGACCAGCAAGAATTCGTCTCCTCGGATGAAATGCCATTTTTGGTGGATGGAGAAAAGGCTGGAGTTTTGAAAAGCCATGGACCTCTCAGTTTCTTGAAGGTCCCAATTATTCTCCCTACTCTCATCAGCATGAATTCATAAATTATGAAACATTTTTTTAATCCTATCAAGTTGATTAACTTGATATCAAACCCCTTTAAGCTGGAAGTTGAACTGAAAGTGTTGATCTCCATCAGGTTGACAACGCGGGTCACATGGTTCCGATGGATCAACCGAAGGCCGCATTGGAGATGTTGAAGAGGTGGACTCAGGGAAAGCTTGCCAAAAAAAATTCTGAACCAGAAGGGCTTGATCGTGAAATCTGAGTGCAAGTTAAGTTTGATATATCCTCATGTTGTTTATACGGATTAAGAGCAGCTGCATTTTTATCTTTTTATGCAGGTTTATAAGTCCTGTTGCCTTAAAAAGGATCCTTCTACTGAAGCGTTACCCATGTAATTTTCGGACATCTAAGCATGTTCCACTGCTGTCATATGCAGGACTAATTAAAGTATATAATGATTTAAGACCTACTTTTGCTTCTAACTAGTCTTGTCTCCCATCAAAATCAAATTTAAATAACAAGGATACATGGTGCGAATCATCAGGAAGATTCACTTGCAATTCCATTTCATAAAATTATATATACTAGTAAGTCAACTTTTAGGAGTAAATCATGTGGGTGTTCGTTCTTCTATGGAATCCTCTGCAGCATTTCGTCGAGCAAGTGGAAGGCACCATAGCGATGCCCAAAAATGGCTGTTTTTCGTGTCTCGTTTCTTCTACCTCCGCCCACTTGAAGCACTGACCCCATAGATACCCCTCAGCGTCTCGATCACGGGTCTAAATCCCGTACGCAGGGGCTGCACCGCCACCACCCGGAGGTGCTCGGCGTTGCCCTTCGCGGACGCTTTCAGCGTCATCTTGCACATCTCCCCTTCCAATACCTCGGCAGCCTTCTCCGCGGCGAATCGATGGGCCCCAAAGAATCCCAACAGCTCATCGGCGGAGCAGCCCATGAGCACGCGCGCCATCCTATCGAAGCACGCTACCACGATCACCTTGTCCGCCGTGGCGATCGACAGCTACAGAATTAGAATACGATCACGAATAAGAATAAGCACAAGAAAAAGGAGAAAGAGAAGCGAGAGGGTTTGGGGTTTGGGGTTTGTTTGGTACGAGGAGGCGGTAGAGACGCTTGGAGGAAGGGGAGGAGGTCTTATGGATGCAAACGGGGCAGGGGACATCGCCCTCTGGGAGGGTTCGCTCGCAAAGAGAGCAAGCGCGGTAAGAGAAGTCGAAGGTATCCGCTGATAGAATAGTGCAGAAGGGAGGACTCCATGGATTGTTCGCGGTCAAGCTGGCCGTTGCCATTTTGGCCGTCGGATTCGCAATGAACAGTGATTAAAGAGGCGCCTGCCGCAAGGTTTTATTTTGGAGGTCCTCTTTCTTCGTACAAAAGCCCCTATGAATGTTAGGTATTGCATTTTGGTCCTTTTTAAGGCATTCCATAGGGGGTCGGGTCGGGTCGGAGTGCAAACCTAAGGGGCGGCCAGGATTTTTAAACGTGATTAACTGCGAGATTCGCGGATCCGATACGGACGTTGGTGTCAAGACCTAGGAATTGGAATAGATACTATTCGGATTCGGGTGGGTCCGGTCTCTATCCTGGAGATATAGAAGGTACCTTCATGTAGTTAAATTTACTCGTTTATATATGATACACAGTATAGCAACATATATAGCAACACGTTCAGACTCGCAAATAAATGAAGAAACTATTGGAATGCAGCAGCTGAAAGAAATCTGAAGCCTAGTCGGACTTGTCGTCGTCGAAATCCGTAGCATTAAATTCTCCATTTTGGCCAGTACTTCTCCATTGCTCCAATAACTGTTACAATTATTTTCTTATCATATCTCAATGTATTCAGAATAAAGAGCATGCAAGTGATCAATCTACAAGAACAAAAGGATCCAGAGCTACCTTTGTTTGGCGTGCCTTGTGATATCTGTAGCCCTGCAGAGAAGATTTATAGAGATAAAAAAAGAAACATTTAATGTCAGCATATATACATATGTTATTCTTTCAAATAATTGTGAATAATATAAACTTATATACCTTGTTAGTTCCATATATGTAATCACAGTATGTGAAGATAGTAGCAAAGTTGCTACGGGTCTGGCCTCCAATGTAATGATGGTAGTCATGGTATTCTGGTCCTCCATAGAAGGGGATATACTTCAAGGGATTCAGAGGGAAATCATAACTGTAGGATAACAAATATATCATTCTTTGCTTTGATATATAGTTCTGTAAAGAGATCCTTACATAATTACTATTCAAAACTTTTCAACTATCATAATTGTCATTGTATTGTTTCAAGTATTATAATTATTGCCAATATTATTAAAATTTTAAAAGAAATTTATTCCGTCAGTTAAATATATCTATTCGTGATTGGAACTAAACTTAGATTTAAATTAAAAACTATTTTGCTCTTATATAAATTACTTAAAATAATTTAAAAGCTACTGAGTGGTACTGATATCACTGTGCAAGATATAAAATTAAAAATTATTTTGCTCTTATATAAATTACTTAAAATAATTTAAAAGCTACTAAGTGGTACTGATATCACTGTGCAAGATATAAAATTAAAGCTCGTACGTCATTTCTGAAAGCTATCAGTACCGACGCCTACTTTTTTTTTTAATTGGTTAATTTTACAATTGACCAGCATTCAGTGCGACCTCACTGGTCCAGCCTAGTCGGATAGTATTGTCTTGATGCACGTAATCAGAGTCAACGCATCTCAGAAACCCAATCTTTCGATGATGATGAGCAGATCAAAGCCAGTTATGGAGGACGTAGGTGCTATATATATATATATATATATATATATATAGCACGTAACTGACTGATCGTCTCTGAATATTTACAAAGAAAACCATATATTTAAAAAGATCTTTTACGTAAGATCTATGACGACCTGACTGTGTGAAGATCGAAGATGATTAATTAGCTCTTTGTCCAGTTCAGCTTAGAAATAATATATATATATATATAGATGTACCCACCCACAATGATTATCGATGGCCTCGACCTGGCGGATAATGGTCCAGATGAAGAAGGTGATGATGTGGCCGGGGGCGAGAACCGGGCCGACGATGGTCGGAATGCCGTGCAAGAGGATCTCCAACCAGTGTGCATGAGCCACCGCGAACCCGAACGGCGCCGTTAACTCGTGGTGGACGTGGTGGATGTTCTCGTACGCCCACTTCCCATGCATGAACCTATGGAGCCAATAGCTCACGTAGTCCTCAGCTAAGACGTACACAACCAGCTGCGCCACCATCTCACCCGTCGACGGCAGTGGCAATCCGGTTCTTATCCCCGTAAGCTGCATGCATGCCATCAAAAATTTAGATCTAAATGGATATAAAGTAGCTGATTCTTTCTTTCCATTAAAAGTTGTGTTTTGGTAAGAGCTTTCAATATATATATAATTTAACCTTCATGATGGGATAGGAGACGAGTAGCAGCGGGCTGAGGGCGAGGACGAAGGTGGTGACGACGCGCTTGTAGCATTGGAAGATGGAAGCAGGAGGATGGCGAACCTTGGGCTGGATTTTGTAGCTGGCAATGGAGGAGGGATGGAAGAGCTCGAGGAAGGTCAGGGGAAGAGGAGCCAAAGTGTAAGCGATCAAGAGGCAGAACAAATTGTGGAAGAATAGGATGTAATCCGGCATTCGAGCGGAGTAGTGGAACCACACCGCCTCGGAAGTCGTGAGGCTCCTCCCGAGAGCCGCCTCCGCTTCCGCCATGCTCGCGTATGGCAGCATCATGTTCGTAAACTTTTCCTTATTTCCTTTTCTAGAAAAGACCCTGGGTTTGTTCGGAATTTACTTGTCTTTCGATCGTATGCGGTGAGAATGAGAGAGGAAAGATTGAGGTATTATAGAATTTATAGGGGTTGGAGAGGATAAGACTACAAGACCAGAGAGTGTTTACTGTTCATTGATTACGACGATCAACCGATGGCATTACTATGGGCGACGACGGTTGGATTGTAAATTAAAGCGGGAAGGAAAGATTTTTGTCGTCTAAGTGGTAGCGTTTAGGTTCGGATCCAAACATTGACATCTTGGATTCGGATCCGATCTACATTGGAGAGCCATTGATTTTGCTACCCGTGAAGAAGCCGCCCATGGTTGAAGTGTGGCTCAAATTCAGTCTTGCCGTGAGCGTTCGAACATATTTTTCCAAAAAAAATTGTGCCTTGCAGGCGTTCAAACGACCCATAGGTGTTCGAACGACCTCTCACGCTCCACGTAAGAGTTCTACCGGCGTTTGAATTGGCCCTGCGGATGTTCAAAAGCCTGGCAAAATTTTTAATTAAAATATTTAAGTTTTTGGGTTTGGTATGGGTATTTTATATGAGTAAGATATTTAAAGAGGAGAGTCACTGTAGTTTAGAGTGATTAGAGTTAAAAACTCTTTGTATTTAGTGATTTGTATAGTAGATTAAAGATTACTCAGTCTATGAATATAGGCACTTCGTCGAATCATATAAATTCTGTCTTTCTCTTTTCTCTTTATAGTTTGCATTTATTTAGAGTTTTTATTTGCAATTAATTTGGGTAATAAAAAATCTCTACAACTAGCAATTTGAAGGATTTCACTTTCGCTACCTTTCCCCAATTAGCGTTTAGCACAACAGCCCAAACTTAAACCAGAAGTCTCGAACCCCCAAACCCCACTTCGTTAATGCGTATCAGGCTATCACTTCACAGTGGATTCACGTCAGTCCCAGCAGCATCGCGTTCGTAATTAAACCTTTCTCGAAATTTACTCGTCTTCGATCGTATGCGGTGAGAATGGAGATAAAAGAATTTATAGTGGTGGCTAGGTTCGGATCCAAAGCTGACATCTTGGATCCGGGTCGGATCTAGCTAGGATTGAGAGAGCCATTAGTTTTGCCACCTGTGAGGCCGGCCACCATGCACGGCTAGTTGACTCCAAATCTGACCAGAAATCTCGAACCCTCTTCGTTAATGCCTCTCACTTCAGAGTTGATTCACGTCAGTCTCACCCTCACCAGCTATGGTCTGCATGCAACACTTGGAAAGAAGCAATGAACCCGGCGTTATCAAAGTATATGCACATGCAATGACCAAACGTTTTATTTCGTGCAGCCTGCACAGACGTTGACTCGCTACTAACCAATTAAATTCTTTGGTTAGAAGGAGCAAATCTAGTCAACTTTCCAATTGACTCAACAACTTAGATAGATTCATAAACATATATAGAAGCATAAATGATTCCTAATCTCATAAAGGCGGTTGGTTCAAGATGTTTATTTTGATAAAGAAGACTTCAACCCTTACGACCCAGTCCTTAAAAACCAGCTGGTGGTCTATCTCGAAAACAACATGACTAAGTCAACCCTAAAAGCACAGAAGTATCACAGCTTGTAAACTAAGCAAAAGTATCAATTTTAAACTCTTGTTCCTTTCACACAAATTAAATGGAACTTGAGAGCCATTAAAAGCTTTCAACTCTCGTGGAAGAGAAGAAGAATACTTTTAACTCAAATTCTCTCTCTATCTTTCTCCAACTCGTGGACCTCTTTCGTCTGTAGTTAATTTGCTATGGAGTTTTATTAGTAACTAGGATTATACCAGTGCAAGACAGTTCTTGTATTTTGAGAGACCGACGTCCACTGTTCCAGAAATAATTGGTGGAGGACGAATTAGTCTTAAGGAGATAGTGTCCAACACTAGACTCGACTATTCAGAATTTTATATTATGTAATCTGTAAGTTTATTTAATTCATTTTAATCGAATTATTTGTGACTTTTTGTAATCAGATTGTAACATCCAACATCATTAATATATATATCTTATGTTTGACAAACAGTTACCTCAGACCTTAGAATTGTAATATACTCCATGTGTCATGTGTGTCAGAAATGGTTTGAAATCGAAAAAGATCTAATGAAGCAAGTGATTCGATCGACAGAGGTTAGAACTATGTTTCAGCTCTTGGCTACCATTCCCTTGCTTATGGACAAGTTTGTGGTTATTTTATTTTTTTTTTCCTTACAAAAGGCTGCAACCTTGTTTCATTGAGATATAGAATAGTTAATCTCCATCATAGATTAACCCTGCATTCAGATCACAATACAAGATATCACCAGCATAGTATATCAACCCCCCTCCAAACCACCATCAAAAGCAAACAGAACAAAGAACAGCACCATACAAACAAGAAGAGAGTCGAACGCATCCACCTATCACAAGCATACAATTACAAACTAAAACTGCCTCGACAAAGAGGGCTTACAAGTCCAACAAATTAATAAAAGAAAGTTTTAAAGCAACACAGAGGAATCAAGATAAAACTATATTTCATTTCACATGGCAACATCACATTCCCAAAGCGCCGAGCCTAGCAGTCATCCAAAATCACTGGGTTCTCCACGCCTTCGTCGTGCACTTGCTGCTTCGCTTTTTGCTGCTCTTTCACATTGAAGAAGAAAATTATTGGAATGCAGTAGCTGAAACCAAATTTGAGGCCTAGTCGGACTTCTCGTCGTCGAAATCCGTAGCATTAAATTCTCCATTTTGGCCAGTACTTCTCCATTGCTCCAACTGTTACAATTATTTTCTTATCATATCTCAATGTATTCAGAATAAAGAGCATGCGAGTGATCAATCTACAAGAACAAAAGGATCCAGAGCTACCTTTACTTGGCGTGCCTTGTGATATATAGATATGACAAAGAAACTTTTAATGTCAGCATACATACATATGTTATTCTTTCAAATAATTGTGAATAATATAAACTTATTTACCTTGTTAGTTCCATATAAGTAATCACAGTATGTGAAGATAGAAGCATAGTTGCTTTGGCTCTGGCCTCCAATGTAATGATGGTAGTCATGGTATTCTGGTCCTCCATAGAAGGGGATATACTTCAAGGGATTCAGAGGGAAATCATAACTGTAGGATAACAAATATATCATTCTTTGCTTTGATACATTGTTCTTTGAAGAGATTTTTTATATAATTATTATTCAAACAACTACCATAATTGTCATTGTATTCTTTAAAATATTACAATTGTCACCAAAATTATTGAGCTCTTTTAAAAATATCATTATGTCGGCTAAATCTATCTTAAATTATTATTAAAACTAACTTTAGAGTAAGAAAATACTATTTTTTCTCATATAAAACTGCTTAAAATAGTTTGAAATCTATCTAATGTTACTAATATCATTGTATAAGAAATAAAATATTAGTTTATGCAAGGCAAAAATTATTGGTAAAATCAATCAGAAATATTAGTTATATACATATATTAGTTAATTTTAACAATCGTCAATCAGTCATAAATATTCTTCAAAAACCAACTATAATGCCAAGTCTACAAGAGTCAAAATTTTCAATAATACTTATAATATTTTAGTGCTTCACACACTCGCACAAATATATTTACCTCTAAATGGACAACTCTCTTATCATACATATATATATATATATATGATTGATGCTAGAAAAAGAGTTGAAAAAGAAATTAAATTATCCCATGCATGCTAGGGAGTGGGGGAGTTGGCAACTATTAATGATTTTGAGTACTCCAAGCCTTAAATTCTAGACAGCTAGCTATTGTCATTTAACACTAGGAAGCATTTAATTACATGAATGAATCTGCAATCGGACAGTATCCAAATGGAGTGCCTTAATATAGAAAGATAAAGGAATAAAGATTGTTCGAAAGCTACTATTCCTGATACCTGAAAGAAAAGAAGGATCTCGATTCTTGAACCAATGGTATTTTATAATTTAATTATTATTTATTATAATAATAAATTTTAATGTGATGTGTTATTATAAAAAAAAATATTTACTTAGTTTTATATGCTAAATTAAAAAAAATTAAACACAATTAAATTACAAAGACTTCTAATACCAACCTATGTATTTCGATTGTAAACTAATAATAGCTTCTATGTTCGCATTTAGTGTCTAGTCGGTTCGAGCGCACCGTCGGATGCGCACTAATGTATCGAGTGCATTTGATGATTTTTTATGTGTGCTTGAAATTGAAGACTGATGAGCAGGATCAAAATAAGTCTATGGATGAATCAACTTATACAAAATTTTAATCCTTACCGTGAGAGATGAGCAGATTAGACTCAGAAATACTAACATCTAGATAGTTCCCAAGTTTTACTATTTTAGTGTTTATCTGATTGAATCAAACTAAGCTGGCATGGGCGACCATAGCTTATGGTCAAGTTGGTGGTCCTTTCTGAGGTCAGGAAGTGATGTGTTGGATATATCTATAGGTCGAACCTGATCGTCTAGGAATATTTACAAATAAAACCCTTTTTCTTTTACATCCTATCATTCTAATTTCTAAACTATATATACTGTCATGATCAAATCAGACAAAGTACTCTAAATTAATTGCTTTAGCGGGACTTAAATGAGATAAATTAAAAGTTCGATTTGTAAACAGCACAGCCATAATCTCTAATTAAGGATTTGAGTGGAGGAAATATTTTGCAACAAACCTGATTACTATTTAGTAGGTAAAAAGTGGAATGCAATATATTGAGTGATTTTATTTCTCTACAATCAATTATTATTATTATTATTTGTATTAAAACTAATATGTATAAATATATAATCATAGTAGTAGTGTACCCACCCTTTATGAATATCGACGGTCTCGAACCGGCGGAGTATGATCCAGATGCAGAAGGTGATGGTGTGGCCGGGGGCGATGGCCGGGCCGACGATGGTCGGAATGTCAAACAAGAGGATCTCTGCCTAGTGTCCATAGGCCATTGAGGAAGGCCACGGGGAGAGGAGCCAAAGTGTAAGCGATCAAAAGGCAGAGGAAACTGTGGAAGAATAGGATGTAATCCGGCATTCGCGCGGAGTAGTGGAACCAGACCGGCTCGAAAGTCCTGAGGCTCCTCCCGAGAGCCGCCTCCGCTTCCGCCGTGCTCGCGTATGGCAGCATCGTTGAAACATCCACTTCCAAATTCGCATGTTTCTCACGTGGAGAATTTTCACGTGATTCTCACGTCACCGTCAGTGAAATAATCTCATGAATTATCTGAATAAGTCAAGAAGTACCATAATAATATAACAAATAATCCATAATTATAATATCACAGGTCTCAACAAGCCTCTAGAAATACAAATCCAACACAAATTTTTAAACATAAATATCCTCGTAGGGGCTAAGTCCAACTAAAAATAGTAGAATAAACAAATACTAAAATAGATGAATGAATCTGCTACTCCTCGATATCCGCATCCTCCATAATCAGCTCTGAAATATTTCCACCAAAATGGCAGTGAGCACGAGGCCCACCAAGTAAAATCCACTAATAATTTAAGAATATTATATGATAAATAATAATGCAAACTCAACATGTCAGAGAAAGTGTACATTATGGTCTTTAATAACTTACATCATTTTAGCTCTTTTTACATAGAAATCCACACAGAAGTCGAGTCATAATGACATATCTCACAAAGCACCATAAAATCAAGGGGAACTAGTTATCTAGCGGTAATATCGCTCATACATGCCCGGCGACGCTGCATATGACCGGTTGTCTGTGGCCATCAGACTAAGGACCCTAGTCGTAGACCCATCATCACTGCTCTAGTAATCATCGCTCAGAGCGGAATCATCACATGCGGTGGTTAAGAGCACACAGCTCGATAGACGCCCTGACCCCGCGTCCTCGGTAATCACCTGAATGCTCCACCAGCTACCGACCTCAGGTGTAGACCACTAATATAAAATATATACTACACTCTACCCTTAATCCTAGGTTGAGCGAGTAAAATGGGCAGTGCCTAGTTGAGATTTGACTAATAATGATACGTGCACGTGGTGCCATGATCTCTATTATTCATTTAACATAATCATCAAATAATCAGTATTATAACAAGTATAGAGTCTATCGTATATGTGCGTTAAGTGATAAATAATGCAAGTAAGAATTGACACGTAATTAAATGCAAGAATAAAATATCATGTAATTTTTACAAGTAATAAACGACATTAGATTAAAACAAATAAGAAATGACATAAGTATGCATTTTCGTAGACTATTATAGAATTCTTCTCGCCTGGGATATTTCTGGAATCCGTCTTACTCCCTTAATCAGTCGGCTCTTCTTGAATTTCAAGATCCTTCCGGCACAATAACAAATCTAATAATTTATAAATAAAATAAACATAAGATTAATGGACTTAGAAACTAACTATCTTGTTGTATAAATGTAAGTTTGATTTTCTAGGTCCGAGATATTATTTGTCTTAATTAAAAATAATAAAGGTCATTTAGAGTCGTTCACATTGTAAGTGTGAAGATAATTAAAAAGACTAATAAATTTAAATACCTATTTTGATTTTGTATAATTCCTAATTTTATTAATAACATGGTTGAGAAAATTATAATAATTACAATTTATGTAGCTAACATAATTTAAGAAAAATAACAGACTCATAATAAATTAGTCTAGGGTTAAAATGTTAAAGGTTGGGTTGAGCTCAAGGCCTAGCAAATTAGGTGAGAGAGAGAGAGTGGGCTACAGATCTACCTGCAGCCCACTGGACTAGAGATAGTGGACTGGGCTCAAGGGCCCAGTCCAACAGAATGAGGAGGTGGGCTGCACCGCAGCCCAACAAGTTCTAATGTGCTCTAGACTGGCCCAGTCCAGCAAGGTGAGATGGTGGACTGGGCTCCAAAGCCCATCCAAACAGAATGAGGAGGTGGGCTATGGGCCTACCGTAGCCCACCAGAAACTAAGGGAGTGGACTAGGCTCCAGAGCCCAGTCCACCGAGACCTTAGAGAGGGTCTGAGGACTTGGGTTGCAGCGCAGCCCACGCCACAGCCCAGAAGAGTGGTGCAGGTTGGCCCAACCCCCACCTTCTCCTCGTCTCCTCGCTAGAGAAGAAGAACCAGAGGAGAAAGGGTGTTGCTGCCGGTGATCCCCGTCACCGGCAGCCCCCAGCTCCGGCAACTCCTCCCCAAGTCGACTAGGTCGACTTAGGTGCAGGAGTGCCCAGAACCTCCGACCAGTGTGGCTGGAGGGGAAGAGTTGAGGAACTCCATGGCCGTCGGCCATGGAGCTTCCGACTCACTGCTAGGTGGGCTCGAAGCCCTCATCACGGGTACCTACCTCTTCCAAGTGAAGAGGTGGGTTAATTGAGGCTGACGAGTGAGGCCACCACCGCCGGTGGTGGCCGCTTGCGCCAAGGAAACCCAGTGGTGGGAGGCGACATGGCATCGCCTCCCTCGCGCCCCGTGGGTATCCAATTTGGGTACACACAGCAAGGGGTTGAAGCGGGGAAACTTCCCGGACCGATGGGTGGTTGACCTGAGGCCGCCGATCGGCAAATTTCTCGGTGAAGGGCAGACATAAATAAATTCCTAATTACACATGATTAATAAGCTATTTTCAAATTAAACTAAAGAGGGGATGGAGGCTAACCCGAGGATCGAGGTGAGGGGTTTTGGTTGGCTGTCGACGCTCCGGTGACTCGTTGCCCGCGACGAAAACTTCGACGACTCGGGAGAGAAAAGAGAGGAAGGTAGAATGAGAGAGAGAGATGAATTTTGAAGAGTGAAACCAACCTAGAAGGTGAGAGGGGAGGGGGTTTAAATAGGGTGAGGCCGAGAGGGCAGCGGAGTGGAGTTAGCTCCACTCCGGCGCACTCCTCTCCCACCTCTTGTAACCAACTGCGCTGCGGTTAGAGTGCACGCGCATGGCGCGTGTGCTAATTATTTTTTTTTAATTTAAAATAAACGGGTGTTACAATCGTGTTCGTAAACTTTTCCTTAATATTTTCTAGAAAAGCCCTTGGGTTCGTTCGGAATTTACTTGTCTTTCGATCGAATGCGGTGAGAATGAGATGAGGTATTATAGTATTTACAGGGGTGGGAGAGGATAAGACTACAAGACTAGTGAGTGTTAACTGTTCATTGATTCGGGCGATCGACCAATGGCGTTACTGTGGGCGACGACGGTTGGATTGCAAATTAAAGCGGGAAGGAAAGATTTTTGTCGTCTAAGTGGTAGCGTTTAGGTTCGGATCCAAACATGACATCTGGATTCGTATCCTATCCATTGATTTTGCTACCTGTGAAGAAGCCATGGCTTGTTGGCAACGAGTCCAAAGTCTGGAACCCCAAACCCCACTTCGTTAATGCGTACCAGGCTATCACTTCACAGTGGATTCAGGTCAGTCCCAGCAGTTATGGGCTTGCATGATCCTACCTTTAATATGTAACAACACTCGGAAAGAAGTAATGAACCAGTTATGGGCTGCATGATACCATCCTTCAATACTAAGGGCTAATTTTAATTCCCATATATGAAGGGTTATATATATATATATACTTTAATTTTTTTTTAAAATTTATAATCTTAATCTAATAGTTATAATAGTGTTTTCTCACCCGATAATAATTTCTCGGTACCAATTTTAAAACCACATCATATAAAAAAAAGACATATTAATTAGAAAATAGTCATTCTTCTAAACTATGCCACATGCAATAGCCATTAACACTTTATTCATGCAGCGAACACAGAACATGACTCGCTACTAACCAATTAAATGGTTTGGTTTGATGGATTGTGATATAATTACTCTATCCGGTTTTAATTAATTTATCTTTTTAAGAGAAAATGAGATCGATAAATTGCAACATTGGATATGCATGGCCTGGATTTAGCTGAGAGGCGTTAAGGTTGGATTAATGAAGGGCCACTTATCTTTCCAGGAACACGTGGCCGGACCAATCCTACTCAGCATTCGAATCAATCAACGGTGACTGCAGAGATCTACCAAGTCCGGTCCAGTATAAATAAGTTGAAGAAATTTGTGCAATGGTAGAACGAACAGAAAATATTAGTACTCTTTGTCTCTCTCTAGATATTTACATTATATATACTGCACCACGTAGTGGTAGGCCAATAAGAAAAATGACCATAACTCATTTAATAGATTAACGGTGCATTGAACACTATTTTCTAAAAAAATCTTTCTAAGTTTACACTTAAATATTATCCATATGGCAATACAAATACCCATTCTGCGATGTCATCTTCTGATTCAACACAAGATACAACTCACGGAAGTCCGCAAACAAGTGGAGAAGAAAAGCACGAGTTTTTATTTTCATTGTTCATTTTTCTTCCATAAATTAGCATGTTTCCTTGTCTAATTCACATGACGCAGTAGCTCCGTACTGTGATATCTGATCATTTTTCCTGTCCAGAATATCACACGGGGTGTGGATCTGCTTTTATCTTCTACTGATGACTTCTTCAATCTGACTTCTTACCTGACTGCACCAAATTGGAAAAAACTCATTAGTTGTCATCATCTCAGAAAAAAGAATATAGATTTATATGAACATTGAATAAGGAAAAGGAGCAAACCAGCATGTCGTGGTCTCCCATTATTTCTTCTATCACATCGCCAAGAATTTTATCTGCACTATTAGGAACAAGTGCTGCAAAGACGGCCGATTCCAATCCTGAAATTGAGAAAAAGATGTTTGGAGTTGGCCTTCATGAGGGTTATGTCGTTGCGGATGCATTATCAGATAAATTAACAATATCTGAATAACTTTCGTTGACTATCAACGTAGAAAGCTGTCATATCTGCCAAAGTAGAAGCATGATTCCTAATCTCATAAAGGCGGTATCGACCTATGCTTTATCTTCGAGATATACATTCTGAGAAAAGCAATCACGATAAAATTCTTATACTTTCTAGGAATTACAATGGCAGAAAGAAAGGGTCAAAATATTGATCGACTTTTCCTGTGTATCTATTAACAGAGATCAAGATTTATCAAGAAACACCTCTCAATGCCTTAATGAGTGTGAAAAATGAAGAGTTGAAATATCCATGGCTCGATCATTAAGTGAAACAGGAGTACTGCAGAGAACTTTCAGTTAATACTGACAGTCGTTTGGAAGCTACGAAGAAATAACAGTAATTATATTGCTGTAGATCTCTTTAGCTGGTTAAGATCAGATATACATATTTACCTGCTTCTTGGAAGGCATCAATGAACATCATCATCTCTTCACCTGTTAAGCCAGATAGGAAGAATATTCGTGGCAATGATTTTGCAACCTGAAATTAAGAAAGTATGTTTATCACTGAGAATTTCTGAAGGAGAGTTACAATCCCAAGAAATGTAATCCATGAACTGAATGGCCAAGAGAATGTTAACCTATGACAGAGCATGTATTATTTAAACTACACATCTGAGATCAATCTAGTATAGATTTCTTCCAGATTGTTAGTATTAGTTTTCAATGACAACTTTGGATTTACCCCACTAAATACAGTCAAGAAGTCCACAATAAGTTTCAAACAAGAAAGTTGTCCTTGAAAAATATGAGAATGTTAACCTTGACTTCTTTTGGATCAGGCTGTTCATTGTGCATTGCATCCCAGACTGTTTGCTCAATCATATCTTCTGTACATTGAATCACCTGTAATGGGAGAAATTTTTTTTTTTAAAACAAAATTGTTCTCTATCCTACAAGCAATAAAGAAATAATACATGCAAGTAGCGTATATGAATATGAAAAGTTTACAAATACATGCACTGCATCAGGAAACATTGAATGTGTACAAAAGTATTATCTGTACACATAAACCATAAAAAGAAGGGAAAGCAATACCACTACCAAAAGATAGGTACCTAAACCCTAAAACCTTAAACCCTAAACTCACATACTAGAGAAAATAAATAAGTACATAAACCCTAAACCCACATACTAGAGCAAAGTAATAATTTGACAAGGTAAGCCACCAATTGCAGTAGATTACAAGTTGATGCATCAGTAAAGTTCACTGCATGAGTTAAAGATAGCAAACTAACAAGGAGTCCCAATAATATTGCCAGAACATTACCTTTAAGAAGTCACCATCTAGCTCTTTTAAAAGCTCTCGAACCTGGAAGAGGAAGCAATTAAATCAAGGGTGAAATAATCAAAGTGAAAATTTTTGCACCTTCACAACTTAATAACATTGTACTATCAATATCTGAAAAATAACAACGAGGGAACATCGGAGAAGGGGTAAGGAGGGAGAGAGAGAGAGATACCTTGTTAGTTTCATCCGCTTCAAATCCTATAAGCAATAGAGCCTAACATATGATAAAAGTTTCCATCATGTCAAAACATAAATACCTGATAAATTGCAATGCCTTGATTAAATATTTTAAAGAGATCTACTGTAATTATCAAGAAATACTAAATTTAACGGAGAAACGAAACAAGCACCTATATGGTAGGGAAAAATAACATGGCAGTTGGTAGTAGACGCTCAAATGTCCACACTAAGTCAGAGTGAAGTGGCAAACATATAGACATATTCAATTGGATGAGTTTTCTAGTTTTGTAGTAGTAACTGAAGTGAGCTAATACATAAGATGGGATACGACCTACTAAGATTTGGTCTTTGGAAATTCACTAGTTTTTCCTCCAAAATTTGAACCTCCATCTAATTAAGAATGCAAGGATTCAAATCACGAGTGTTCTCACTGCCTAGTATTATTTTCCTGTGATAAGTACATGTTCACAATAGACAAAGAGTTGAAGAAATTAAGGTTCGGAAGGACCACTAGACTAGATCTAAGAATATCTAAGAAGTACGTTAGAAAGCTAGCCCTGCTTAGTGTCTTGACTAATCGTCTTAAAAATACTATTCCAAATGTTAATTTTGTAGGCAAACTGTCAACTTTCGACAGAGGTTTCAGTGAATATTGAAATAGAACTAAAATTATTTGCCATAACTAGTCACCAGTATAAATACATATCTATATAAAGTCAACTTACAGGAGGACCATATATAGGATCTTCAGCATTCAAGGGAACGAATTTAGATTCTTCAAATAATTCACTAGGGACCCCTGCATGTCATATATTACCAAATTTCTATTCAACAATTCAATAATATATAAGAAATTGCAGGATATACAAAGAACGAATAATTGCATATAAACTACATTTCAAAAAAAAATCCATAACAGTTATACATTTAGCACGAACAAGAAGACAAAAATACAAGTGAAACGGAATAATTGAAAATGAGAAAGCAGTGTCATTAGGTACGTATCAATGTTTATGTGGATACACCAAATGTACAATAAAAATAGCACTCTCCTCTACGTATAAATACAGCGATCTGGTTAAGACAATCTATCGAGCATCTTATTTTCACTTAAGGAAATTGGCATTTTGTATAAGACTCACTAAGATTATAGGTCTACCTACCATCTCCACTTCCACTATAAGGGTAGTAATTCGATGGAATGCAACAAACAGGAGCAAAAGGGTTTAAATAAATCTAATCACCTTCTGAGGACGCCCGAATTGGATACTGACAGAATTTGCTGCTCCTCTTCAAGGAAGCGATAGAACTGCGTGGCTCCAAAGGAGAAGGGAAATTTGGAGGAATGGAGAAGTGATGGTTGTAATTGGAGTGGCGAGTCCGAGAGATGAGGAGGAAGAAATTATGGGAAGTGGATGCAGCCATTGATTATTCCTTTTTCCTCTCCCTCTCCCTCTCCCTCTCCCTCTCCCTCTTGTTTCTCCTTCTAACTCGCTCCCCGAAAATGGAGACACGGCGCTGTGGCTAAGGTTCTGAAATATCCGAAGAAATAGGGAAATTTGCACATAGCGTCCTATTCTTTCTATAAAATGAGAAACAAGCAGTTAGGCTCTAGTAGATGGGTTTGTAAAATGTGAAACTACGGGGGTTTCAATGACTAAATCACTTCAATATAGGGTGTTAGATGTAAATTTCACATTAGCCAGCTCACAGGATTCCAGGAGAGGAATAATATATATTATGCATGATACAGTATAGATGGTCGAGATTTATTGACATCCAACCTTTCTAAAAGTGTCGCGAATCTCAAAATCTCCCGTATCTCGACCTCTATAATGGGGAAATAAGGAGAAGAGAGGTGGAAGAGAGAATAGAAGCGATCAAAGCCTTTTCCTAGGGTTTCTTGATTCCCATGGTGGAGAAGAACGATGGGGAGGCGATCCGGGAAGAAGCCGCTCTCCTTCTCCAAGAAGTTGCGATCGTTCAAGAGGATGGAGCTGCAGCCGATGGTAACAGCGACGTCACCGATCCCTAGCGCGAAGGTCGTCAACAACCATGGGAATCTGGCTGCGGAAGCGACGGCGTCCGTATCCGCTGGCGGCGGCGCAAAGGGGGTCAAGAAGAAGCCCGGCGGGGCGCGGCTCTGGATGAGGTTTGATCGCAGGGGGCAGTCGGAGATCTTGGAGTGCGACAAGAGCGTAATTATTAAGCGTGCGGCGATCCCCGCGCGCGACCTTCGGATTCTTGGGCCCATCTTCTCCCACTCCTCCAATATCCTCGGTGAGTTCCTTGCATGATCCAATTGTTTTTGCTGATCTTAAATCGATGTTTAATGTTCTTAGTTGTCTTATTGACTAATTGGAATATAGTAGTTCTTTCTCGAATTGCCATATGATGAGCGTTATCAAGTAGGGAGCTATTAACCAATTTTTCTCCTGTAAGTGCCATATGATAAACTGTATTTTATCTCTTACCATGTTCCCCTCATGTGTTGTATCAGTTGTTTAATCTAATATTTCTCTTGTTGTGGTTAGACGGACTTGTACTGAATATTTGTGTTTCATGCTGTCGCAGATGGCAGGATGAATACTTGTTATTTATGTTATCTATGGTACTGGATATGCTTTTCTTGTGTAATCTATTAACCAATATTGTAGGATTTTGATAGCTTATATGTGTCATGTTGTTGGATTAATATGTGGAGTTTGATGATGGAAAAGAAACTTGCTTGAGTTTTTGATGCAAGACATTATGAAGTTAATATTGTATCCAAGACGTACTGATATTTGGTGCTTAGAATTATAATTATAATTGGCTGCTATTGATAGTTTATTGATCTTTATTTCTTTGGCTTGTTTCCTCAGCAAGGGAGAAAGCTATGGTTGTTAATCTTGAATTTATTAGGGCCATAGTTACTGCTGAAGAAGTACTTCTGCTAGATCCTCTGTGTAAGGAAGTTATTCCTTTTGTCGACCAATTAAGGCAGCAGCTCCCTTTGAAGAGTCCTGTTAGGAATAATGAGCCAGGGCATATGGAAAAACAAGGCAACATTCATTCAATTGATGGAGATCTGTCTCACTTAAATGAGACAGACGGAGTTGAGCGTGAACTTCCCTTTGAGTTTCAGGTATTAGAGATTGCACTGGAAGTTGTTTGTTCATCCTTGGACTCTAGAGTCACTGATCTCGAGAGAGAGGCATATCCTGTGTTGGATGAACTAGCTAAGAATGTTAGCACTAAGAATCTAGAGCGTGTGAGGAGTTTGAAAAGCAATCTTACTCGTTTGCTTGCACGTGTTCAAAAGGTATTACTTGAATTTTGTCTTTAGCTTCATTTCTCTTTCTCTTTCTACACTTGCTTATTTTTCTTTAGTTGTCTAATACAATAGTATTCCGTGCTCCCAGGCTAGGGATGAAATTGAACATCTTTTGGATGATAATGAAGATATGGCACATTTGTACTTAACAAGAAAGCAAATTCAGAACCAGCAATTTGAAGTTCTAATGGCTTCTGGGGCTTCAAATAGTATAATTGCTTCAGGAGCAAATCTTGCAAGACTTGGCTCTAATATTCAAGGTAGTGCCAGCATTGCTACTACTTTACATTCGGATGATGTGGAGGACCTTGAGATGTTGCTTGAGGCTTACTTCATGCAGCTGGATGGAACACGCAACAGACTCTTGTCGGTTAGTACTAATTTTCTCCTTTTAGAGGGAGCTCAAATATTCTTATTATGCTAGTGACAGACCAAGTTTATCGTAGCTATCTGCCTGTTTGCTATAGTGATACTTATTGCTAAATTTTTGCCACCCCCCTTGAAATTATGCTATTACAGGCTGAATTCTTGTCCTTTAATTTGATTAATGTCATTAGAGTCCTTTGATTGAAGCAATTGAGATTTGAGATGCATGTGTAATTTAAGAAGCTCCAGATAATGCTATGTTTGCAGTTTGCTTCAGAATTAAGCAGCATAAGACAAATGTCCTCAACAAGTTGTATTTCTTCTAGGAGAAATTTATCAACTTGTTTTAGTGGTCATCAGGTACTTACTTGTGCCCAAAATGAAGGCCCTTTTATACAAATAGTATTAGTTTTCTAGTAATGTAATGTAATTAGAATTATAGATGTTCTCAGTTAGAAAAAGAATCTCAAACATATTTAGGGAATGTTCTTATCTTTCCATTTCGGGATGCATTCTCTTGCTATTAGATGGCTTCTTTGAATACATGTATGCTGGGGTTGAATCCAAAAGAGTCACAGCAGTTCCAACAGGAGCATTTTCACTATTTTATCTCGCTCAGAATGTCATCCTACTTCTTTAATTGTGTTTACAATCTCTCATGAATTGACCTTTTGCACTTGTATTCATGTATCCTTGTTACCGGACAAGTTTTTTGTATTAATAAGTCTGCTATTTGTGAATCATCTCAATTCTCAAGTGCATTTGTTTGCTTCTTATTGATCTGCTTGCTGTAGTGAGTTGCATGATAGCTATCAAATGATGGAAGCCTGAATGCAAACTCAGATCATGTGACATGGCTTCTTTTGTAGTTTTATGTTCAGATGGCTTCTTTTTATTGAAGAAAAAGAAAGTGCTTAAGAGGCTTCTTCATAGTTTGTTGATTAGGAATGTGGGATTTTCATGTTGACTCTATTCAATGACTTCCATGCTGCTTAACTAACTGATAATAAACTTTTGCCCCTTCGATGAGATTAACAGGTCCGTGAATATATTGATGACACTGAAGACTATGTTAACATCCAACTTGACAATCAGCGTAATGAACTTATTCAACTCCAGCTGATATTAACCATGGCATCGTTCGCCATAGCTATTGACACATTCATAGTAGGAGCTTTCGCTATGAACATCCAATGCAGCTGGTACAACGTTAACGGCATCTTTTGGCCTTTTGTCGGAGGTACCTCATCTGGCTGTTTCTTTGTTTTCCTTATCATTATGGGCTATGCCAGGTGGAAGAAGCTGCTTGATCCCTAAATTAATGTCATCTCAGAGGAATGGGGTCAGCATGATTGAGGTGCGCCTTCTGCTATATCCTTCTATATTCCTAAGCGAACTTGAACTAGAAGTTCAGCAGTTATTTCTCTAACAAAGGCATAGGACATATTGGTGTAAACAATCTGTATATTTTGATTAATGAATCTGTATGCTTTGCAATATCTCATGCTTCTAAGAAATTATTCTTGTCAGGTTCAGCTTTAGGTTCTGACTTTCTTTTCCTATTCTTTATAATAGGCCACTCAGATATCTGAACCATGTTATTTACCTTTTCTATTATTATGGATATGCTTTGATCTTACTATATTTCTTACTTGAAAAGGGGGAAAAGTCTTATCATTCTTGGGGCTTTGTCAATTTCAAACTTAACAGTAATTTAGCTCGTTACAGTTATAGTTGGGACAGTATTTGAGAGGTTTAGTAGCCCTACAAAGCTCACTAATATATCGACAAATTGAGTTTACACTTGTAGTGCCACTGTATTTTTTTTTTCAAAATATGGATTTCTAATAATTGGATTTGGACTAAGCATGGATTAGGGCTAATTGCAGTCTTTCCTGTCTTTGCTTTTCGTGCTTTCAGGTGCTCTCTTGCTTGATGATGAAATATGTAGAAGCAGAACGCCAGGTGTTGATGTACAGGCGCAAACCTTATAGATCATATTTGACAATATAATTGGTAGTAAATTTGGATGAACGTTGCTACCATTCCTGTCAAATATAATACATTTGCATAATTTATAAATTGCTCTTCTCATTACTCACATGTCAAATAGGGAATATCAAGTGTACATTGGATTTGAATGTCTCCACACAAAAAGTGTACATTGGATTTGGGAGGAAAAAAAAAACTCAATACAGAAGATCAACATCCAAAAATTTTTGTCCACTAACATCTTTATTGTGATATCTTGGATTGATATTTTAGTGGTCTCGACTCGATTTGCTATTGCTAAGTTCGGAGATTGACTCTCCTCAGCGACTGTTTTATGGTTTAATTAGAACACCATAATTTACCAGTCTCTCTAACATAGAATTCCACCAGCAAGCAGGTTGTGTTTATTCATATAGATATTCTGTGTTTCAGTAAGGTGGTGCGTTTTTCTCAGGGTTCCAACTTCAAACTGCGACAAATATTTAAACTATTCCTAAAAAAAAAACAAAAATAATAACTGGCAAAAGAAAAATACAACAGTGATATCCTACCAACATCATCAGAAACGGCAGCAGCCCGATGACAGAAGTACAAATTAATTTTACAATATAGAAAATAATCTTGTGTAGATATATTTGCATCTGGAACAACTGGACAAATTATATCTTAAGACCAGTATAGCAGCTGACTAAACGTACAGAGCGAGCAATGTTAATTGTTAAAGATAAATTGTGCAAAGATCCATCTCCTTCAAGAAATCAACCTTAACTTTCAGTTTATTGCGAAAGTATTGCCATGAGATTAAGAGCGATTATGGGGTAAATTAGAAGCTGAGACCAAGCTGAAGGCCAAATGCTGCATGGATTAGAAAAAGGGTCATGATGCTACTACCAAGGAGTCCATGTGCAGTCCTCAGGCCTGGATTTTCCTGAAAACATAGTAGAGAAGTTTGATGTATACATGATTTACACTAGAACCAAATTTACGACGGTGTGATAGTGCTCCGGTATTATACCTTGAACAATGCTGGCAAAATAGATTGAACAGTCAAGAGGGCAAGACCAATAAAGCCCGAGACTGCATGAGGGCTGCAAACAAATATCACAAGGCATGAGTGTTTAAATTTATTAGTATGTGGCGTTTAAAGATCGATACATTTTTGTTTTGCAACTACTCAATTATTCACATTTGAGGACATTATAAGATTCTTTAGCCTTATGTGTAAAGAGGTGTACCTCTCAAATATTGGTTTGTCAGATGTGAGCAGAGCAGTTATTCCACCGGTAGCCCCAAGAGCGAAGAAGAAAAACATCCCGGCGAGGAGCTTAGGATGAAGATCTTTGGCCTTAGCCTTCTCCTCCTTCAGTAGAGTATTAGAATGCATTGTAAACAGAAATCTTGCTCAAAAAGAGGGAAAGAAAAGACATCAAATATGCGGTGAGATACCCTGTTGTATTTCGCTAGGTCAGTGCAGTGGAACAGTTATTTACTTCTTACAATCTCTGCCTCGCAGTTCAATTTTTGCTCTATGAGACAAAGCAATCCTAAGGCATACTTTTTATTTTTTTAGTAGAATGGATAGATATTCTGTATTCATGCATGCTCAAATGGAATTTACATATGTATGCGTATTTATGTATAGGTATTTATTCTCATAAGGCCACAATACTTAGAAACTGTACTGCCTAAAAAGGCTAAAATGACTTGAACCACAATAAATTTGTAACTTTCTTGGCACACTTTATGAAACATTAGGAGATTAAACTTGAAGTAACAACTTGACATAAGATTTAATGCATGTAAGTTAGAAAGAATGTCTTGAGAAATATGTATATCCATAGAAGATAGATCCCTACTACCGTAAGAGTATACAAATATTACTTACTGCATCATCTGACAATCTTATTCGAAATCCTAGATATGTTCCATAACCACCCATTGCAAAGAGTACAACAGCCTACAAAAAAAATGAGAGGAAAAAGATATATCAATGATCAAATAAATCGATCAATATGAATTTGAACATATAGGTAAAAGCATGGACAAGAAGAGGGATTTTACCGGCTACTTGCATTTCAAAACGCAGAATAAGAACAAATTAAACTGAATATTGTAGTAAAAAAAAGACGATTTTTTTTATTAAAAAAATTCCATAGGGCAAATTGAGCATTACCATGTTTCCCGGATGACCCCAATGCACGAGCCACTCGGGGAGATTTAAAGTCTTCACGATCTCAACGAAAGGCCCAAAAATTGACCTCGTGACCTCGGCTAAACGAGAAAAAGGACGGAAATTTTACAATGCCGAACGATCTAATCGCATAGCAAAACAGCAGCGAAGCACGATAAACCCAACTCACCTCCGGGCAGGGCAGCTACAAAGAGCAGCGGGAAAGGAGCAACCGAGTACAAGAACGTCTCCCCATGCTTCTCACTTCCCTCTTCCTTAGCTTTCTCTACTCTAATGGGTTCTCTGGCTTGTGAGTTTGCGACAATGGCGTCCTCTTTGTGCGTGCATCTTGTGGAGAGAAGAGAAGAAGGTGATCTTCGGCACTTGGAGGGGATTAGAGGAGAGAGGGAAGCGTGTGGTCTTAGAGCGTAGCTGGCCGTGAGCATTGCCATCTCCCTCTCCCTCTCTCTCTCTCTCTCTCTCTCTCTCTCTCTCTCTCTCTCTCTCAAAAGACTGTAAGCAGTGCTGCGAAGAGGTGCGCGTGGAAAGAGGGAAGCCAAGTGAGAGTAAAAGGATATTGAAAGTCCATCCAATGGACATAGCCCATATTACACCTAGACCCCGATATAATTATGTTCTTATTTTATTTTATTTTTATTGCACGCTAATTTTTTTATAAAAAAATATTACTTTCTGTCACGTGTCTAAACCTTACTTTTGAATAAATTTTTTGTAGATTAAGATAAAAATAAATAGATTTTAAAATCAAATGATGAAATATCTTATATTTTTTTAAATTTTGAAAGTACTAAAATATTCTTTATTCTATTAATATTTGTTAGAGTAAAATTAATCTAAAATGCTTCTGAGACGTTAAATATAAAATACAAAGGTCTCATAATAAATATTTTTATATGATAGGACGTAAATAATAATATTAAAAAGTGAGGTGTGTTTTTAATAAAAATCGCAAACATAATTGTTATTGTGTTTACCCGACAAGATTCCCGCCGCAGTAGATTGCAAATATATCGAAATAAGAAAAGGAGTCTACTGATAAGACTAATAATAAAGGTTGCTGTAATGCTCACCTGCTTACCTAAATAATTTTTAAACAGTCATCCATCTGACTACAAACCTCTTGCAGGCTAAAACTTAATACAGATGGCTCCTTCTCCTTTTACCTCTGCGGATTAGTCAAATGGGAGGTTTTTCTATACAGGGATGAAAGTGGTGATGACATAATTAAGCTTTCAAGGGAGAGATAATGACGGTTCACATAGTCTTAGGATTAGGCTTCAAAGTCCTAGTTAATATGCTCAAGTCGAGAGATGAGCCTCTGTGGAAGATCGAAAATCTTGTGGATGACTGCAGAATTATGTGTTCCGATGTTTTGATAGCATTGATATTAAGCACATTTTTCAGCTAACCTGGCTCAAAGTTCAAACCTACATCTCTCTGGAGTTCTATTCTCTGTTGCTTTTGGATTCCACTGATGCTCATAGCACAACAGGAATATAACAACCTTGTGGTCTTTAATAAAAACCAGACTAGAAACCCATTTTGGCTTAGAACTCACCAAAGTGATGCATTGCTTTAAGCAATAAGAAACAGTCTTTTACGCCATTGGCCTTTGATTCTTCTCGTTGCTACTCTAGGCGAGAACGAAGAAGTCACTTTCCAAAACTGAGTCTTAGTTCGTTGGCTTCCGTTAAGTGCAGTCTTTTACGCCATACTCTTTGACAAGTAGAGAACTTGGACAGCTACAAGTAACATATAATAACCATCTGGGATCCAAGAATCAAGCTTATGCCAACCAAATTTAACCTATCTATTGTAATTAGGAAGGAGGTAAGGAACTATTAATGCACTAAATTTTAGGTTACGTGCTTGTGTGATTAAAGTATTTTTGAGGAGATTTGAACATAACACCCTACATTCTAACAATTTTACGGTTGTATCATTATATCTACACTATTTGCAAAATAGCACCTTACCTTTTCCTAAATATCAGAACACGTTCCGCCATTAGGATTTTTTTTTTATTTTCCATCCACCCATTAATAGTGCATTAATAGTGCGAGTCTTTAAAGAGATTTAGTAGGATAGGTAGCAGAATTGAATCATAGTTTGTGTAGTTTCATTGAACTTGGATTCGATCCATTAAGAGTTGATCATGTTTAAAAATTTTATATAAAAACACTCAATATTGTTATTTTTACTAAGTTTTATTTATATATAATAAAAATAAAAAAATTGCGTGTAATATAATTAAAATATAAGATGTTATTTGCAATTTTCCCATGGTTCCTTAATCCGGGTCCCAACTTAAGCATTATATAATATTTTAATTTCTCTGTAATTCAAAATCAAGCTTGATAGTCGAATTATTATTTTTTTAGGTTTTATTCCAAACCTTTCGCGTCAGTCAGCCGCATAAAAATCTCTTCGGGCGAGCGAGAGAGAGAGAGAGAGAGAGAGGAGAGAGAGAGAGAGGAGAACGAATGGCCACAGCGCTCTCGCTTAACGGCTCCATCCTCCACAAGAAGCCAGCCTTGGCCAAGGGGAAGCCCGTCGCCGCACGGCACGTCCCCCACGGCGCGGCGCACGTGTGGAGGAGGAGGCGGTGGTTGGCGCCGGGGATCGCCGTGCCGCGGCGTTCGCCTCCGCCGGCCGCCGGGTCGAGGGCCGATGACTCTTCGGCGCCGTTCGGTATGTCGATGGAGGGCGCCATGAAGCTGCTCGGTGTCTCGGAAGGCGCGTCCTTTGATGACATCCTCCGAGCCAAGAACGCCATCATCGCCTCTTGCAAGGATGACCAAGAGGCCGTGGCCCAGGTGGGATTCCCTTGATCTCCTCTTTTCATTTCAAATATTGGGATTTTTTTTTTTGTTTGTTTCCCCGTTGTTGAGCTCTCTTGTTTGGTGTTATTAGGGTTAGAAAAAGATGAAATTGCTGTTCTTGATTTCTTCAATTCTTTCTACGCCCTTTCAAAATCTGAATTGGTAGTTTCTTGCTTGGGAGCGAAGAAATTGGTGTCAAGTTAGTGACGGATGGAGCAATAATTGGAAGATGTATTCTTTTTGAGGGTGTCTTGGGTGATGTCTCACTCAATTGAGATTCTGATGGAATCCTGCAAATTTCTTATAAATAATTAGAGGGAAGGTATCCTAATTTGAAAGTTCCGGGAATTGTACAATTGGCTACTATTATTTAATTAGGGAAAAGACCCGGGCATAACCTCAGGGTTACTCTAATTATATTTGTTAGAACCAATGTACTGGATTTACCTTGAGTTTATTAAGAATCAATTATATATGCTATCTATCTACTGAGGTCGCATTGAGATGATTTGATCATGAGTTACCTTTTCGTGCTTTCACCATGAAAGCATTGAGATCTTAATACCATAAAACAGTTGAGACCTAGAGATTTTTGAAATACGTTGATGATTGTATTAATCCAAATGACAAGATGATTCCTTTTATTTTACAACGAAACATTTGCTTGGGCTTAGGTTGGACTTAATGAAAACATTTACTTTAGCTTATCATTTGGAGTTCGAGAAAAGTGTAACATGTTTGAAACTTGAAAGTACTTGTTCTTTGTATCTATATATTGACAAATTACTTCTCCCCGCATTCATATCTGATACCGTGTTATATATTCTGTTTCAGGTTGAGGCAGCATACGATATGTTGCTTATGCAGAGTTTGTCACAACGCAGGGCTGGCAAAGTTGTTGACAGTAGCATCCGTTATGCTGATGTTAAATCTGTGACAAGTGCAGGAACAGGATCTATGGTACAATGGATGCAGGCAACTGTAAGGAATATTCCTGTTTCAGTTGAGTCGCCATCTTCTAGCACTTTGGGCATCCAGGCAGGCGTTTATGGAGCATTGATGGTTTCTACATTTGTTACTGGAACCTCCACATCCTTACCAGGCACATATTCAGGTGCTGATGTTCCTGGAATAATATTGGCAACAGGATTTGGAGCTTCATTGTACTTTTTGACAAAGAAGAACATTAGCCTAGGTAATATAGCTTTACTAATTTAGTGTTCTGCTCGGTTTAGGCTAGTAGTTCCAAAGTCAGAATTACTATAAGTTAACTCATATGTTTGGAAACAGATCGGCGATATGATGATACAAGTGTATGAAATTTGATGCTAAATTGCTTGTGCATCTTAGGTGACAAATTTTGTGTGTTGCAGGGAAAGCTGCCGTAATCACTGTCGGGAGTCTTGCTGTGGGTGCTGCTGTTGGATCAGTAGTAGAGAATTGGTTGCAGGTGGACATCGTGCCCTTTTTCGGTGTTCATTCTCCTGCTGTTATTGTAAGTGTATTTGTTCTGTTTTCACAAATGTTGGGGTCACTGTATCTGAGATAGGCCTGAAATATACTGATTGTATTTGGTCCGTAATTAATTGAAATGAAATCTCTTACATATTGTTCAGCATAATTTGCCCTTCCATGACATCTGTGTCCCAAACTGGTCTATTGTGTTTTTACATCTCAATTTTTATCCGTAACCAATTAGCTTGTGAGATCTCCAAACTGGCTTATTGTGAATCACAAGAGTTTCTTTTCTTTTACTTCAAGGTGGATGCCTTAAACACAATTAACTATTCAAAAATGTGAAGACTTGATCTTGGGTGACTTGAAATGAAGTGCAACTCATCAAGTTGTATCTTGAAGGGTGTGAATCCTGGCGTGGATCTTTAAGATGTCATTAAGTTGAGTGCTTTTGTAATATAAAGTTTTCAAATGAAACAAAGGGAAACAGGACAATTTGCACCCTTCTTTAATGGATTCCTGTACCATTCTGCAAAATTTTGATGATGCCCATCAGCCCATAGTAGGGATCCCCTCTGGGAAATGGAGGGGCACAGGTCATACCAGTTGTGTGCTTTGAGATTTGCGCCGAAGGAGCAACTAATTATAACTTTTTTTCAAAAAAATAAAAATTACAACTTTCCTACACTCCCTTACTAATTTTATTTTATAGATTGTGAACTATTGTGAGCTCAGAAGCTAGTCATAACTCATAAAGTAGACAAAGAGCTATCCTTTTTTCTAATATATATATATATATATAGTAGATTGCACAAGTAACCCTCCTAATAGATATATTCAACCACAATGTTACAGTCGTCAGCCTCACACTTCTATCTATTTTTTCCAATCTCTTGCTTCCTGTCGAGGTTGCATCAGCAGTTATCTCAACTCTTACGCTGCTTTCTGGACATCTTGGAGAATGGAGATATATCTATCTTAAGATAAGGTTGGCACGGGAGATCTTATAAAAAAGAAAAGAAAAAGAAAAAGAAAAACCCCATAACTTGGAGCAACCTGCATGAAAAAACGTTCAAGCCTTTTGATATCATATTCCTATTCGATTCAAAATTGGCTTTCTGCAACAAGCATTCAGTTGGTAATCAAGAAACATAGTAAGAAACCAAGCAAAAAAGTTGATAAGAATATTCTTGTGAACCTTGTTCTGAACAATTTACAACCACTAGAACACAGTGGGCGAAGAGGATAGAATTATTAAAAGGAGAAGTTTAAAAAAAAAATGCTACAAAATAATCTAGCTTCATCTTGATCTTCCTATTACACTAATAAGTGGGATCTGCCCCAGGTTTATAAGCATGAGACACAGTGCATCACTAACTTGGATTTGGACAGGCATGGCTGCTTGCACCATCTCCTGTTATTCAACGTCGGCGTCAAAGTTTGCAGCTGTGCTTTTAATCAGGTAGAACACATGAGACTAGATGAGCTGGCTTGTTTAAGGATTACTTAGTTATGTAGGAGTTGTGCATGGTGCAAGAGATTTTGCGGGTAGAGTAATGCCGCCCCCTCGTAGAGAAAGAGAGGGACCTTTGTTCCAGCTAGCTTTGCTTATGAGATTTGAATCAAGGAACACAACTACAACAGTGATATCGTCATGGAAATGCCTTCGTACACCACGATCGATCTTCTTGAGATCAGAGTACCTCATTTCTCTTTTCTTGGCTGCTTCCTGCAGTGCAGCTTTTACAAGACACCGAGCACTTCCCTGCAGATAGTAAATGAGAACAAGATTGACTTTAAACTTGCCCAAGAAAGAACCAAACTACGTATTTCTAGTGCCATGACACCTGGGATCTAGAACACATATACAGCAAAAATTGAGATGGGAAACATACACTGCGGGAATGATTTTTGACGATGTCAACTGCTTCCTGATTGGTGAGGTGTTCCCATAGCCCATCAGAGGCGAATATAAGAAACTGATCATGTGGCTGTAATGGATGTACAGAAATTGAAGGTTCAGAACTGAGTATTGGCTTCTTGAAAGGTTGTCGAAGGCGAAACTTGGCATACAAAGGCTCCCTGTTATATTCTGGATTCTTTAGGTATATATCTCCAATTGACCTTGAAACCTGCGAGACATACTTCCTGAGATCTACTGTACCAAGGCAGCAATCAACAGTAATGCAGCAAGATAAACACACCTACAGAATACATATGATATCCCCTCCGAGGGGGACTGAATCTCTGTAAATTTATAAATTTCCATTGTGTCTTGTTCTACATCAACTTGTCCAATCAGAATAAATCTGAAGGACATTGATTTCACTCTAGACATCCTAAACACAAATCAAACATACTTCAACTATTCTTAGTGCCACCAAAACAAAAGAAGAATAATCTCTCTCAAATTCATATTGTAGTTTAGGAAAAGAGTAAAGCTTCCTTCACCTAAGTGGCAAGCTAAGTCAAATTTCCACCAATTATAGAAAGTTACCTGGATGATGCCTTTGATGCGCCAAACATTATGCTTTAAAACCACGATTTGTGAATCATCAGGATGTAGTGATTGCAGCTCTTGTCTAACAGACTCGATGCCTGCATTATGCTCTGTTGATAGCTGAACTGCCAGAACTTCTCCTGTCACCTTCACCAGCCTCCCTAAAACAACACGGGAGTCACCAAGGTTTGCAATATAGAGGGTCCCATTACAAATTACACCAACTAGGCAGCAAGAGCCAACAGCTGCAATCTGAGGTTTAACAAGCCATTGTTTGGTAACCAGAGAGAAGAACCCCTCTTCAGTAGCTTGGAATGCTTTTCTAATAACATCTGTTGACATGGATTGCTGCTCAGATGCCAATCCTGCAGAGAGTTTGCTTTATCATGAGATCACATACTGACTGGAGGTGAAGAATTGCATCAACATACACTGAAAAGTGACAATATTGACACTGGATAGTACTGTTTAACTATTTAAGATTTCATAGGTGCTGCATAATGTGAAATTGGCATCATTAAAGTATGTTTCAAGAATTAGTAATGCATATTTACTAATCCTAGTAATGTAGAAATACAAAAACAAGTGAAAACAGATACATAATCTCAACTTACATAGGGTCAGCCAGAGAAAGGATTTGTTAATGATGATTAACATCAGATTAAAGAGCATATGTCCTTATGAGAAACTAGACATAAATTGAGTAGTTGTACCATTAGCATGATTTTCTACTTGACAAACATATGCATATTTTTTTCAATTTTCTCAAGAACAACTAGCATTGATACAAACTACAGACATTTCAGCATGAATAGACTAAGCCAAGCAAAAAAAAAAACACAAGTATATCAGCATTTGATATTGAACTACAGAACCTTACTCTTCAGATGGTGGAAGAGATGATCATTGATATATCGAGACGTCTCTGGACCTCCATGTCCATCATAGATCCCCACGAAAGTCCCATATGGCCCAGACTCGCGCAAACTTAGCAATCCAGATTCGATCTGGCTCTGGTCCTCAAGCAAGTTGTTAGCCTGAACTATGGCCATGGAGAACTCGCCATGCATGTGTTGGCCGGCATCCTTGTACCAGAGAAGCCCTTCTTGTCGGCCTGCGGCATCGGAGCCCACCCGGGCATACCGACCCAGCGCCCAGCAGGAATTCAATGCCTTCATTAGAGCAGCAAGCATCCCTCATCTCACTTGCAGCACTGCATCCGACTTCTAGCAGACATCTAATCCTAGTTCTCTTCTTCCTTCCCTGTATGTGGAAACCAAGCATAAGTACATGGCACCCAAGGAAAGCAACTGAAATTAGGAAAAAGAAAACAAGAAAGATGCCCTATATTATCAAATCATATCTCCTTCTTACAACCCTTTCCTTTTGTACATAAATGAAGAAGGAAAACAAGAAAACTAGCCCACGCTATGGATCATAAGAGCCAAGGTCAATATTCACTTCCTTTTCATTGCCTACTATGTTATCCCAAAGAGCAAGGAGAAGAAGAAAACGAAAAAGAAAAAGAAAACCAAAAAACTTACACCTTTACCCACCCCAAACCAGATGGAATTACGACCCAGCATCAAAAGAAGAACCTAGTGATTGAAAAAAAGGACTAAAGAAACCACTTCCCAGCTTCACTCTACCCTCAAATATGAATCCAGCAATCAAACCAGGTAAGACCCACTTCCTTTCTCCTACAATATTGACATTAAACACGCTATTTAGCTAAATAAATTTCCTTTCCTGCATCAAAAAACCAATAGTAAAGCAACAAAAAAAGAAAAAGGCACACCTTTCTAGTCGTGTTCAAGTTTCTGCAATCTAAAAGGCAGGCCTTGGATCTGAATACCCACTAATCAAACAATAGAGAGAAAGGTTACTTTTGGTCTCTTTCTTCTTCTTCTGGGTTTCGATCACACTAGCGATGGCCACAAAGGAGAGTTCTCTAACAATTGCTATGTAGACAAAACGCAAAGCACAATACTCGAAATGGGCTCTACCAATCTTAACCCAAAGGATGGAGTAGAGAAAGGTGATTCGGAAAAGATATAAATGGATAGAGTAGGGGACAAGTTTAAGATGGTTGTGAGAATATAAATCATCTCTCTTTCCCTTCCTAAGACCACTCATAATGTTCTTCTTAGTTGACTAAATTAGTGACTAATTCCACAACATGGTCCATAAATTAACAGGATTAGTTTCCTCCTAGCCTAATCACCTCCACCTCAGCACCACAAATTAAAACATTCCATTGTTTTAATCAAATTATGGTTGCCTTAATTTTTTTTCTCGTTAAACATCTTAATCTGATTGAATGCAAAATGAAAAAGAAAATTTAGGAATTGACCCAGTCTAATTGAGGTCTAATCCCCAATTTTACTTTTCTCAAAACAAGATTAGGAATTGGCCCCAATTCTACACCCAATTATTCCATATTAAGCATGTCAGGTAATAAAAGAAAATGGACCAGGGGTGACCCAGTCTTGATGGACCCAGCAATTGAAGGCTTTTTTGGCACCATTTCCAATTCTTTTATTATTTGGTAATAGGAGTTGGATCTAAAGTTCTTTTAATATATTGGGTTTTTAAAATTTCCATAAAGTGCATTCTTAAACTTTCATTTCGGGAATTCTTTTTAGTGAAAGTTCCTAAATTGATGACATCTTAAGGTGTAAATGACCGATTACAACTTAATATAGAAGGAACTGGGGGAAGTAAGGCTATAATGTTGGAGGCCTGATAATAAGCTCTACACTTATCATAATGAGGTAGAGTATCAAATACAAGTACTCCAGGAGCTATAAAAGCAAGCCTATTGCTAAGCCAACTACAAAAGCACAATAAATTAGAACAACAAGAGTTGTGTAATACCAACCTCTAGAAATGTAGGCTTCACAAGGAACGAAGTTAGATGCTACATCTAAACCACTAGAAAACTCATCACACCGACCTGCGAAATTAAGCAATAGAACCAAACTTAGATTAAGTAAAAAAGTAATAAGATGAATCTATCAAGGAGAAAGATAGTGGGGGCGGATTTGGCATTAACATCCACATAAATACGCATAGGTAAACACATACGTGTACACATATATGTACAGAATCCTTGTGATCGAATGGAATTAGTGGCAAGGTGAGAAGTCACAGCTTAGGGACTAAGTACATGCAACGAATACAGTGGAGTCGATGCCAAGGAAGGAAAGGAGATGGCGAATTAAGAGGAGTAAGATCACGAATGGATAGCCAGCGCTGAGGAGGGAATGAGGATGATAGTGTTACTCGGCACTGGAGGAGAGGCGAGAATGGCAAGAGAGGAGACCATAAAGAGGCATGATAGCAAGGTAGGAGGATCCTAGACCGAGGAGAGGATGACGATGAGGGAGAGAAGCTCGTGAAGAGTGCGATAGTAAGGTGTGTGATGGACGGCGACGAGGTGGATAACAAGAGAGAGAGAGAGAGAGAGAGAGAGCAGTAAAAAAAACTCTGATGTGAAAAAATTCTCGACAAAAAGAAAAAATATTGTAAGGATTCGAGCAATTAGATTCTAATCTACAGGGGCACTTGACTCTGATCTATGTGCAACTATTTCATGGACTCAATTTTAATGCTAAAAAATTAAACATCCCTTCTAATTTACATCAATCGGTTAAACAATAATTTTTTTAATGAAAATTAAAAGTTTCATAATTTCGGTAAAAGAAGTTATCTTCACCCATCTATCAATGAAAGAAGAACTAACAATTACACATAAATCAATACTTAAAAAAAATTCACAAATAAAGATTGAATAAGACATTTTATTTAAAGGATAGGAGACTCACTACTTTCAAATTAAAAGTTACTACTTCATCCCTAAGCATTCAACTCTCTCTTCCCAATGAAGAAACTTAATGCAACTTGCATTAACTAATCACCTTTAAGATATATAAAGAGT
This sequence comes from Typha latifolia, assembly GCF_019914945.1. Classification (NCBI taxonomy): domain Eukaryota; kingdom Viridiplantae; phylum Streptophyta; class Magnoliopsida; order Poales; family Typhaceae; genus Typha; species Typha latifolia. Next base: position 11,664,236 of record NC_133093.1, on the reverse strand, counting down.
CTTTACTATCATTAAGAATCATTAAAAACTCTCCTTTCTTGGTCCTTTAGTAAGTTAACAAGCTAAGAACTGCACCTTTTTTTTGCTTCATCCCAACTCTCTTAACCCAACCTAATTACATGATGAGTCCATTAATGACAGATTAAAATCAAAATTTCATATTACTGTATCAAAATCAAGTAGCAGAGTAGATTACGAAAAATAAACTCCTACTACCTTAGCATCTAGCGCTAAGAATGTGTCAAATATTTAGTGATTAATCTTATAATGCTAAGAACTCACATAAAAGTCAAGTTCGACAACTATAAAAATAAAAAATAAAAGCGAAATAATTTATATGAACTCTTAGTTTGAATTGGGCTCTAAGATTTATATAAAACGCCTGAGAGTCAAACTTTTGGCGCCGACTATGATTTAAAACGTGGGATTGAAGTAAAATAATTGCAAAATAACTAATAATTCACGAGAATATATATAAATATATATATAGAAGACAAAGAGTTTGCATGCAAATAATTTAGCAGCAGCCACCCTAACAATGGAGCAAGTTCATGGTACTTTCCCCTGTTTTTGACGCTTGCAAGGAGCCAGATTTATTGACCATATCTTGCCATCACAAGCAGCCAAAGAAATGAATCAAGCCTTGAATCCAACCCCAAGTAACATCATCTTGCTGGATAGGATTTAATTTATGCAACTTGGGAGTGCAGGATGCTAACTATTTTATGCAACCCTTGGCACTGAAATCATATCAATATCAAACCTCTTGGAAAGATATGAGCCTATGAGGCCCAATAAATTTAATTTAATTTTTTGTCATAGTCTTTGGAATCACATTAGATAATGTTTTCATATAGCTATAAATTTTTTTATTTCAAATCGGCAAAGATTACAAAGATTTAAAATAAAGAAAGAAAAAAAAAAGCCTAACATAGCTTGAATGAGATTCTTCATGTTTTATTTTCTTTTATATTATAGTTGGGAAGAATATGTTGATAATGTGCATGATTTATCTTGGAGTACTTAGCAAGAAATTATTTTGGAGACTAAAAAGCATAACCAATGCAGATCAGATCAATCAAAGGGATAAGATTCAATCATCAAATAGCCCAAAATATAAAGCAATTATTAATACCTCTTTTTAGTGAGATTGCTTGCCATATTTTATTTTTTTAATCTTAGGATGACCCACATTAGAAAATGTATACATTAGAGCTTAGGTGCTAATTTTAAAAAAAAATGCACAAAATTGTTCTTTATTAAAGAGATAAATGAAGGAAATATAAAATGGCACCATAATAATAATAAAATATAGATGCAAGTAGGTTAGGGCCACACCAACACTAGCAAGTCCAGCCTGCCCCAAGCCGATCCTAGATAAATATTTAGTTTTCTAGGTTAGGCATTATTTGGGACTTGTACCCAAACTCTGGTATCTTTGGACATGAGTTCGAGTTTTTTACTATTTTAAGTCTGCTCTTATTTTATAATATATATATATATATATATATATATATATATATATATATATTAGAATTTAAATATGTGACTATGTGCGTTTAAAATTGCTGACTTATTTAGTGATTTATATAAAAAATTTATATTTTTTTAAAAACTTTGTAAGTTTTATATAAGTCATTTCCAATTTTAAAACTTTTAAAATATAAGTCGCTTCTCGAATAAATAAATCGACAACTTGTATTAAGGTTCTTCCTGGCAAATTTTTAGAGGATTTAATATTCATATATATATATATATATTGTTAATTTAATCAGCAACTTATATTTAAAAATTACTGACATAGTCAATAATTTTCAAATATAATTAATTTCGTATTTAAGTTTTAAAATGTGGTAGACACGTAAAAATAAAATTTGAGGGGGTTAAATTAGTAAAAAAAAAACACTCGCCAAGTTTGCCAAAATTAGATCAAAATGTTTTTTTTTAATTTTAGGTTCATAATGGTGTGATGTGATTGTTATTCGTCAACATGTAGATGGATTGGGCTTTGGCTTAGCCAAGCCCAATTAATATTTCAGTTCAAAAAATATTTTAATCCGATGATGCGTGCCAACATATTGATCATATATTCTCGATCACATCTAAATAAGAATAATAATAATAAAATATTTTTTAGATTGGCATACTGACATCTTATATGAAAAGATATATAAATAAGGTTAGCTTTCCTACTATCATTATTTTTGTATAAATTAATATTTTTATTATTATCCTATCAGGTGTTCAATACATCGGGAATAGGTAAAGAAAACGTATATTTGGAGAGCTGGATAAGTGTCTGAATACTCCACTACTAATCTATTTGGATAAAGAGGATGGATAAGATGGATTTTGACTATTCTAAGAAGGGGAAATAAGCCACATCGCAGTACTACAACCACTCATGCATGCATATCGTGTTCTAAATAAGCCACTTCGAATAAGTTTAGGTGCCATAATTTTCGTATCCCATATACCCATCCATCACCTATGATTGGGACTATAAATAAGAGAAAAAGGATGTAGAATTTATTGGTGGTCAATAACAGAGGTCATAGGTTTGATTTCTCTTGTAAAATTTGGGATTAATATTTAGTAAATTTTTTATCAAGAGTACTGCTATATATACAGTTGTCCAGCATATATATATATATATATATATATATATCAAATATATGTATTTAGCTTATAAGAAAGGTATATATAAAAGGTGAAGGTCAACTTTCTACACCATTAGAATAGAATAGGTAGCAAATTGAAGGCAAATGTTTCTTGGCTAAGCTTTTCCAGTTACTGGGCCATTAGAATAGATGTATGGCAAGATAGAGCTCTCTCTCAATACTACCAGTTACATAAAACATCCAAGAGAAGATACTTCCGAATCCCAATACTATAATTTTTTTGCACTCCAAATGATTAAATATCAACTTCTAGATGCTGCCGCATAACTACCAAGAAAAGAACAGCTGATAAAGAGAGGTGCAAGGAGTGAGTGAAGAAGAGATCAACTAAAAACAAACGTTTAGATTACACCTGTGGATTAGGAACTTCTATCAATGTTAAATCTTAGATAAACTATAGTTTTCAGATTCCAATGCCATCACATTAGCTCTATGTTCATTAAGCAAACGATTACAAATGTATAGTAACAGATCCAGCACCACATCAGTAATAAAAAGCTATCAAGTCCCTTGTCATTAATTTCCACAAGTGATTACATCAATGGTGGCCAATGAGATAGATATATATCGTCTGTCCTGACACTTCTAAGCAATAACTACGGATTCCACATATTATACCATCTCAATGATGAAATCCAAGTTAAGATCATCCACTGCAGCATATCTTTTATCACATTCAGATTTATAAAATAATACATGATTAAAAAAAGAAAATTGCGAGTGATCTGCACAGTTACTATCTAAAGGAAGGAAGAAGAGATGAATCAATCTACTCATGCAACTAAGTTTAGAGTGGACTAATTTCGGAACTGAAAAAAACTGATCAGTTCATATAGGAGAATAATGGATGTACAGTGGGATGTGGAGCTCCACATTCTACAAAGATCTAGCCCCACAAAGGGCTCAGGAACTGTGTATAGATGAATAAGAAGTATCCAGATATCTAACAGCATCTTATACATTAGAGACTCTTAACGATTTACAGACAAGTAGTATCTACATATCTCGCCTACACAGGGGGCAAGAACTGTGCCTGATGAGCCAACCATCAATGCATGGCAAATGGAACGTGTGCCGACAATTGGGTAAGATCCTAACGGTTTCTCCAATCTGGAAGTCCTGGAAAGAAATAAACCAATAGTCAGCATATACTATCTTTCGATCAATCTAATTCGCGCAAGGCTGTAGAAAGACTACTAACCTGCAGGCAGACTGAACACATACTCTCCACTGCCATATCAACTTTATTTGCCTTTGTAATTTTAACCTTTGGGAGTTTGTCAATGGAATCCTTTGCCATTCCTCCCATGCTGCCAGTGTCGAAAAAATCAGGAGGCTCCATGAAGGGTGAGCTGATAGCACTCATCTGTACAAACGACGATATTAAACCATTACCAACATTATAAAAGCGCTTATTTTTTAAGCTGAGATAGAGTAAATACCTGACTCTGTACAGCACTCTGAACTGCTGGGCCAACTTTCTCCCTTACTAGTCTTCCGCTCAACAGACTAGCAATGATATCCATCTATGAAAATGAAATTTAAAAGTAAATCAAGCAGCCATGAGAAAAGGAACGAGATAGTCTTAATCAATCTATTACTTATCGGATACCCGCGCTCAGATGTGCAAAGCAAATGTAACATGGTGGATTCTAGAGGTGAAATTTAGCTCATTTTGCTATGGAATTAGAGAACTTACCATGTACAGTATGCTCCATACCATACTCACTACAACTGATTCATTTGAATTCCACAAATCATGAGATGATTCGACCACTTCTATTGAGAAAACTGCGCCAGATATAGCTCCGATTCCGGCCCCTCGGAACAGCCCACTCTCAGTTGCCAAGCCAATCAAGGCGCCGGTCACAGCTCCTACTACTGAACCCACTGCAGCAAAGTTAAGAAACACGGAAATTTAGTGCTATAACGAAGGAAAGAAAGTAGCCATCTTTCTTAGATCAAGCAAGGGAAAAACGAATCTTGACCGACAGGTTTGTAGTTGACATCAAAAGATGAAATCTCCCATTAGGACATATCATCTAACATAAAATACGCAACAATAGCAGGATAGAAAGGACAAAAAAAACATCAAATTCAACAAAATTTAAACTAATTCAAAGAGACCCAATTCGACATTTGAAAAGCACATCATCGAGGGAAAACCCCTCACATCGCAGTAACTAAAAGAGAGTAAAAAGTAAACCGGAACAGAAAAGGGGCAAACCTATAGCAAAGATGCAGGTGAGGATAGCACAAAGAACCCTCCCAACCATCTCACAAGCCACGGAGCCAAAGCTGCCATTTTGCCTCCCATCCCAGTCAACGGAGTGATAAGAAGTGGCAGGGGACGGGACGGGAGAAGAAGAGGAGAGATCCATTTGATAGTATTAAGAAATCGTAGAGGAATTGAGGTATATAAGTAGGAAAGACTTAGGGAGAGGAGTTTGTAATATAGAAAACTTCGTCGTTAAGAGAGGAACCAGAGGGGAAAGCGAAGGGGGAGAAGAGAAGAGAAGGTAACAGAGGAAGAAGGGAAAGGCCAGCCCAAGCAATAAATGAGAAGCTAGAAAATCTGTGGGACTTTTCTTCAAGAAGATCGCCTGCATCCCGGGATGTAGGCATCTTTGTGCACCTACCTTCCCGTGCTATTTGCCTGGTACCACTGTATGGGTTTTGTTTGCATTACACCCCTATAAATTTGGTAATTACACTGGTATCCTTCAAAGGACTTATTTTTCCCTGAGACTTTTAATAGCTATCATCTTGTTGCAACAAGGAGGTTATAAGACTGAATTTAATTTTAAATAATTAATATAAAAAATTTATTTAGTGATTTATTAATTTGGCTCAAATAGGTTAGTGATATAATTGACTTTGAGAAGCAGCTCGGTTGCCGACTTAGAACGATCTCGCTGGCGTTTAATTTGGAATGAAAAATTCACTCTATATCTAAATAAAATTAGCTTTTTTGTCTAGCTCACATATAGTCTTTAATTCTTAAATGATCCCCCAAAAAAATGTGTTTAAAGAAATAATAATAATATTTAATAAGTATTGAATTATTGTCTATTTTTATATTAGACTCTTTTACCTTTTACTTAGAAGAAAGATCGACAGAAATGTTAAGAACAAAGAAATATATAAAGATATGCAATAATTTGAGGGGTCTAAATATAAATAACCTAAAAGAAAGATAATTTTGAGAAAATATACACCCAGAAAAACAAATAACAAAGCTCTTGGGGGGGCAAAAACGCAAAAGGCCCTGGAGTCGGATCTATGAAATCAGGGTTGTAGAAGATCTCCGGCAGACTTGTTCTGCTCCTGCTGCTGTGGCCGTTGTTTGTTGAAACGTGAATTAAAGAAGATTCCGTTGGACCAAGACAAAGCAAACGTTCTTGCACGAAATCAAGACGTGTTAACAGCCCTCAGGATTTGAATTTTCCCTGTGCCTGCGTTTGCTCATTTATTATACTCTAATGGTCATCCGTTTTAGTCGTTAAAATAAAATAAAATAAAAAATTCCTATGAACAATAGGAGTGAAACTTTTCATATACTTATAATCTTAATACATTCTATTATCTATCTATCTATCTATCTATCTATCTATCTATCTATAGTGATAATTCTGGGACGAAGAACTAACCCTGAGCTTAAAATAATCTTCGTAATTTTCAAACAAGATCTAGATCTCATTATTCTCAAACAAAACAAATAACCTTAAGTTTCACACCTTCTCTTTGGAGCCCACAAGAGCCAGTAGAACTTTTCTGCTCATTATTAGGATGAAGTTAATAAATATGCATGAAGTGGCAGAAACTTCTGGAAAAAAATTTGCAGAATGAGTTAAAACAGTGTGTCAGAAAAAAATATATATTTAATATAGTTTAGCTAAAACAGTACTACATTGATATTTAAAATATCTATATATGTAGGTTACTGTAGCTCAGCGGTCGAATTCTACCTCATAAATTTGATTATTTTGTTTGAATCTATTGTGGTCCGGCTTTTTTTAATGTAGGCTATGAGAAGAGTAATCTCTTAGTAATGCCGGTCAAAAAAAAAAAAAAATTTTATATAAGTTAGATTAATTACAGTGAAAATTAAATGGCATAAATAAGAGCGTTGATGTCATTAATTACTAAGTGGTACATGCTAAGCAAGTGGATTGGCTTTTAAAATAGGTAGGAATTTGATAGTGAATAAGTTAGAGAGACAAAGGGGAGAGTGTGAAGTTTCACCTAGACATTGGGTTGTGAGAGCTGCGTAATAATTTTGGATGTATTAATAAGAGTCTAAATCAACCATAATTAGCACACAAAAGTTAAGATTAAGCAAGTGATAGTGTTCTCTACTGTACATGACTTGAAGCAGTTAAACTAACCATCAACTAAAATTAAAGAAAAAAGTGTTTTCTTTTGTTAAAAAGTACCAAAAATAAGATGCCTAAAGCTGAGAAAATTATAGTTTACCTGTTGCAATTGTTAAATATTTTATTATCCAAATTTAACGATATAAATATTGGAATCAAGGTGATTTATTAGTACTAATACATTTCCAAATGACCAAATTAATTCAATGTTTTAAGGAGCCGAACTACTTAAGTTTAAAATACATAGAAACAAGTTAAAATTAAACTAAATTATAAAGAGGTAAATTATAGTTTACTCTAAAGCTGGATTATAGGTGGTACTATGCAAATAGAAAGAAAAAACTAAACCATGGTGTGTTTCTTTAATAATGTAGGTTAAATGGCATTGTAATGAAAGGTTAGGTGCTTCCATCAGAGTTATCTTAAGGGTAATAATTTACTTAATCTTTTGCCATCATCAACCATCTCCATAAGAAAATAGAGCAGTTTAAATTTTTTAATAATTCTCGTCATGATCATCCAATTTCAGCAATTTAAGCTGTTTCATTTTAGACATATGGGCTGTGATACTCTGAAATAAATTTATAAATCAATATATATAAATATTGATATCATCTTGAGTGTCACAAAACATGATGATGCATGGTGATGTGGTCATGTTTATCTCTAAATTAAATAAACTTGTTTTTTATATTGTTTATGGTGGTAAATTAATTAGGGATAGACACGAGAATCTGATGGAAAAAAAATCGACAGCAGACAGAGAACTACCAAGCACTGTTCTGCGTTTATTTCGAATCAAACTAAAGAGATGTAATTTATTGAGATTAAAAAAAGAAGTTAAATGCTTATTAGTGACTAATCCTTCATCTGTAATTTTGCTAGTTATTACCAGACTTAATATATGCAAGACTAGAGAGTTCTAACGATTTATATACAGGAAGAAAAAAAAAGAAGGAGAATTTGGTTGTTGGAAAAGAAAGAACGATGACAGACTAAGATTATATCTAACACTTCTCGTAATTAATTATTCATGGATTAAAGTTGAAAAAGTATTAGATGAAGAAGGCGAAGTTGGATCCGTCTAATGTTTATCCAATAATGTTAGAAATCTCAAATTTAATTCAAGATGGAGTAAAGAATATTGCAAGGATTAGTATCCAAGGTTACTGATTAAACTGTTTAAGCAACACCTTTTGTTATCCACATAGATTCCTTAAACTAATAAAAATATTTATATGAATATATTAACTAAAAAAAAAAAGTTGATGAACCCAATCTTGCCTTTTCTTCTTAAAAAAAAACACTCCTGTCTTTTATATATAAAAATATCCTTTAATACCTCAGGTTATTTCAACTTATATTCAATGTGATAGTTTTAAAATCCAGGGTCATATAATTTTTGTGATTAGAGTGTCCCTTAAAGATCATCTCCAACCGTGGCTCCATATTTGGAGCCCAGTCCGGTGCACTCCAACGCACCGGGCTCTATATATATTTAAAATAATAATATAATATATATTATTATATTGGTTATTTTAAATTACTTAATATGTCATCTTAGCATTATTATTTTTTAATAAAAAATATATGGTTAGAAAACTCTCATCGAGATCTTTAAAATAAAACTAATATTTAATAGTTTCATAAGTAATTTTAAATTACTAGTTTTTTAATTAAACGCATCGAAATTACATTATACGAAATAAACATCGAAATAAGCATTACATGTCATTAACTAAAAATATCAAAATTACGTTACATAAAATAAGTAGAAATTAACAAAATATAATAAAAATAATAGATGTTTAATATTTTGATAAGTAATCTCCGTAGCCACCGGTTCCGGTTTCATTTTTAATGTATTTCATATTTGATGTATTTCATATCTAATATATTTTAATATTTAATATTTACATTGAAAATAATTTTGAGTAATTATATTTTAGGACACATAATTTATTAGACTCGTTTTTATAAAATTTTAAAATTTAAAATTTAAATTAAGTTAAAAATAATTTAATATTAGACTTATTTTAAAGGTCTTGATGAGACTTTTTCAATAGTATTATTTTTATTAAAAACTGATTAGTAAAACTAATTATATACTCAGTTTAACTAACTAAATTATTTAATAAAAGATACAAATGAAATTAAAATTATTGAATGTAATAATTATTGGGTAATTTTAGTATTTCAAAAGATTGAAATTACAAATGGAGCCGGACTTCATTTTCACGGTGGGGCTCCAAATTTGGAGCCCCACTATTGCTAGCTCCAAATTTGGAGCTAGTTTTAGAGCCCTTGGAGCTCAATCGGACTTCAAATTTAGATTTTGGAGCCCAATTGGAATTGCTCTAAAGAATTTATCAAATTTTTAAAAAAAATCGTTACCTAATTTGATAATTGATAACAATATAGTGCTAGGATGATAATAGTTGCGTGTTAATTGGACATCCTTTTTATAAAAGATGGTGATGTTTGAGAAAAAGTCGATGAGATAAAGTTAGAACTATGAAAAAGTCCTTAACGAAGGAGTCTTTTTGAAAATTTCAATTGCCATGGAGTGATCTCTAGTGGTTTCCAAGTCCAATCTTGTCACGAGTTTTCTCTCACAGGATGGAAGTTTCGGGCCATGGAGTCTCCGTCACTGGTCTTTTTTAATATTATTTTTATTATATCTTTCGGTAATTATACAATATGACACTCATCTTGCTTCTCATTTGCGATTTGCTCCTGGATTTTTTTTATTAGTACAATAAGTTAGAAAGAAAACTTATTTGCATCAAGATTAACATTGTACAAGTATCATCTTTAATTTCTTCCCGTTGAGTTATGCAAAGCTTCCTTTCCTCATCATGGCCTCAAATTCTTCGTAATTGATTCTTCCATCCTGTCGAAGTTCAAGTAACAGTTGTTTGAGAGTGATTTAATCCATATAAACATAGTGATTAAGAGTCGAGTATGAACCTTATCTGTATCAACATCGTCAATTACTTCATTAATGGTTGCTTCATCTCCCATTCCCCTTTCTCCCATGGCTTCTTTCAGTTCATCTCTTGTGATGTACCTGAAAGAGATGGATTTGAGTATATTAATGATCATCTCTTGTGATCTTCTTTTTTCTTTTTTTTTACCTTTTCCTTTCTGGATGCAAGAATGATGCTTACCCACTTCCATCCTTATCAAAGTGCTGAAAGGCCTTAATCAAGGTCTCCTTTTTCTCGAGTTTATGTCGATGCATCATGGCGGTGGTGAATTCAAGGTAGTCGATACTCCCGTTTTTATCTACATCAGCCTGTGAAATTTAGTGCAATATGTCAAAGATATCATCAAATAAATATCACCAAGAACATCAACAATCTTCCAGCAATCTTACTCCTTCCATAAGCGCCTTGACTTCCTCTTCGGTAACTCGTGATCCGAGCCTAGATAAACCGGTCTTCAACTCGTCGAAGGTGATTGTTCCATTCTTATCAGTATCCATGTTTCTGAACATCTGCTTCAGGCCCTTGATGTCTTCCTCAGAAAGACTCTCCGCAATGACCTTTGGACATTAATAACAACGGCGTGCTAGCTTTGAGTAATATCAAAGACAAGGAACAAGAAACATGGTACAGGGTTTATAAGAAAATGACCTGCAGGGCGAGTTTCTTTAGCTTGTTCATTGCGCTGAATTGCTTCATTCTCACAAGTACGGCACTGTCGATGGGTTTGTCAGACGCCTCGCCATCTTTTCTCAGCCATGGATGTTCTGTTGAGTGATTACGAGCTGTTAATTGTCATGGTATTAGTTTCTTTCAGTTTCTGATAGAGGTAATCTACTAACCAAGAGCTTGGGCTGCAGTGATTCGTTCCTTGGGATTCTGGGTCAACATTTTCCTAATGAGGTCCTTTGCTCCTTCGGAAATTGAAGGCCAAGGTTCACTCTTGAAGTCAATGTCGCCTTGTAAAATAGCATCAAATATACCTTTGTCTGTCTCTGCAATAGACACTCAGATTCTTAATGTCAGTCGAATGGGTTTTAAAGAGTGGAAATCTAATTAATTTGTCGGGAATATGAGATGGTAAGAAGTATTAGCCGTTGATACCTGCCCAAAACGGCGGCACGCCGCATAGAAGAATATACAAGATAACACCGGCACTCCACACGTCGATCTCCGTCCCGTAGTTTTTCTTTAGCACTTCTGGAGCCACATAATAAGCACTTCCAACAAGTTCGTGATAAACTTTTCCTGTGTTCATGGAACATGAACATAAGTAAACCATCCGCAATTCATATGTCAGTGTGACATGCAAGATCGATGAAAGGACTCACCTTCCTCGATGAATACTGAGAGCCCAAAGTCGGTAGCTTTGATGTCGGCGTTGTCATCCTTGCTCGCCAACAAGAAGTTCTCGGGCTTGAGATCTCTGTGTATGACCCCCATGAAGTGGCAGACATGTACGACGGTCACAATATCCCTGCATATCGCGGCGGCCTCGCGCTCCGAGTAGCTCCCCTTGGCTACGATCCTATCGAAGAGCTCCCCGCCGGAGCAAAGCTCCATGACAAGGTGCACATTTTGGCGGTCTTCGTATGCGCCCTTGAATTCAACGATGTTGGGTTGCCCTGTTAGGTGCTGGAGGATCATCACCTCTCGCCTCATGTCCTCGATGTCGGTCCGGCTCACGAGCTTCTTCTTCGACACCGACTTGCACGCGTACTTTAGGCCGGTGGCCCTCTCGGTGCAGAGGTAAGTAATGCCGAATTGGCCCCTGCCGAGCTCCTTCTCGAGAGTGAAGAGTGTGGTTATGTCAACCATTGGTTTCTCTAAGATTGGGCCGATTTGGGTCGACGTGGACGACTTTGTTAGGGAGGTGGAGGACGCGGTCGGCTTCGGCAATGTCCAGTCTTCCTTTGGGAGGGAAGGTGGAGGTGGAGGTGGAGATGGCTCTTTAGGCTTGCTAGAAACAGAGGAGATTGGAATTTCATATGTACTACTGAAGCAGACGCCCATTGAGGATGTGGGTAGAGTCTTTCTTCTTCTTCTTCTTCTTCTTCTTCTTCTTCTTCTTCTTCTTCTTCTTCTTCTCCTTCTTCTCCTTCTTCTTCTTCTTCTTCCTCCTCCTCCTCCTTTTAAACGGTTGGCAAGTAGAGAAAGTATCTGCTTCCTTTCTTTTTCCTCGTCAAAAACTAGTCCTTTCCTTCAAGCTTCGGTTGTTATCCAACCAACTTGGTAATGGCTTGGAGGCAATAAAGAGTTTCGCATCTATTTAAAATTTTCATAATCCAAATGGAAATGACCCATTATTATTCCTGCCATATTATTAATCTTTGCTTGGAGGCTGGTTAACCTTTTCTCTCTCTACAGTTATACCCTTTTAAAAATCTATTATTTGGACGTATAGTTGTCAAAATTCAAAACTTATTTTTCGCATGGATACTTTCAAAACTAATTAATCATTAAAATTAAAAAAAAATTGAAACTACGATATATTTTTCCTTTTTAATCATTTACCTATATCAGATAGATATTTATCATTCAATTGCTGATTTTATGTTAAGAAAATTTGAACACCTCAAAAATATTCTATCATTTGTTTTTCTTAAAGAATAGTTATTATATAAATGAGTTAAGTTAACTATAGGAACAATAAAATTACCAATTTCTAAAGTTAAGATAAAAATAAAATAAAATTCATTTTAAAAAATAAAATAAAATGTGAGGTATTTTAGAATTTTCTTTTTTTTTTTCAAAAGTAATAGTTATATTTTTTATTTTGTCAAATAAAAGATGTAATCTAAAAAGATATGGGCCCAAAGTATTCTGGGCCGATCCTGTGTTGGATTTTGGGCAAGTATTTCGAATGACTACTCCAACAGAGGCCCAACCTAATAAATAAATTTGGTATTTTTAAAACTAATATGGAAAAATCCATTCTTCTTCCTCTTGGTTCGGTTATAGAAGAATTGAAGCCCGCGATTCCGTTCTTGCTCTTCCCACCTCTTTTCTCCTCTCTTCCAAAGTCAAAACCCTAATCCTCTCTTCTACTCCTCTTCTATAAACCATGGCGGGCGCCGGGGGGCGCGGGGGCAGAGATCCGGATAAACCGGAGAACGACGAGGAGGTCGACCACTACGAGGCCCTTTGCCTCCCCTCCGGCGAGGAGGGCGCCAAGCTAACTCTAGACCAGATCGATAAAGCCTACAAGACGCAATCCCGTCTCCGCCACCCGGACAAGCGTCCCGACGACCCCAACGCCACCGCCGACTTCCAGCGTCTGCGCGCCTCCTACGACGTCCTTCGCGACGAATCGGCTCGCCGCGCCTTCGATGCCGTTCTCCGAGCCCGCCGCGACCGCGTTGTACGTGACTCGGCGCGTGACTCCAAGCGCCGCAAGCTCGCCTCCGACCTCGAGGAGCGCGAGCGGGCCGCGGCGGCGGCGGACGGGGCCGTCGACCTGGCTGAGCTGGCGCGGAGGCAGGAGAAGAAGGTCGCCGAGGAGTTGAAGCGCGATATTGCAGAGTTCCAGGCGAGGAACGCTAGGAAAGGCACCGCGCCTTCCTCTTCGGTAAGATCTAGGGTTAGGTTTCTTAGTTTCAGATCTATGCTTACTGTAAGGTAGCATAGTTCACTTAGGCTGCATATAATTTGTTCAGACATTTGGGAAAGAGAAGAGGGAGGTGTCGTCCGAGGAGAATGGTAAGGCGGCCTTGGAGAAGGAAAAGATGTTGAAGGTATCCTGGGAGAGAAGCTTGGGGGATTATAGTGCCGCAAAGCTGAGAGAGATATTTGAGAGGTTTGGAGATGTCGAAGATGTTGTGATCAGGTCAAAGAAGTCGAGAAGTAAGGGTTCAGCCATTGTCGTCATGGGCTCGAAAGATGTGGCTGTAAGTATTATTTCCTTCATTGTTTTTTACTTTGCAAATGTTTGTTATAATGGCTTAATGTATTCTTTTTTCTGTTGTTTAGTTCAAGAAAATATTGCAAACATGAAAGAAAATGACCCTGTAATCTGAAATAGGAAACAACTGAATTAAGCATGAGACTTTTCATTTTGAAGGAACAACGTGAGGATTAAGTGAGGTCTTCGGCCTTACTTTTATTGTGAAAGCCAACAGAACATATGGGATGCATAAAAGACATGATTAGAATTGCAGGTACCTGATGTCAAATAAAAAAGAATAGAGGTAAAAGATGCCACAACAATGTCGTATCAGACTAGTTGTAGGTTACTCAACAATTTGCCATCTCGCTAAGGCACAGACATGGATATAGGATACGAATGTGATATGATACAAATATAGGACACGACAAATCTTGAAGAGATAAGACACGGCACATTTAAGACACAACAAAATAAATAAATAAAGAATTATACATATACATATTTGATATGTTTAAAGAAATATTTTGTCTAAACTTATAATATAAATACACAGACATGTATAAATTATTCATGTGAGAAAAATAAAATGTATATACAATATCACAAAGTCAAAAATAATAATGCTAATGTAATTCAATATTATGAGATTAAATAACTAACTACCATTCTTTAACTGCATGGATGGCATAGGCAAATCTGTGATTTTATAGTTATTTGTATTAATATTAATTTTTTCGGATGCACTAGCTCTTGTGATTGTTGCATTATATTTCTACAGCATATACAGAAAATTCCTGCAATAGATAATTTTTATTATAAATTTTTATAGCATACGATAAATTTTATGTTCAAAAAGTGTTTCAAAAGTGTTTAAAAGTATTCAAAGAATGTCAAAATTTATTATTAGTTCTTAAATATCAAATACTTCATAAAAATGTGATACGTGTCCAAGGAGTGTCCGACGAGTGTCGGACATGGACATGGTATGCTATTTGAAGTGTCCATGCTTCCTAGCTAGGTAGTGAAAGATAGAAGCAATAATGCATCTAGAAGCATATTGTCTAACATATTAGATAGTATCACAGAACATTAATCCTGCAAACAGCAAAATATATAGAATTCCACCACAGTGGCCACCTTGGAGAGACCAAGTTATGGTATTTATGCTTCTGTCATGCTTCATATTTAGCTATCTAGGCATGGCAACCTAATTAATTCCAATAGACTGCGTAAATAGTGCTCTTTTTATAAGAAAATGCTAGCAAAAGATAGTCAAGGACTATGATTCAGGTGGAGTATCCAAAAGGTTAATAAATATCCAAATCATTATCAAGAAGGAGGTCCTCAACTCTTAACGGTTAGAGACATTCTTTTTGTAGTAACGCACTGGACATTCTTTTCATAATATTGGGTTCAGTACTTGTTTTCAATACTCATCAAGATACTTGAAACATGGCTAGAACAGCAAGCCATATCTGATTTTTCATGCAGCTCTGATTAATTTTTTACATATTGTGTGTTGTAGATTGCCTTTTACATCATGATTTCCTTGCTTCCGTGCAACTCTCCAAGGATGCACTTCCTTTTAAGTTTTACTTCATGTTAATGTATTTTAATTTTATTTCAGGCAGCAGCAATTCACAGCATGAGTGGGAGCCTTTCAAATCCATTACTTGTTCTTCCTCTTCTAGCTAGTTCATCAGGTGCATCAGATAGTGCCTTTGGACAGAGTGCTGAAACAAATGAACCAAAGATCAGCAATATTGTAGGAGCTGTCTTTAATGATTATGAAGCTTCAATAATGAAGAAACTTCAGGAGGTAAAACACTAGTTGTTGTTTGTTGTAATTTGGGCCTTTCTGTGTTATATCACTATGCTATTTTTTTTTCTTTGGCAATGAGTATCAACCTCCTCTGCTTTTTTTTGTAGCATATTAAAATTGCGTGCTACTATTGTACTCTCTATTTGTCTTATGCATTGACTTCTTTATTTGTTAAGATCACGTGTCACTAATAGGATAATATGAAGTTAGAAGGCGTGTAGACACCTGGAGAGAAATGATAGTATAAGGTCACTATTGAAAAATAAATTTGAACTTCATAAACTTTACTATGAATTTGTGCTTTAGTCTGCTCCCTTCTCCACTTATGTTTCTATGATCACAAATTTATGAACAACATTGTTGTCTTTTGCAGGCTAACAAAAATAAGAGAAGCACACAATAGTACTACAAGCTCTTTTTGGAGGAAGAATATTATATCAATTTTTTGATTTGTATAACAGTAGTGCTTCTGCATTGCTGTGATTGCGGTTTTTCTCCTCAATAGATACAAATCATCCTTTTGGCTGCTGGAATCATTTCAGTAACTCCATATGAGCACACGGATTACAGTCTTAAGAAAAATCACTCCTTTTGAAAATCAGACTGGTGAAATGGTGGTTGCTCTTACTATGTGTTACCTAACCTCATCCACAACTGAGGAGTTATATGCTCTTCCGAAGCTATGCTGATCATGAAATTGAATTCTGTTATATAGCATCTTCCTTGTCTATTGATCCAACTGCTGGTATGTAGCATGATATTTTTTATTAATCTTGTCGTTTGACAGATTAGTTTGTGGATATACAGAATAATTCATGACCTGATACGAGGTGTGAAAGAGCAACACTATGTCGCCCTTCTCCTTGTTAGTAAAGCTGGATTTCTAGCTTCTTCATGGCTTCTTGTCTCCTGTTGAAAGTCTTTTGCTTCAAGCATTATGTATTTATGTCTTTGGGGAAGAATTGGTAGATGTCTGTTCTGAGATCTGAATGAAACGTTCGACTTTGCTTATGCCCGCAATGGCTAAAAAGTTGTACCAGATACACCTGAGAAAAAATGATGCCTGTTTCCTGGGCTCGTCAGGGTGTCACTTGTTAGTGCGAGAAGGGATGAATAGTCCTGATTGCATCAAACAAGAAGTAAGTTTTTATTGATTTTCTCTGGACTTAAATATTTCTTTATTCAATCTAAATTTATAAGTATATTTTAAGGTTTGCTGGTGAATCGCTGCGCTGGATGTCATTACTTCCACACAGGTGAAAGTTTTAAGCCCAGCGAATTGTGAAGTAGAACGGAAGTTTGTGTATTTTCCTTTTCCTTTTTCCTCCTTCCTCCTCTTGTCTTGTGGGTGGAGAAAAAGAGATGCATTGCTTTTCAACTAAATAAAAAGAAGTTGCCAAAGTCCTGGTATTTCTTGCAGATTGTGTTTTTCAAGGACTTAACTGAATCCATTTGTCAAACTCAATTGATAATACTCACTCTTATTATCAAGACTTAACTTTTCGGATCTATTTGCAGAAAATCCACCTCCTCTTTAGCTCACAAAGAATATATTTTAGTGTACTCTTTTTCCAACTTCCGAGATTTCTGAGAAGTATATGTGAAAAGAAAGAAAAATGCAACACTCGGATGGGTCTATATGCATCTATTAACAAATTACTTGATGACTGAAACCATATACTTGTCAGAAGCAATTGCAATCACTTGCTAATGTCTTGCAATATCATGACAGATCACTTCAAAAGATGAGGTCCAACGGCCGGTCGTCGCTGCTTGCAATCCAACCTCAGATTCCACACTAGTTCCTTCACACCAACCATGAGGACTACTTCAGATACTCCCATGATTAACCCAGACCCTTGAATAATGGTGGGCCCAAAATTATGACGGTGCGCTTAGATAAGAAGCACTTGTGATGTTATACTTTTGGAAGATAAGAACAAGGTGCTCCTGCTGCCTTGAATATTAAATCAAAGAGAAGGGTAGGAGTGGCGTGAAAGAACAAACCAAGCAGTCTCTCTTAGATCGTTTGGTTTGAATAGCAGCTTCTCCTTGTTTATTTATTTATTTATTTCATAGGTTTTCTTTTATAAAGGAACAAAGGGAAAAGAAGATATACCAAGGGAACTAGTGATGGCAGAGAAGAAGGCAACAGGAACCGCAAAGAAGAAGACTTTGAGCCCACCACTGCCACCATCAATATTATCACCACCACCATCGCCACCACGATCATCTTCGAAGATGGCTGTTGTTAAGAGTGTAACGAGGGACGAGATCGATCGATACTGGAGGAGGAAGAAGATGGTAGAGGAGGAGCATCTTCTCGCCGCCGAGAAGGCGGCCGCAAGAATCAGAGCTAAGGCTCTCAACGTAAGAACACCCGTCTCTCTGATTCTTAAAACTAACTGTTGGAACATAATTGCGTAGCCAAGACTTGTCGTGCTTCTCTTCTTATAGTTTTACTTCTTTCCCTTTTCATGGTATTATTATATATGGTGTTATACAATATAACAGATCCAACTTTGATCAGTTACTCATTGAAAATTATGACTTGTAATAGTAGTATCTGTTAGTTGCTATTCTCCTATTGATTCTCTCTTATGCAAATATATAATTGTATCATAATATGAAGAGCTACGTAATTCTACAAATGTGTAATTTTCTTGAGGTACATCAGGAGGAAGATTACAGGCGATTCGAGGAATTGATAAGAGAAATCATAGATGGGAATGAGAGTGAGAAGGAAGAAGATGGAGATGTCTGTGACAACAACAACAACAACAAGGCTGTGCGGATAGGAATCAAAGACTGGTAGGTTACCAATTATTTTCTCCATTTCCATTAGATAGCTATAACTAATGCTTTATTCTTCTTTCTTTTTCTTTTAAGCATCATAAGCTAATCACAAGTACTATGTTGCTGAGATTTAAATATAATCCACTTGGAATTTAGAAGACTTATGTTGCTTTCAAGAGAAGCCGGCACTGGGACCCTGAACAGTAACAAGATTACAAGAGCCCTGAGTGCTTAGTTAAGTCCTTAAGAAAGTAGCCGACCATTTGAATTAATGGTATGCAAATCTGTGAGCTTCCTAGTATTTATCAGTAACTTCTGACCTCTAATCATATCATGGCTCTTTTATCTTCTGTTGACCAATTTGAGTCGTATTATTTTATTACAAAGTTAACAAGTTGAAGTTATATTAATGCAGAATAATCTATAACATGACAAGCAACAATTTAATTAAATCCGGCCATAGTATATCTTGATCTGGTGTATTCGAGAGGATTGGCGAGTTGTTTGAGCAATGTATTCAAGAGGAGTATACCCTTATTCTTACCTACTATTAACCTACGGGATTGTAATTTTTCCAAAAGAGAAACAATAATGATTTGCTAGGGAAAAATTATTAATCACACACAGTTAGGTGTTTAAAAATTTAAACCATATTAGATAATACTTATTGGCTAACTATGTTAGACTACTTTTTCTTTTTCTTTTTCTTTCTTTCTTGTTGGATGCAGGTGGACTAAGAGCAAGTACGCATATTTAAATCAACCAGCCATTAAATCCATGGGCGATAATGTTCTCAAGCCTACATGCACATACATACCGCAGAAGCCTTACCTTCTATTCACCAGCTCAGTACCAATTACGCACTGCAAAGCATATGGGGTTTTCTAAGTGTCAATGTGTGGGCCAAAGAGCTGTGTGCAAATTATGGATTTTAGTGGTCTTTTTTTTCTTTTCTCTTTTGTAAATAAAACTACATTACAGCATATGTAGCAGACTGAAATTTGATTGAATGAAACTTTGACTTGGTGAATCATCAATAATGTGCATTTTTAAGGAACCGTCGTCCCTAGCTTCGGTTCTAACACCTCCTCCTCCTCCCCTTCTGTAGCCCGAGAGGATGGCTTTCCTCCATTTCGTGTTCCTTCCCTTTCTTCTCCTTCTATGTTTTCTTTCCTTTCCTGCCCCTTCCTATTGTTGCCCAGCCTTTGTCTCTCCCCATCCTCCACCCTGAGTTGCTAGTAGTCGACCAACAGGGTGGTGGTGTCAAGGTGGAGTCTCGTCTCGGCTCGATTGACCTTCATTTCTAGTGGCTCGGGTCTATCCTCACTACCACGTCATTCTATGGTCATCGCTTTTACCACACCTACCTCGCTGTTCAGCCTCACCGCCTTGCCATCTCTCACCTTCCCTCTGCTCCCAGGAGGGTTGCCATTAGAAGGCGGCCTTTTAATGGCCATCAAACTGCTTTCATCTGGTCCATTGTTCTTGGTTTTGGTTTCTTTTTATTTTTACGTAGCCATAAAAGCTACATTGCTTCAAAATTTGTGTTGATCGTGATGAAACTACAGTTAGCTGGCCAATGATTTATGTAACTTAGGGTGTTGTCTCAGTAAATTTTGTTCTTCAAATTGTGCCACTAGTGAAGCTTTTCAAAATATCTCCCCAATTTTGTGCATCAAAACTTTAACATCTTGGAATTAATAAATTTAGCAGTCAACGAAGTTTTCTTTAAAAAAAAAAAAAAAAAACTTCTGACTGGTGAGATGTCTTGAACGTACTCGCGGCAATAAAATTGTCCATTTCATCCATTATCAAGTGTAAGATTAGCATATTTTTATCATGTTTCAGGAACATAATAATTAGAAGGTTATAACAGATACCAAGTGCACATCCCTAGTTATTATCAAAAATAACAAAACAAGTACTTCTTTAGGCAACATGAAAGATTAATAATGTAACTGCGAGCAGGAAAGTTGAAGCCATTTATTATGGATTCTAACTGACAAAGATTTATTGGCTAATGAAGGACAGACTCAATGACATGCAATAGATGGAAGAATATCACAAGTGTTTAGCATGATCTTCCATACATTATTCACACTGGAAGATGTGAGAACAACTAGCACTTGATGAAACTGAATTAATGTACCTATTGGAAGCCAATGCTGAAGAATATCACCTTACACCCTTGACTAATGAGCAGAGTAGCCAAGTACAATGAAAGTTTTTAAGGACCAACAGAGCTTCATGAGGAATGGATGCAATCATGCATATATAATATTCTCTGATCATATTTATACTTTTCCTCCCCCTTGGCAAGTTTTCTTAGATAGTCCAAGATCAACAACCAAGGCCTCTAATACCACCATTGCATATATATATAATAAGAAGAAGAGCTGCCATAGATTTTGAAATGAAACATACCAAATAAATTATAAACCAAAGAAGTTCAGAATGAAGAATAAGTCAATAGAACACTATCAATGAAGGTAGTGATTTTCTCAGTGGAAAACTATATTGGAAATGTCTAATACTAATATCACAAGATAGTATTGCAAGTTCATCAGATTCTGTGTGGGGCTCATTTCACAATAAGTTACAATCATCAATAGTAATGTGTCAAACTCTTACCAGAAACAGAGATTGAGACCTACCAGTTAACCAAGCAAGCAAATATACCAGTGTCGATTACTTAATTCCCAATCCAATCGTTTGCACTACAAAACCCTCCAAAACAAACGAGACCAACCTCAATTCATCATAAACTGAAGATAAGAAAAGCACCAATTTGTCTCATGAGCCAATAAAAGATTTAAAACATAAAGTAGAATCCATCTTCATTTTACCTCAAACCAATACTAAAATCAGAGCCAGAGACCAATCAAATGATCAAGCAAATCACTGCATCATTGCTCTTATTCAGCTACTATACATAAAAAAATCCAATCTTTTACACTACCAACATCATAAGTATGGACAGCAAAGAGAACCCACTTCGATTCACAAGAAACGCACCAGTTTTGCCTCAACTCTCAAGAGGCAATAACATCGAGTGCCTTCTTCTTGAACCGATACCTAGGTCGCCTGGGAATGACCTGGCTAGGCCCAAACCCGAGCTGCCCGTGCCCCTCCATAATCGGCGGGCCGTCGTCGTACACGTAGCCGATGAGGCGCCCGCACGCGTCGCAGAGTATGCGGGTGCGCTTGCGCTGGATCCCCCAGTAGTCGACGGTCTCGAAGAAAGGTCGAATCTTGTCCTCCTTGGTGAATCGAAACTTGGATTCGTCGATCCACGAGAAGGAGAGGGTTCCCTTGTTGCCTGCCTCAAAGTACGTGTCCGGGGGATAGAGGTGGGCCGCGTTTAGATTCAGGTCGGCTCCACAAGCCTTGCACCTATTGGAGAAGGATTCGTGACATTAGTGTGGAAAAGAAGGGGGAGAGTATAATAAAAGGCGCGAGCTTTCAGTTGCTTACCTGTAGATGGAAGCCATGGCGAGAGATGAGAAGAGGAAGGAGAAAGGGATTTCTCGGTCTTTTTAGGAGGATTTGCGTTTCGTTCTTGATCGCCGCAAGCCGTAGAATTGACTGCGAAGGGAGAAGAGAAGACGCGTATCGTAGTCAAATGTTGGGCCAGATAAATTGCAAATAACTACCGATATTATCTAGATATTTAGGAAACCCACCTCAATTGTCAACTAGTAACTATTCGACTCCTCAATTCTCAGTTATACTTGTAAATTGGCTCGTTCTTTTTATTAATTTTTTTTTATAGCAAACATGTTATAGCTCTCGTTTAAATGAAACTTAGAAACAGTTTAGAAATTCCAACAAAACAAGCCACCAACCAACAAAGTAACATGAATTCTACTATTAGCTAAACAGCTAACTAAACATCTCCTGAGCCACACACACATAGATTCCACACTTGGTGTTAAAAACGGCAGAACATTGTAAGGAAATAACACAGCTAGGTAAATAGAAACTGCCTCCACTGCTTCCATCTTTAATAGAAATCGACTGGATTCTCTTCCACATCTCCTCCATGCATAGCAGATTTTAATACTTCTTTCAACCCAAATAGACTAATATAAGACACTCAACCAAATCATTCACTATTAAATAAGTAAAATGCAATTGACTCGTCCTATTACAAAGCATTTGAAAAAAGAAAACTATTTACTTTTCAAAATATTTTTTACGAGCTAATAAAAGATGACTATTTGAAAATAAGTTCAAAGAACGAGGAGTCCATTCCCACTTTCGAATGAAGGTAAGGTAGTTTTCTGCATTAAGATTAAAATACAGGTGATTATTTCCAAAAGAACGAAAAGAAAGAAAGAAAAAAAAAAACTAAGAAAAATGGAAATCATCTTCCAACATCCAGATGAATATAGAACCAGGCACAGCCTCTCAATATCTCATGTATTGCAATTAAATTGGACTGGGCGTTAACCTGAGGTATATTGTTATAAAGCCTTATGCACGAAACTCTTTACAAACATTCTACAAAGTTTTTTGTCTATAAAATGCATGAGGATGCCAAAGTTTTTTACATCAACTATAATGTTCGTTCCAAATCATAGCAAGGAAGATTACTACTTATATGTACAACTCTAATTTTGTAAATGATGAATATCCTCAGTTGATGGTACAATCCCCTGGACTGTCAGATGCATCTTCGCCGTCGTCGTCATTAGATAAACCATCTCTATTGGTGAATTGCAACATAATATCTACCAAGTCTGGATCAACTGACAGATCCTCACCATCTTGCTCTGAACGTGCTCGTTGTACCAGCATCTGCTCTATCAAGTCTTCTGGCAAACTGAAACGGTAGAAGTTGTTTCTTCTCTTATGAGGCTTCAACTGCAAAGATTGGATGTGCAATATGATCAATACCAACATCAAAGGCATCAGAGAAATTCTCTTCATCAGGTCAAAACCATTGATATTATGATTTCAAATGGATATGATAAGTTGTAATGACAGTATACAAAATAACCCTTGTTGACAGCTCCATCAATCATCTTTATATCCGTAGTATTATATTAAAAAGAAAGAGCCTTTGCTCATAAAAAAGAAAATGAATGATACATATCAATTAACTGAATTAACTACAAGTATCTTTTGTACACATTGAGCAGAAGAAAAATCAGAAACTCTCTCTGCCATTATAAACCCTCTAGTTCTATCTCTATTACAATATTAGTTGTAAGGTCTTCCTAGCAGAGGTTTTAATTCTATAGTATTGAAATAGATTAAACTTGATTGCTTTTCCCATTAGTAATCTGCTCTAATTGTGGCCAATTAAGATGCAGATACCTAAATGCTTTTGGCATCCTAAAAGTTCAATTAACTACCTCTTAGATACCATAAACAATAAATTTACTGCTTTAATTTGATCCTACTTATAATCCTTCAAGAATTTGAGCATGATAAAGCAATTGAACCCTAAGATAGCAAAAAGACACTACCTCGTCGAGTTTTACTGGGGGTGCTGGCTCTGTGGCAGTGGGAGTCCAAATCTTCACATCATTCTCAAGTCCACTGCTTGCAATCATGGTAGCATAAGGGTGAGATTCAATACAATTCACGACATATCTGTCGCCATCTATAGCACGCATGAGCTTTCCATCTCTCTTTCGCCAAATAAACAATCGGCCACAGTCCGATCCATGGGTCACATATTCACAGTTGGGGCCAAAGAAACTCACACCCTTTACTGTCTCACAATTACGGTGTCCTTTGTATACCTGAGGTCCAGGTGAATTTGCAATTTCCATAGATGAACTTGGAACAGATTTGGACCCGTCTCCAGAAATTTTGGCAGCATTTCGAGATCCACGGACTGGATTGGATCCTAGACCTTGATCCTTAGAGAATAGATAAATAAACTCGTCACTGTAGGATGTCAACAACTCACTCTGGTCTGAGAATGCTAAACCTGTTATTCCGACATTATCGTCACCAATAAGATGCGGTGGGCAGAAGCAGTTAACTGGACGACCACAGTCAGTTGATCCATCCAATTTATAGTTGCGGATATCATAAACTCGAGCATATGCATCTGTTCCTGCAACTGCCAAAAAATTGGGTATCCTTGGATCTAATGCAATAGCATTTAGATGAATGGTGTGATGGTACTCTGATCTCTTTGGGAAAGATTTGCATACGAACAGCTTTGTTGCACCACTAGTTCTCAAGTCAAACTGCATAGCAGGAAGTTTATTCAATTTACTAACACTAAATTGAGAAAGCAAAACTCAAGAGACAGGAGTAAACATATCACATGCTGGACAAGACCATCTTCACCGCAGCTGTAAAATATATGAGGGCTTCCAGGCTCAATAGCTAACTTATGAGCCTGTCCGTCATGCTGACCTAGCAATTTAGTCTCTACTCCTCCACCTTCGAGTAAATTGGCATGTCTCACCTGGCGACATGAATGAAAAAGATGTCAGCATAATCCATCAGAATGCATTTTGGAAGATAGTCAGGCTGCTTGTACCTCTCCATCAGCAGCACAAGTAACAAGAGTCCGGTCATCTGTGTATGGCATAAATCGCGCATTGAAGACATTATTTGAGTGGCCTGAGTGAAAGGACATTTTAACAATGCCAGCATCCCAATTCCACAAAATGACCATCCTGTCATCAGACCCTGATACGAGTATATCGCCATCATAATTGAAGCTTACCGTATTCACACAGCCCCTATGCTTGTTTAGCTTTCTTTGGACTCGAAGCCGCAGAACAAGGTCCTGTAGAGTTAAAGTACATTATAATCACTCAGAACCAAGAAGTTCCAGTAGGCATGGGAAGTAACTCACTAAATCAGTAAAATCTAACAGTTCCAGCCAATATCTTTGTTGTTAGATAATATATAAGAAAAAATTGCTGATTGAAAACAAGAATGTCCCAGAACTTGTTTATACCAAACTAAGGGATCAGTATATAACTGATGGACAAAGAAAACAACCCAATATCTCATTATTCTTTAAGGAGCACTAATTCCGATGGAACAAATTTAGGTGGAAGAATAACTTATCAATATCATAACCGTGAATTGATGATTGTAGTAACAGTATCGCACCATCTTGCAACCAATTTCTCCATACTTCCCTATTAAGGAATTCGTACAACTTTCATTCTTCCACACATCACAATCGTCTATTGACACTGTCAATATTTGAGAAAATGAGGCATAGGATTATGACATTCAAAAGATTTATCTTTTTAGTGTAGGACCTTCTGTTCTTTGAATAGTTGTGCCGCTTACAAAGTCCAAACACCATGGAACATCTAAAAATTTATCGAATCAAAGTTTACGAATATTGGAAGAACAAAAGAGTAATAGCTCAGTAGAAATAAATCCCTCGAAATTATTCGCTGTGTATATAGGAAAGAGGGGGGAAAAAGGAACAGACCTCGGAAGCCCCAATGCGATGAGCGAAGGACCTCGGGGGAAGACCCCCGACCTCGCGCTGCCACAGCTTGATGATACCATGCGCGAAGCTCCCGTCCCCCCTCTTGTAGGCCCTCTTCATCCCCTCCTCTTCCACTTCTCCTCCCTGCTCACCGTTCGATGGAATGCCTCAGAGAGAGAATGAGAGGTAGAAGACTAGGATGTCCGGAGACTACGCTTTCGTAAAAAATCGAATCCCTGCCTTCCAAACTCGTGTTGAGCGCTGGTTGTTTCATAACTCTACGTGTTTGATCAAAAAAGGGAAAAAAAAAACTCTACGTGGAGGAAATCCACAGGGCCGCGCAGAGAGCTAGAACGCGATACATGGAGAGCTAAGAGTCTAATCTTCTCCCCCCCCCCCCCATATCTCTATAATTTCCTCCTTTTTGATGTTCTACTGGTCACAAATGAGTTAAGTATTTCCAGCTGAAAACAACTTGTTTAACTTTAAAAAAAATAATCTTAATATATGAAATTGTATTTGTATATGAATGGTTCATATATTTATGAATACGGGACAATTAATAGTATCCAAATCAATATTCTTATTTCCATACATTTTAAACAACCATAGTCTAATTTTCTTTACTTTTATATACATTTAATCTAAATTTATACTATAAATTTTCATAATTGCACACTTTCTTATGGATTTTAAAAAGAATACCGATTACTTCTAATATTCCGTCCATACTCTGACTGTATTTAGAAGATATAATAATCAACTTCATTATCTCTTTATTATACGTGTCTATTTCCGAATTTATATACAAAAATAAATACAAATATAGTCGATTAATTACGGAATTCTATTAAATTCAACATTAAAAGGGTATGTATATTTACATAAGAGATTCATAACGATTTCATCTTCTGTTTATTGTGTTTTAAAAATAAACTCGCAAAAATTAATATTAGAATAATGCTATGTATATAATTATTTTATAAATAATTTTAATATGGTATCAAAGATGATACGCATCATTCACTAAGAAATATAAGAAAGAAACCTTCCTGGATGCCGTTCTTTTAAGCGATGGATAAGATGATCCCAACCGTTGATTTTGTCAAATCTAACAACCATTGAAAATGATGGGGTGCCCTACATGTACTCGAATCCAGTCTCTCACTCGATATAACCGCAACGCCGAGGTTGGGCTGCAGGCTTTTTCGTCTTCCTCGTTCTAGGGCTCCAAGCTTCGATCTCGAATGGTTCGTCTCCTCTTCTCTCCTCTTCCCCTCTACCCTCCATGATCTCACTGACGCTTCCTTTCTTCTTCCTCTTGCAGGCGGATTCTCCACGCAGGAGGTAAAACCCTAGATCTTCTCTTAACCTAAATCGTGATTTGTTATATATATATATATATATTAGTTCGAGGGTCAGATTTGATAGAGTTTTGCTGCTTTTCGCCTTATTTATTTCGTATAAGGAGTAAGGATCTGCTCAGTTTTGTCCCAGATGGCCTGTCACCCCCAATCCATCAATCTTGGATGGAAACAAAGATTTCGTTGTTCTTAGCTTTTCGGTTAGGCTTATCATCACTGCTTTAGGTGCGGATTTCGTGTTGATTTGGGTTATATCAGGAGGAAAGGAAACGAAGAAGAAGATGGGAAGGGTTCCTGCTTACTATTATATATTGTCTCCAGTTTCACATTCCAAGTTGTTTCTTTTGGTAGAGAGAAAATTTTGTGAATCTGGATTTGTTTGGGAATGTCCGTTTTCATCTTATATCCTAGTGATTTTTTTGTTGTTCACGATTGGTTGCATGAACTTTGCGTGCTCTTCTTTCCTGATTTGCTAGTTAAGTTTGTCAGATTTTTTATAAATATCTTCTTAGTCTTCTCATTTTAGCTAGTCAAGGCCACATTTCTCTTCAGGCATGGTAGCCTTAGGATAGTAGGCTTGATTCGTGCTAAGTGACTTGACCGGCTGTGGACATTGTAGAGAGAGGCTTCAATTGCCACATTCAAATCCAGCTTATCTATGCTTCTTTTAAGTTTTTAATCTACAATTTTGATTCAAAAGGAGCTTGCTTTTCTTTTGCACAGATGTTTTCTTTTGCAGCTACAGAAAATTAATGTCATTTTAGTTAGGTTAAGAATGATATATATATATTTTTTTAAGTTGAACTTATCTATCTGTAGTGATAGTGGGTAGCTGCAAGCCGCGATTTTTGGTTATGGCTTAAGTTCCTATGCTTGAACTTTGTTTTTTTATTGGCCGAGTGTTTTTCCTTTTTTATGCCTTATCCATTGGTGCCTCTTTAAGCCTCTTACTAGGTGCATTCACTACAGATTATATGTACATCTATGAAGCTTCCATAATTATCTTTGTCTGGCCTTTATTGTTTTTGTGATGTCTCGTTTTCTTGCAAATATTACAGGTATTCACAATCCCCTGTTCATGGTAGGGATCGTTCTAGGTCTAGATCCCGCTCGAGGTCGCCAGCCAGAATCAGGTCTAGGGTCAGACCACAATCAAGGTCTCCATCACCCATTCCGAGATCACGGTCTCGATCACGATCCAGAAGTCGTGGCAGGTTTGACTCCTATCCTGGCGTTGGTAAATTTAATTGTTATACTATTTTCATAGATTATAATTATTGTTGCATTTTGGATTTCAAGGTGACAAATTTTACTTGCGGTTTCAGGCATGGTGCGGTGAATCCTGGTGATACTCTATATGTGACAGGACTGTCAGGCAGAGTTACAGAAAGGGATCTGAAGGATCACTTTTCAAAGGAGGGAAAGGTAAGGTTTTGCTGGATTTCTGCGTTGATCTTTAGATGGCATTTAATTTCCTCCTTTCTATAGGTGACTGGATGCTACCTGGTTGTGGAACCTCGTACGCGTATCTCTCGGGGTTTTGCATTTGTGACGATGGAGACAGTTGAAGATGCGGATCGATGCATTAAATATCTGAACCAGTCAGTTCTGGAGGGTCGTTACATAACTGTCGAAAAGGTATGACTCCGAGCAAAGTAGCCTAGATTTTGGTGGTGCAAGTGCTTTTATTTGCTCCATCGTCCTTTTGACTTGAGGGTTTTTATTATATTCAGAAGAAATTTCGTCAGCTATTTGGCAGCAATCAAGATTATGGGATCTTCCATCTCAACTTTAGTCAAACAGCTTGATGAATGGCCAGCCTAACAGTTTTCCTTGCATCACATCAATTTATCATAGCATATCCCGCCCAACTAAACAATCTCAGCATTCACCTTCAACTCTCTCAAGAACTAATCAACGGACAATACCAACTCTTAAACTGGAAATTATGGTACTTAAGTCCTGCATTCATCTAACGATGCTACTACTAGTCATGCCTATGTTGGTACTTGTTTCAAGACTTTCCTTTCTATATGGTTTATACCCTTTAAGAGTAGTTTTTTAGCGTTTCTTGTTTTTTAATTGTTTTAACTTTTCAATTGTTACTAATTGTTGTACAATTCTTTCACCCTTGTTGCTGTCCCTCATTTGAGGTTAATTTCCGGTATAATATATCAAGAATGAAGGTGCTATCTTTCATTTTCAGTCGAGGAGGAAACGACCAAGAACACCTACACCTGGAAACTACCTTGGATTGAAAAACAGCCGAGATACCAGTGAGTTTTATGCGATTTTGTTTGTTCCCTACTATTGGCTATCATGTTAAGAGTCTTTGTTTTATTATATTTGTGTTTCCTCCATTTCTTGGCTGCTGATCAGTTTGTTTACTATACGTTGCTCACTTAGTTGCTTTTTATAGGAGATCGCCATGACCGTGGCAGGAACCGTGGAGGCTATGGTCGTGATGATTATGGAGGTGGCTACCGTCGGTCCCCAAGGCGCTCACCTTACCGAGGAGGCCGTGATTACTCCCCATATGGAAGCCCAGATAGGGGCTATGGTCGCCGTGCAGATGTGTATGCCAGATAGTTTTGGACATACAGTATTCACTCCTTAATGTGAGATGGGCATCATCACTCTGAAGACTTGCAGATGGTTTGTGTTGTCTATTATGACTTGTTATTAGATATGGATGTTATCACCACTTGTTCTAGTTAAAAGTTGCTTTATGTAGTCGTAGGGTTGTTATTCTGATAGTTTACCAGAAACTGGTTTGAGAAGTTGGAATTCTTAATATTGATTACTACTTGTGCTTGAGGACTTCTATGCTGCAGATTAGCATGTCTTGTATTTTTATTGCATTGAAGTACATCAGTATTTAATATCTTTTACCATGATAACCTATTGTTTGGCTCATTGTGCATTTTATTCAAGGCACTGTATGAGGATATCCTCTTCTTTTTTTGTACTGCTGACCTGATTATTCTGGTAAGATCAGCAGTAGCATGCTTGGTAGATTTTTCTTCAGACTTATATGAGATGTGAGTGTTTTCTGCAGCAAAGCAAAATTGTTGATCGCTGAAGAGCCCAGACACTATGTATCCTCCAGTTGAGCATATCATGGCTCACATTCTTTGTCTTACCATCGAGCTATTGCATAGAATACACCTGGATTTTGTTAGAAGACTAGATCTAGTCTAGATGAGTCTAATCCTTTTCTGCAAAATGTAGCTCTTCTTCTCTCTTTTGTTTCTTTGTATTTGCTGGCCTAATCGGAAGGCATTTTGCAACTTAATTGTATACTTAACATATAAAATTAAGTGTATATATATATATTTTATAATCAATACATATTTTATTATAATAAAGTGCATATAATTTTATATACGATGCACATTAGAGTTTATTATAATTAAATTATAAAATCTCTTTTATTTATTATTTAGTGGATTATTTTAATCTTTTGTATAAATTGTACTTATTTTATTATAAAAAAACATGTATTTAATATAAAAAATAAAAACATTCCATTTTAAGAATTTATACATAATTATTAAAATTCAAAGTCTTTTTTCTGTAAATAACTCTAGATCCCCGCTCTATATCTGTTGAGCTATTTTTATAATGAAAAAAAATATATTTATCTTTTTTTTTCTATTTAATCCTAAAACTATACTTACTTAGACAATAAGGTACTTTAATCAACCCAACTATATAAATTGTGCGCAATTTAGAGCCTAATCCTACTATTATTAAAATTTAAAAGCTTTTTGCATAAATTCTCTAAAATATCCTTTCGTCATCTTGGCAATGCGTGAAATATAGATTTTCTAGTCATTATTCCTCTCTCTCTCTCTCTCTCTCTCTCTCTCTCTCTCTCTCTCTCTCTCTCTCTCTCTATATATATATATATATATATTCTAGCAAATTAGGTTGTTTAAGAGGGTCGATCTGCCAAATTGTGATATGTAGGGTGTTTTCTGTAATTTCCGATAATGTTGTGTACAAATCTTCCTATCCTGGCAGGCGGGTAAGCTAACGGCAGAATACAAGTAACGCAGGCGGACAAGGATGCCTCCAACTTTCTCACTGCTCTCTCTCACTACTCCCATCCCGATCCCTTTCTCCCCTCCTCGTTCCAACTCCTCTTTCCCTCTCTCCCGCCCGTTCTTTAGACCTCCCCTTTCCTCCTCCTCCTCCTCCCCCCTTTCCACTTCCTCTACCTTCTTCCCCTACTCAATTCCTTATCCCCACCAAAACCCTAATCAGGAACAAGAAGCCGTGGACAAAGACGGGGACGACGACGAAGACGACGATGACGAGGAGGTCGTCATCGGAGATTGCCTCGTCTTTGAAGAAGGCGCCTTCGAGGACGGCGACCCCTTCCTCCGCTCCAACCATTCCCGAGGATCAGAGAGGCCCGCGAGGCGGAAGGCGGCCAATGCCGTGGCGGAACCCGAGAGTTTGGTCCCGGAGAAGTGGAAGGAGGCGGTGGAGGAGATCAACCTGTCCAAGAAGGATAAGCGCAAGATCGCGTACGAGCTGAGGTTTGGGAGCAAGCTGGAGAGGAGGAAGCCGCCGACGCTGCCGGATATGGAGGAGTACAAGGCGTATAAGGAGATGAAGCTGGCGCAGCTGAATCCCGTGGTGCTCGATGAACCTAAGGAGCTCACGCCTGAGAAGGAATTGGCGGTGGCGGCACCGCCTGTGTCGGGGATGGAGCGGTTGTCCGGAGGAAGAGTGGCTCCCAAGAACCCTAGGTCAGGATCGGACGGTGGGAGTTTGGAAGATATTACAGAGTTCCTTAATAGTGGAGATTATGTGCCGGGGGAGATGGATGATGACAAGAAGCCAAGAAGTAAGTTGTTACTTCAGTTCTTTCATGCAATTTCTTTTTCTTTCTTTTATTTGAATGCTCTTGATTTTTATTTCCTTTTCATGTTTACTGTTGTTAATCTTGAGGAAGCTCTACATGATAAAGCATGCGATTTTGAAAAATCTTTTTGTTTAGGTTAAGAATGTCAGAACCCTTCTGATTGGACCTTGTAGAATTGTTAACTATCTTGATCGTGTTATTGTCTTCTTTCCTCCTGAAGTTTCTTATCACATCAGGGAAGATATGCTTGGAACGGTGAGGAGGAAGCGGATGCTAGTTGTTTTCTTGATAGGCTGGTACTTGAGGATCTGATCATTAAGATTTAAGAATTGAGAGGATGTAACAGTAGAGGCTCTGGCTAGGTTTGATTTTGTCCCTCGACCTAACCTGGCCAATTTACAGATGGGTCAAACTCATCTGAAATATAAATTTGATAAGAAAGTAGTTATATTGGTCGAATAGTAATAGGAGATAAATTGCAGAACTTTCTTCTTCTTTACCTTGTTCTTGTGGTTTGAATTGTCTTAATGGTGAACAAGGTGCTGGTAATAATTTTTTTTTTTTTTTTGAGGCTTCATGTTTAATTTAGATGTTGTCATTTTAAGCTACAAGAATAGAAAACTATTGGTTTCTCAGTATGAGCTTAAATTAGTCCTGATACAAACTGTTTGTTTGTAACTTCCACTATATGTTGTTTTTGTTGCTGTATTATAGTGTCAAACTGTCAACAGAATCTAGTATTCCATATATTTTAGCCCAATTTAACTGACTATGGATAGTCCATGCTTTATATAGTCATCCGTCGTTGTTAACTTTTCTCTATTCTTTTTTAAGGCCTGCTCCTTTAGCTCCAACTCTGCAAGTGTTCTCAGGAGTCAAGATTAAAATTTACTTTATTTCCAGATAAAGTTTTTGTGATGGCTTTTGTAATAGAAAAATTGACTATTAAGGTGGCACTGCATGCTTATTTATTCTGACTTTTGTGAAATTAATAGGTCGCCGTAAGCTTTTCACAGATGAGGAAAAGGTCCTCCTAAACAAACGCATACCTGATCTGGGAGTTGCAACTTCTGTAAGTGTTTTCTTCTCGGACATTTAGAAGTGTTTTTGATTCCATCCATTGTGTATTTTGATCTTATTTGTTGAAAAATAGCCTTGATAATTCATCTTTGTGTTGGACTGAAGCAAATTAAAGATCTCTTAGTATGAAAATGCACAATCTGACTCTATATTGTCAAAGTTAGGATGTTTAATGGATCTCAGTTTGTTGGGACTGTTGACATCCATCAGATTAGTGAATAAAGAGAATCATCAGAGATACTTGGAGAAGCAACCATTCTTCTTACTGTAATTTGACTCTGCAAGTCCTTCTGGCTTTGTAGATGATGTTTACGGAGATGAAGCTCATATGTTCTATGGCACTAGTTTTTTATTTCTAGAATTCCTCTCAAAATGCTTGAATTTATACTTCTTTGTTCTTACAGAACAAATGGCTGCCTCTACACACTATAGCTGCATCAGGAGAGTTTTATGTTCTGGACAGACTTTTGAAGCATAATGTTGATATCAATGCTGTTGATAAGGTGTGCTATATTATTTCTTTATTCATCTACCTTTTCTTTTTTAGTTTCCATCTGGATATAGAAAAGTCTTCTATATCAGTGGTTTGGAATCCTATCATTTCTTTTCTGTTTTTCTCATTGGACTATTAATTTCAAATAAGTTCATTTACTGATTTTAATTTCCTCCAGGATGGTCTGTCAGCTATTCATAAAGCAATACTTTGTAAGAAGCAGGCCATTGTGAATTATCTATTGAGAAACTCAGCAAATCCATTTGTACGTGATAAGGTAAGTAAAGAACTTTTAGTGCTTTTCATATATAAGCTCTTTTGTGCAGTATGCGCACCTGTATCATACTGTTAGAAATTCCACCTTTATTTTTATTAATTGACTGTCCATTTCCTATTAGTCCTTTATTTGCATCTAAATTGTTCTTTTAGAGGAGACTTTTTGTGGTTTTCATGTGCAACTCTTTTAAAGTTTCACATATTGTAACTTGAGTTGCTTTATTCTTTATTTTACATATTTCTTGCTATAATCTGCAGTTGTACTTAACTCATATGTGGTATGTATCGTTTAGATTTTCATTGTTCTCTAATATCAGAATTCATTTATGAACCCAAGATTTTTTATTTCCAGCTTCATTAATGGGAGGCAAGTTAAACTATCTTGATCTTGAGTTCTCTTAACTTGTTTTGATAAGCTAATGATAGTACTTGCTTGCTACAGGATGGGGCTACCTTGATGCATTATGCAGTCCAAACTGCATCCATTGAGACCATAAAGATTCTTTTGCTATATAATGTTGACATCAATCTTTCAGATGATGTACGCCAATG
This sequence comes from Typha latifolia, assembly GCF_019914945.1. Classification (NCBI taxonomy): domain Eukaryota; kingdom Viridiplantae; phylum Streptophyta; class Magnoliopsida; order Poales; family Typhaceae; genus Typha; species Typha latifolia. The sequence goes on along the minus strand of NC_133093.1, from coordinate 11,629,621 downwards.
AATTTGATACTGAAGTTCTACTCTTTAATTTACTCTATTTTCCCGACTAATATCTGGATAAAACTCCTTTTCCAGGATGGCTGGACACCATTGCATCTCGCGGTGCAAACACAAAGAACAGATATTGTGAAACTATTACTAATAAAAGGTGCCAATCGGACAATAAGAAACCATGTAAGTCGCTAATATGGAACCCATTTTTCGTTGCCACACATTGGTCACCAATGACTCGAGCTAATCTGTTAGATTTCTTGCTAAGCATAATCGTATGAACTTTAATCAATATATATTTTAATGGTAGAATCATAATTATGTGGCAGAAGATACTTCAGACTACATACACACTTTCTGATTTTCTTCTAAATGTTGATCTTTACATGTTCTATAAAGGGCTATAAACTTACTATTGGTGTAATATTATATTGTCACCACTAAATTGGGTTCTCTCCTCGTTCTGTTTTTCTTGTTGCTTATCCTATTCATCCTACTCGCTGTTTTGGTGCTATGCCATATTTGAATATGAATTCATTTCACAAAAATCTATACTTTTAAGTAAATTGTCCCCACTTACTAACAATAAGACACATGCTTGTAGGATGGTTTAACCCCACTTGAAATGTGTCTTCACTTTGGTCGGCATTTGAGAACCTATGAATTTATCAAGTTACTGAAGGGGTTTCCATCGTCAAAACCACCTGTCTGAGATTGTCTATACTCAAGTTTGTCTATACCAGGTGTATGATACTGGTTGGTGCGTTCCTGCACAGGTGAAACTTCTCTTCTGATTCTTTTATTTCTGTTGTAGTAGTTGAATTCTTTATCTGACATAATCACAGAGGTAGGTTATTCTGTGGCAGGTAATGGGCACCTAGTCACCAGCACACTTCGGTTTCATGAACAGTTGACTTCTTTTCTCGGCAAGAGGTATGCCAACGAAACTTCCTATAGTGCATTTGGGATAACCATGGTATAGATGCTTATGTTTCAAAGGTAATTGTACGATGAGATGTCATCAATCAACTAAGTTTATGGTTGGTACAAGTAGATTTACTGACCATCCATTGCTAATTAACAGACCTTTCCTTTTTGGAGAAAGGATGTACAATAGACTATTTAATTGGCCTTTTAATCCATTCATATATTTAGCTGCCTCATATTTTGTATATTGACACCCGGAATTTAAATCTGCCCTCTTTATTCATTGAATTGAAGTGTACAAAGGGAAAGCATTCTTCATATGTATATTTTCGTGAAACAGACACCGAGAGACTGAAATAAATAAGGATACCCCACTCCCCAGTAGTACTGGATCCTCAGTGTGCAAGCCCAAGGTTTTGAAACAAATTATATTCAACTACATATGTATATCTTTATCCAAATTGTGGTTGTTATTAGAAGTTAACGGCGATTAGGTTTTCTTGTACTTCTTCCTACTTTTCTATTTTCTCGGGCAACCTCTAAAGAGAAGGGTACCATCGCACAATTGGTTTGTGACAGCGGAAGCACACACCCCCTGTGATTATGTAGGCTGGCTAGTTAATGGAGAACTTGGGATCATGCAAGGAAAATGCATGCACTGCTTGGAATCTAGTATCATTTTCCCGTGACGTATAGGTGCCGTTTCCATATAAAAAGCGTGGCACCCTGCAGACTTTAGAGGTCAACTTGGAGGGTACATATTGTTATTGTTTAAGCCGGTAGGTCCTACGCGTCCTATCGATCAACTAAAGCACACGAGCAAGCTATAGACTTTTGGTGCATCTTTTATGATTAGACCTATTTGGTTATCTGCATTTAAGCCTTCTGGGTCTTTCTAATCTACCAACTACTTACTGTGGAAGTGTTTGACGAGGTGTAAGAGGTGTTGGGAGTCCAAAGGATAAGAATCATATTTTTGTGGGTGATGTTTTTTCCTCTATGAATCTTAACGCCTTAACTATTGATATTATGTAATAGTATAACGGATTAATTAATAATACAAGTGGAACAAGGAGTTTGTACCATGAGCCACTCCAGCCTTTCTTTACTTAAATTGATTAAATTGATCCCATTGTACTCGAGAAACTAGTGAAACTATGCGGGCCACTAATATAGTTTGGTCATTGGGTTCTATTAGTTTATAATAGAGGCTATGTGTTTAATTTCTCGTAAACTAGTTTATAATAGAGATTATGTGTTCAATTTTCCGTAAAAGTTAGGATTGTTCTTTGATGAATTTTAATTAAAATATTATATGTATATTATTTGGGCTTATTGTAATTTGTTTCAACTATGTGTATGGCGAGCCCTTTTGCTTGATAAGAAAAAACTAATCGAACTTTGGGCTTATGCCACATGTTCATCGTTTGAAGTTCCCTGCATACTGAATCCTGTTGTTTGTACTATGTTTCCAATACTGAGTTAAGAAGCAGGAATTTAAAAACAGTTATGATCGAGAAAAAAAAAAGCTAAGAGTTTCCAAAAAAAAAAAAATTGTGAACGAATTACGAATTTTCTTTTGAATATAATTAACATAAAATATTAAGAGTTAAAAAGAACATATTAAATATATATAAATTTAGTAAAATCAATCTTTACAAATAGTATGAAATACGCTAATAATAGCAATATCAATATTTACTATTTAAATAAATAAGTTATAAATTATTTAGAAAAAGTGGGTAAATGATATTCGTATCGATATCTAAAAATTATATTCAACCCGTATTCATATCTGTATCTAAATTTTTTATCCGTATTTAAATTCTTATTTGAGTTTTATAAGAATTCATATTCGGGTTAGTTAGAAATTGAAATTTTTTATCAGAATCAAATTCGAACCGGGTAAGAGTTAGTGAAATCCGTTTTCACCCCTAAGTCAGTATCCAATATTGCAGTATGCAATAATGAGCTAAGAAGCAGGAATTAAAAAGCAGTAATTATCGAAAAAGAAAAATAAAGTTAAAAGTAGCAGCACTTGCCTTCTTCCATATCCACTATGGTCTATGGATTTTTTTTTTGGGTTTTTCGCACGCTTAAAAATAAAATCTACTCATCAAATAGACCCCACCAGTCCCATCCAGTCCCCAATTGAAGAAACAAATATAGTCCGGATCGGCTCCGACACCTGTCCTATCATACCACCTTAAAACACCCACGACAGGCCTCCACGTTTCAAGATCTGCACCGTAGCCGCCCCGTCCAATATCCGATCCCAGCCGTCCATGTCCGGGACCGGAGCAGTTATAACGAGAAAGGTTCGCATAACAGTTCGAGCCAGGCCGAGCCAGCGAGGGATGATACAAATGCGGTCTGGCTCTGAATAGAAATAGAATAGAGACGACGCCCACCTCCCCCACCCCCTCCCTTCCCCCGTTTCGATGGTTTCTTCCCCTCTTCTATTCCTCCTCTTAGATGATTGAATTCGATCAGAAGAATTGCATCTTGGTTGGTCTCTTCTCTTGATTTGGTGAGATGGGCCAGTGCGTTTCGAGGAGGAGGACAGGTAGGGAGAAAACGGGATGCCTCGCGGTGGCCAAGGAACAGCGGTCGAGATTCTATATTATGAGGAGGTGCATGGTGATGCTTCTCTGTTGGTATAAGTATGGAAAGCACTGAGCTTTGTAAGATTTTGTCTTTAGGCGAAGAATCCAGAGACTCATCTACTCTTAATTCTTCTTCCATTTTATAAGACTTAGAATCTTGTTTTCGTCTTAGGCCTATTTGTAGATATGTCTATGGGATGGAAGTTTGTTAATTAGATTCTCCTAATACAGTGATTAATATGGCATCTAATAAAAGAGGTCATTTATTATATTGCCTTCAACCGTGAGCTCTTTTTTTCCTAGTTAATCTGTAACTAATTGTGCTGTGCTAGCTTGCTTATATCTTGCTGTGAAAGATGATTTTGAACCATGGAAAACTTGATTTTCTCGCCATTTTTCCATTCCTTCATTTTTATAGTGGTTGAATCTGTTATACATTGGAGAAATCATGACCTCAAATTGATAAAGGTTATTATTGAATTTATTTCCTCTTTGAGATAGTTTAATTTAGAGAGTTGATGACTCCAATGGCTATTTGCTGAGATAAGAAGTTAACCTATTGCTGAGATTGTTTGTCTATATATAACACTGCAGTTTCTATTGTTTGTATTATTTCCTTTTTTTCAGTCTGTGGGGTTAGAAGACAGTGTCTTTTTGCTATTTGGGACAGACGTGTTCTACTTTATACCTGAAGTCATTTGCAGCTTTGAACTTGTGTTATTTTTTCTGCAGACAGTTCCTCACTTGTGGATAACTTTTGTGGTTTAAAATCTACAAATTCTTTATCCATTTTACAGTCATTCATATCGTAAGACTTCAATTTCAGACCAAATCATGAGACTTTGCATGTAATTTGAATGTCCAATAGGCAAATCTTTTGAACTGGACGGGCTGTTCAATGCAAATAATTCTCGATTCTAACAATGCAATGCTTAGTGTGGTCTTGCTTTATTAAGTTATAATAGGTCCAAAAACACGTGTTTGGTGTGTAGTACAGTCTTTCATTGACGTGCAGAGTATTGAAATTTGGTGCTTGCATTGTAATTCTCCATGTAGTGCAACCGGATGATATACTCTGTGATTCAAAATTTGAACTCACTTATCATTATATGACTGGTGCAGTGCTTGTGTTTCTAGCTCCATCTATTACCTTGAAAAGTCTAGTTATCTCTTCAAATGCAAGGAAATGTAATCTATGTTTAGACTTGAAATTTAGTTCTAATCATCCATGAGTTGGTATAAGGCAAACCCTTTATAGGTGGTTGGGCACTTGAAATAATTAGACTGAGATAGAAATGAGTTGATTTATACTAGTGGATGAATAGTTTCTTGATTTATACTAGTGAACTGCCCCCTGAAAGGCCTAACAGATTAAACTTTCAATTATTTTGACTTTTGAATGTCTATGTGATAAATGTTTGGCATAACCGCAGAAGTTCTTGGCTGCATCGATTCAGGTTGGTGGAGATATTACGTTTCCCTTCTCAGTAGCTTGAATTAAGATAATACTCAGATAAAGATGGTCAGCACTTTTAGCCTGCATGTTTCCGACAGAAAGGGTCCACCGTAAGAGAGTTGTTACAACGGTACTGTGAATTAGGAAAGAAGATCTTAGTAGCATCTGTAAGATTTCCTATAGCAAAAACTCAACTTAAATCTTGGTACTATTGTTTTATACTTTCAAATATGAGTTGGGAATTGGATGTAATAATTAAAAGGTTAAAACTGTGTATGTGTTGAAAATTAAAACTGCGCATATGTTTAAAACTGAAAGCTTGTCTTAGGCAACATAAGTACATATGTTTTTTTTTAAATTTAAACCTTGTAAGTTCTGTATATTCCTTTATCATCTATATCTTGCTTTTAGGCTGACCAGCAGGAAGAGTCACTTAGCCATCTATTTCTTCGAAGCTAGTCTGTCTAGTGGAGCTTGCTTCCATTTCAATTATTTCGTGTATTTGAGATATTTGATTCTTCAGAAACATAATGCAATAAACATTACCAACACTCAAATCTCTTTTCTTGTGGATTGCTTCTCAAAAGAGTTCCTGATCTTTTCTTGAGTTGATCACAATCTCTCTCTGTTTTTAATCACATTCATGCTTTCAAAGATGAATTTCGACTATTTAAGCTGTATTTCTGCTTATCAACTGTCTAATCTTCCTTTGGAGACTAGTAGGTATAATTATCTGGAAATAGTCAACAGTGATTTTCTTGAAGATTAGTCATTGATAACCTGGTAGTAGCCAAGTTTGTCTTTCTCAGAGTACTGTGCATATGGCTCAAATACATTGGACTCTTTATCTTCAATCTCTGTACTCAAAAGGACCCAATTAAAGTCATATCACCCTAGTAAATAGAAGTACCTTATTTTGTGCTCTCTTTCTGAGTGTTATGGTATTTATGTGGTATGTGCATTTAATACCGGGTTGAAAGGAGAAGCAAAAGATAGAGACAGCGAATGGAAGGAAGAGATGGAGTAAATGGAGGCATGGGATAAGAGAGAAGGCAGTGAATGAGGGAATCTTTGCCTGACAATATAAAGGTGAGAGCATCTACTTATATAAATGCTCCTTACTGCCTATGCTCCAGTGTTTGACATTTACCTGCTCTCATTTATATACATAGTTACTCCTCAACTACCTTCGTGGCCTCTTCTATAGTGTAAGTCTTAGATTATTGAAGAAAATAGCCTACTAACTTGTGTTTCCTTCAAAAAATTTTTTTTTTGTTTTATACTATAAAGCTTTTAAGAGAAGAACACAGTTTGATAAGCTGACATGCTTGTTTGTTAGAGATGTTTACATGAAATAAAAGTAGCAAGTTTTTTTGCCAAGCATATATCATGATAAGTTTGCTGAAATAAAGAAACAAATGCAATAGGAACAGGTGCGCAACAAATATTTTGTAACATATCTGTTAGGGAAAGCAGCTGATGTTCTCAGAGCTCCTGTTGCAAAGGAAAAGTTACTGCGTGGTATAAGTAAATTGTAGTCTTATTGTCTCACAGTTTGTTCTACTGAACCACATAAATCTACAAGCATTTCTTCTGAATCTTAGTTTTCACTTCATTGTTGTAGATGTATGTAAATATTTCTACATGAAAGTATTGACAATTAAAGATTACTTAAGTAAAGAAAACTGCATGCATGTTGCAGGTATATATGCTCCATGTGACGGAGCGAAAAAAGAAAAGAGAAAAGGAAGAGATATTATGTGTGTGTGTGTGTATATATATATATAGATATATATTATGAGTTTAAGGCTAGAAAATATACCTCTTAAGCTTGGAAGTCGAAACATAGAGTAAGAGCTGATAGCTAGTGAGCGTGAAAGAGCACTAAGATATTGGCACGGCTCAATCAGATCACTCTTTGGTCATTAAAAAAAATTTGACCGTAAATATTAGTAACATCTGAGTGAACCGGGCCAACATCATAGTAACTATTTCATTCTTAGGGCATTTTGAAACATAGAGAAGAAGACATGAGACTGAGAGAGAGATGGTCGAGAGAGAGTGAGAGAGAGAGAGAGAGAGAGAAAAGAATGAGACGATGGTTAAAGGTAGAGAATGTCTTGCTTGGATTTAAGGAGCTCGGTGTGTGGGGGGTGGCATTTAAAACGCTCGGCTACCGAACGAGAAAGACAGGCTCCAGCATTAATAGAAACACCCCCCCAATACAATATTCTCTGCTTCTCTCTTTCTCTCTTCTCTCATATATTTAGTGTGTTATAAATAAGATCCCATTTTTCTTGTGGCGAAGTCCAAGAAATCCACCCATATTTATGTTAAAGCATTCAAATATCTCGTGAGGTTTAGCTACTCGTGCTTCAGCTATTACTACTCATTTGTACAAGTTTCTATGTCTACTTGTACGTGGAGAGGCATAGAAATTAAGAGAAATTTGCACCCATTTTGTAGGGAGATGAGTGATCTGGGATGCTCTCTCTCTCTCTCTCTCTCTCAATGCATGTTTTAAGATATTAATGACTTGAAAAAGGGTTTAGGTGCAATTTTTAACACTTGAAATTTTACTTAACTAGCATTAAAATTAATATAGAATAGTATGCTCTATTATCAGTTAGCTAGTATTAGGATATGTTATTATTACTATTGTAGAAACCGAGAAATTTGGAAAGAAAAAAGGAGCTAGCATTTTGATTCCCCGAGCTAGAGGCAGGGGAGGGGTATTGAATGAGCTTAATAAATGGCGTTAATAAAATAAAAATGAAAGCAAAAGAGACAATGGCGTCAATCCAAAAGGACCGGGAACATGAAGGAATGGGCGACAGGGAGGAAGTTAATGAGGGGAATCTTTGTCTGACCACGATATTATAGCCCCCATCTACGTTCATAAATGTTGCACTCCTTCCACAAGTTCAATGCCAACTCTCTACTCTCTCTCTCTCTCTCTCTCTCTCTCTCTCTTTCTGACACCTACTCTGTTCCTCTCCTCCGTTCTTTCTATTTTTTTTTCTTTTTCCATAGAATTATCTGTTAATCATAGGCTCAGTGTTAACCTTAGAACAAGTGGAACTCATGGCCTCCGTGATGAGCTAGTGGAATTCAACTAGTGGGATACAATGAGTGTGGCCATTATGAAAGGCTGGCGGTAGTTGGGAGTGATGACTTGGGTAATGTTAGTCTACTTTCTACTGCATTCCAAGACAAGGAGCTTCCTAGCAACCATCTTTAGCCACATTCCCCTGTTTCTTCTAATGTTAAATTCTTCCGTCTTCCTCCGGCCTTTTGTCTCGTTACCACCTTGCTATGTTCGTATGGTTTTGTGAACAATGCAATTTGTTTTTCTAGACGAAGGCTCCTAGCCATATAATGTCGTTAAATCTAAGATTAATATAATAATTACACCTTGATATATATATATATATATATATATATATTAAAAAAAAGGGAGGAAGAAGGATGAGAAAAAGAAGAAGGAAGAAGAACAAATAAAAAAACAGATATCTCATTAAAGAGGGGGAAAATCCCTCGCCTCCACTTCATCGACAGTGAGGTTCTATCGATAGGGGAAGAAGAAAAGAAAATAAACCCTAGCAGAGAGATAGAGCTAGCTTGAACAATGCAATAGGAAGCATTAAACTACCTACATGAGACGAGTTTTGAGAAGAGATATGTAATGATGCACACACGATTTCGAAAGTTGGTGTTTCTAAGACTTACAACTCATAATACCATTTGCAGTGTAAGAATGCCTTCTAATTAAACTTCTTATCTTAGATTATGGATAGAATAATCCGATAACCTCCGCAACCAAATTTATGCAGAAAAGGGTTACTACAACAATTAATATATTGGAACAGTCTCACTATCGCCATAACAATCTTCCTCCTTTTTCTAGGAGGGTATGGTTATATACCAATTGCTAAGAAAAGAAACAATAACATCAAGAATAAAGCTATATGAATCCTCTGCTCTATCCTTTCTCATGGACAATGAGCTTCCATTGCTATAGAAACCAAATAGGACTAGGATTGACATATATTAGCTAATTAATACTTTGATTCTAGGAATTAAAATACAGAAAATTATAACTAATATCCTACATTTTAACTATATTATAAATAATAGCCTCTCATTTAATATATTTATTAATAGAACTCTCTATTTGCTAAAAAGTACAATTTAAGCTTCCAGGGTAACAAAATCACATCGACTGTTGTTTAATTTTAAATATCAAATTAGAGGAACTAGATTTGAATAACTTAGAAAATAAAATATATTATTTTAAATGAATGAAATTTTATCTTATTCAAATTTCTCAAGTTCTTGTTAAATTAAAGTTAGCTTTGCTCGGTGCTTTTTACAAGTAAATATTATAATATAGACAAAATATAGGACGTCTTTTTTGTAATTTTTCTTATGAAAATTAAATAGAGAGAAGTTTATAATTTACACCCTTTCTTTTGCTCTTATTATCATTAACATCCTATCTTGTATAGTCCTCTTCTTTACGAGTCCTGGTCTAAATCAGATAAGGAATACTCACCCAATCCAAATCAAAAACGAAGTTTCTCGGAAGCAGTCCTCTCTCTCTCTCTCTCTCTCTCTCTCTATATATATATAAATAAATATAAACTCTCTTTTAAGTTTTTTAATCGCTCCGTCGTACGACGCAATGCCGCAATCCGAAACCGAAACCCCAAGCAGTCGCAATACCACCGGCGGAGAACCAGATCCCGCCGATCCCTCGCCGGCGATGGACCACATCCTCCCCTCCAGTATTCTATCCACGGTCCTATCCAACCTCGATATCCGCTCCCTTGTCGCCGCGGCCTCCACCTCCCGCTCCCTCCATTCCTCCGCTGCCCACACCCTCTCCTTCCTACCTTCCTTCCACTTCGTCGTATGGAACTCTTATTCGCCTTCTTATCTTCTCCAATTCCGATTATATCGATCTTTTCTTGGACTAATTTGGGGTAATTTATCCGGTTTCAGGAGATCGCTCCCACCTTAGATATGCTGAGGCCGCTGCTGCTGCCGAATCCTCGGCTTCGTAGTCTCCGGCTCGACTGCAGCCGCCTCGATGACTCGTCGATCGAATACCTCGCGAAGGCGTCGCTTCACGAGCTATGTCTTCTCAATTGTGAGAATTTGAGCGGAAGGCTTCTCGCCGAGCTCGGCGACAAATGCCGGGACCTCAGGTGATTCGAGAAGAATGCCCTAATTTTTATTTCCTGTCGTTAAATATTTTTAATCTTCTTTAGGAATAACTTCTTGGTTGTTGTTGCCTTGGTAACAGGATTCTGTCTGTGAATTCTCTTGCGGAGCGGAGAGGTCTTTCGAAAGGCTGTTCTGATCTGAAACAGTTGCTTAACGGCTGTTTGCAATTGGAGGTATGCCGAAATAAATTTGGAATTGCTTGATGGCTGATTCTGTATCGTTGTAGATTTTGACTTATGAGCTTATTCACCAAATTTCTCTAGGACTCAGTTTCTAGTTATTAACAACATTAATGCAAGATTAGTAATTGAATACTGCCTGGCTGAGTGCTTGAGAATAATTCAGTTGCAGATTTTACTTTGAATCCTCTATCTTAGTAGTTGTGCTCTACGACATCTAATATATTTGAATTATGAAGTGAGCAAAGATTAGATGTAACGAAGAGAAGTAATCAAAACCTCAATTATATTGTTAGGTGACAAATCATTTCGTAACCATTGAGCTCTATTTTGTGAAACTTTGTCATGCTGATGGCTGACTGGTGTGCCATTGCCCATGGCAAGTATAAATCTATGTGTTTACAGTGTAGAACAAACTCAAGATCATGTTGGATATGAAATAATACATGAAGAAGCTGATAATTTGATTTTTACAGAAATGTTAGAGATTTACATGGATATGTAATCAATGATATCTCATCCAGTACAACCATTTTTTGTTGAGATATGATATGTTTACAGATTGGGTAGCTTGCTTATAAGTGCCTTCAATTGCATGACAAACTATTTTTTATGTTAAATCTGCTCCACTTGAACTGATAAATTCTTTACTTCCTCTCAGTCTCTCAGGTTGGCGTTTGATGTCTCAACATTTAATGATCCCAAGTTTGATCATGTCTGGGCCGCTTCTTTGGAGAGGCTCTCTTCTCTTGAGATTGGTTATATTCCAGTGACTATGCTGCTTAAGCTTTTCAGTTTAAGTGTGCAATTGCAACAGCCCTTACATCATGCTCTGACTTTTCCTAACCTTCAAAAGTTATGCCTCTCAGTGGACTGCATCACTGATAATATGGTCAGGTCTATATCAACAGCCCTTCCGTCCTTGACACATCTAGATCTTCAAGATGCACCTATTATGGAACCTAGACCATCTTCTGATCTTAGCAGTGATGGCCTCCGGAGTATCAATCCCTATGGTAAACTGAGGCACATTTCGCTTGTAAGAAGCCAGGAGTTCCTATTCACCAGCTTTCGACAAGTGAATGATTTTGGTGTTATGTTAATGCTTGAGACTTGCTCAAAACTTGAGAGCATCTGCCTTGAAGGTTTCTCCTGTGTTACAGATCTTGGTTTCAAGGAAATTATACGTTCATGCTCAGGCCTCCGTAAGCTAAGTTTTTCACATGGAAGCCAAGTGACCGATTTTGTTTTCAGTGACATCTCTGCAACTTCCCTTTCCTTGACACTTGTTAGTTTGAGGCGGTGTAAATTCCTAAGCAATGTTGGAATTGAGAGGTTGTCATCTAATAGAGAACTCAATGTTCTCGACCTTCGAGATTGCCTAAACCTGGGTGATGAAGCTCTAAAAGCAGTAAGCTGTCTTCCAAAGTTACAGATCTTATTATTAGATAGAACCGGCATCACTGGTTTAGGATTGTCATACCTGGGCTATGGAAAATGCCCATTAGTTTCATTGTCTCTAAGAGGGTGCAGAAGGCTAACTGACAAATGCATCGCGTCACTATTTGGTGGTTCCATTAGATTGAGCTTGCAGGTCTTGGATTTATCAAGACTTCCATGTCTCTCCGACATTGGTATAGAGGCACTAGCTAGGAGTAGGGTTCCCATTGTTGAGCTTCGAATGCGAGAGTGTCAACATATTGGGGACAACTCACTCATGGCTTTAGCATCTATGCAACTAGATGATGGAACTCATGGCAGTAGTTTGCAAGTGCTGGATCTTTATGAATGTTGCGGTATTACAGCATTAGCAATCCGATGGTTTAAGAAGCCTTACTTCCCAAGATTAAGATTGCTTGGAATAACAGGGAGCTTGACCACCTTTTTGCCAGATGCTTTGTCGAGGAACCGCCCTTTCCTCCGCACTGTATGCCATGGTGAAGAACTGGGAACAGGATACTGGGATACAAATTCCAATTGGAATAGGTATGAAGAGGACCACCTGGATGAAATTGAGCAATGGCTTTTGGAAGAGGACTTGGCGGATGCTGATGAAGACATGGAAGAGTTATTAGAATGATAAAATAACCACATTTTTATATTTAATGGCGAATATATTGTTTTGCTTTCGAGTTTTAGACTTGAAACTTCCTTGTTGGCTGTTGATCGACAACCATTGCGACAACTTCTCTTGTAATCTTCTTTGAGATTTGTATACATTGGTTATTTTAATTGTTTAAATAAATCTAATCTAGAGCGTTCTATCCTGTGCATGAAATGCTTGATTGGAACTTGCCGGTGATGGTGATACTCTTTTCTTTAGAAGACCTCCTTACAGTATTTAATATCCTAGTGTTTCTAAACTTTGTGATTGGTGGCTTGGTGCATCAGCTATTGTCTTTCGTAATGAGAAGTTTGGAATTAAGAGTATATAGAGGGTAACATAATTCTTCTTCTTTTTCGCTATCTGGGTCAAACTTATCATTAACTCCTCGACTCCTTGACTTAGTTGGTGGAAGAGAACTTATCCATTTCGACCACCTGTGCGTTCCCTGGATTCCCGACTCCAACCTTATCATTAATTTCATCTTTAGAAAACCAAAGGGAAGAGAATAGTAGAAGAATTACACTAATCAAAAAATTATAACCAAAATCAGTCCTAATTGTAGAGATGATTGTTGAGCCCTACTCGCTCAAGCTTAGCTTAAATCCGCCCGATTTCAACTGCTCTAAACCTCTCAACTGCTCTAAACCTTGGCAGAGCCTAGAACGACCCAAAACTCCAACCCACATTAAATATTTAATAGATTGGATATTGGAGGCTTATTACACCCAGCCCAGCCCCTGTAAGATAGTAATATATATATACACACTGCTTGTTATGCTAAGGATCGTTACATCTAGCCCATGCATGATAGCGTTGGTTGTTATTGACAGTTTTGTATCATAAATATGGGTAGATAAATATGATACCTATTAAGAGATACTATCATAGGAATAAAGAATTAATATTCTCAAAATAATGTATTAATTAGACGGGTGACAAATTAATAAGTAATGCACTTTGTTATCAAAAATAATTAATCTTTTGAGCTTGTGTGTTATTGATGTTCCTCGAGTTTTGGATTTGTCCAAACTATTTCCTCATTTATCTCTTAATTCTAAATTTCTGATAAAATGATTGATATCTCTCTACGAAATTTTATAAAAAAAACAAATCGATAAGTGATATGTGACAGGTGAGGCGTCTTATTCCACGTGTTATTCCCATTAATGTGGATAACCTCCGCCCTCACTCTCTATCCTACTCTTCTTATCAGGAAACCACCGGGAGCAATTCCACGAGAGAGAGAGAGAGAGAGAGAGAGATGGCGAGTGTTACACTGTACGGGACCTCCAATTTCGACGGCGGTCTCCCGCGTCCTCGCCTGCCTCTACGAGAAGGAAGTCGACTTCCAGCTAGTCCGCGTCGACATGTCCAAAGGCCAGCACAAGTCCCCCGACTTCCTGAAACTCCAGGTCACTCCCTCTCCCCCCCTCCTCTCTCTCTCTCTCTCTCTCCCGTGCCTCAAAGCCACTGCTAACCTCTTCCGCTTCCGCTGCCAGCCCTTCGGCCAAGTCCCCGCCTTCCAAGACGAGCTCACCACCATCTTCGGTCAGTACCCATTTGCTAAATCTCTACCCTTTCTCTAGTCTCTCAATCAAAATCGTTTCTTGGTATCTTAATCTCCAGAATCGAGAGCAATTTGCCGATATCTCTGCGATAAGTACTCGGATAAAGGCAATACTACCCTATTGGGTGGAAAGGAAGGCGGATTTGTCGCTCGGGCTGCGGTGGAGCAGTGGGTCGAGGCGGAGGCGCAGAGCTTTAACCCCCCGAGCTCGGTGTTGGTGTTCCAACTGGCGTTCGCGGTGTGGATGGGGTTGAAGCAGGACGCGGCGGCGATCGAGCAGAATGAGGGGAAGCTCGCGAAGGTGCTCGATGTGTACGAGCGGCGGCTCGGAGAGAGCCGGTTCTTGGCGGGGGATGAGTTCTCACTCGCCGACCTATCGCATTTGCCCAATGCGCATATCATTGTTAACAAGACAGATAAGGGGCATCTGTTGACGGAGAGGAAGAATGTGGGAAGGTGGTGGGAGGAGATATCATCGCGGCCTTCGTGGAAGAAGGTCATTGAGTTGCAGAGTGCGCCACCCGCTTGATGCTTGTGTTTTTGCGAAAGTTAAGGATTTGAGTTGGGTTTTGGAGATGAACCCAAATTTACTTTGCTTCTGTAATGTTGGATAGGAACTGTATCTCTTGTTTGACATGTTTAATTACCACTTCTCCTTGCTATAATCTTGATTTGTTGTTTGTTGGTTTCCTTCCATACAAAATTGTTAATTTGTTGATTGCAAGACCCAAAGTGGTTGTAGGGTGGAATCAGATGCTTTAAAATCACCAGACTGGAGGATCTGAAATTGTTGCATTTCAATTCCATTGTGTACTGATGGTCTTCTTAATTATGGTGAGTCTGTTCTTTTATTATTTTGCCGTGAAATCAGGTTGCCTCTTCCTAAGTGTGATGACCCTAAATAGTAAACTTAGACTTGTTTTATCTTTTACTTTAACTTTGCTTTTATGACCATACAGGAATTAAATTAATCTGGACTAAACATGAGGCACAAGCTGAACTTTTAGACCAAGATGAAGAAATGCACCATTTGTTGGGAACTTTTTGACGAGAAGATTCACTACATCGTCCAGGTAATCTATGTTTCAACTCTTTGTCGTTGATTATATATTGCGTTTCTGATGTTTGTCTTTTGCTTGCAGCATTCATTGTATTGCTGATGGTGCTCTAGCAGTGTGCTGATGGACGCCATACAGACTCTTTT
This sequence comes from Typha latifolia, assembly GCF_019914945.1. NCBI lineage: Eukaryota > Viridiplantae > Streptophyta > Magnoliopsida > Poales > Typhaceae > Typha > Typha latifolia. The sequence continues at coordinate 11,614,355 of NC_133093.1, read as the reverse complement.
CCTCGTGGAGCTAGGCCAGTTAGATGTAATAGTTTTGAGTTGGTCTTTAGGTAAGGTAAGTATACTGCATTACCCAAACAAAAAAATCATTATTTTATGATTTACATTGTGAATTGGTGCCTTGACTACTGCACTGCATGTTCTTCCCGCTTTACAAGACGTGAATATTCTATTACCATAGTGGATTTAATTACATATAATAGCAATTACCAGGAAGAATATAACCTGATGGTCCTGATCAAAGATTGAACTTATTTGTCAGCGGAAGTGATAGATCTTCTTAAAAGCTAACTTCAGTCGATGTAAATATTCTTTGCTTCACCTTATCATTATGCTTTCCACTGCGTTCCTTGGTTTATGAGAGAGGAATACATTCAGAAATATGGAAGATTACAGCTCTTCCTTTGGCTTTGCTCTTTCTCTTTTTCCTTTTCCTTTTACCCTACTAACCAAGCAAGCATATAATTCCTGAAAGCAGCACCCTTATATTTCCCTGGTGGTCTAATCGGTTATTGTGCAGCCGGCAAGAGGTTGATCAAAAGATAACGATGGTAGGCTTGAAGGTGTTTGGACAGCCGGCATCCACAGATGTTGCCAGGGTTCTGACTTGCCTTTTTGAGAAGAACCTTGACTTCCAACTAGTTCGCACAGACACATTCAAAGGAGAACACAAGGTCCCTGAGTTCCTCAGGTTACAGGCAAGTCATTCAAACATTGCTGCTATTCCTGTTTCTTTTTACTAGCTTTGTTCACACAGCCATCTGTTAATTATTCCATTTAATTGCAGGATCCCAGTGGTCAGGTGACATTTAAGGATGGCAAGCAGACTTATGTGGGTAAGGAACTGTAGCAATGTATACAGTTGTTTCTTGAATTAAGTAAAAAAATAATTGGAAGGCTTAAGTAGTTTATTTCTTCTACAGATTCAAGGGAAATATGTCGCCTTATCTGTTCTAAGTATGGGGATATGGGTAACAAGGAACTCTTTGGAACTGGAGCTCTTGAGAGGGCATCAATTGAACAGTGGCTGCAAGCAGAAGCTATGAACTTTGATCCTCTCAGCTCTGAACTGGTCTTTCATCTGGCTTTCGCGAAACCATTGGGAATAATGCCTGACCAAGCTAAGATAGAGAGAAATGCAAAGAAGCTATCTGTGGTCCTCGATGTCTACGAAAGGAGGCTCGCAGAGAATGATTACCTGGCAGGTGATGAGTTTACGCTTGCAGATCTCTCCCACCTTCCTAATTCACATTACCTGATCACCAAAACTGAGAGAGGACATGAGCTTTTTGCTTCAAGGAAGAATGTGCAGAGGTGGTGGAGAGCTATCTCAACTCGATCCTCATGGAAGCAGGTTGTCGAAATGCAAAACGAGTATCATTCACTCGAGTAATCAATTATACGGAGCTTGTTCTGATGCCTTTGGTTGCTGGACCAATATCGTTCACTTCATTTCATCTTGTGTGTCTTTGTTGTGCTTGTTTTATAGTCATGAAGGTCCTCTTTGATCAATGTCAAAGGGACCAAGGAGTTGTGTCTACCAAATAATGAGAAACATCTACATATACGTAATTTGGAAAACTTATATGCAAAATTAAGTTATCATCTACAATTTCTCGGTCTTTATTACATTGTTGTGTTTGCCATTTCGATATGATAAATGATGTAAACTAGGTCAAATCGGATCGTATTATGAGGACATTGGGCTCGATGAATTGAGTATATTTATATTTTAATTGATTTATATTTATATAAGTTCTTAAGACAAATCTAGTTAAGTCATATAAGTCACTAAGGCATGTTTAATTAAGTAGTATAAACTTTTAAGGCTAAGTTCGAGCAAGACTCATTGTATCCAACCTCTATATATAGAGGGGCTGTGCTTCTTTGTTTTATAATTTAAGTATCCAAGCATTAAGAATTAATTGAATTTAGTTATTTCCTTTTAATCACATTTACTATTTTTATCATAGTTGTTATATCGTCTTTATCTTCATAGGAATAAATCGTAATCATAGAATCTTTACAAGCACATAAATCCTAGCATCACCTTCCTCCATCAACCACCCTATTATATGACTGTTCACCACCACCCTTAGTTATCTGTCACCTTCTGACGACAGCTGCAACAATGGATATTTATCGTTCTACTCTATTTCGACATTCTTCCACTATATAGTTATATCTTTTCATCCAGACCTTCGATTTAGGTGAAATAAAAGTTATTAAAATCCTAACTCACGAGGCTACCACCACTTAAATATTTATAATTTTTTTAATATCCAGGTCCAAATCTGATACATAACATTAGTGATGGAGTAATCAAATAAGATCTCACAAGAACCTAAATCCCCAATGTCTATTTTGACTGTTCTGCAGTTGCTCAAAGATGACCTCAAGTTAAACAAGATATCAGCTAAACAACTAGCACAGATGCAGCTTTCAGATATTGAGAAATATTTGGTGACCTGAATCGTAAATCCTTGCAAAAGTTGCAAGAGAGGGTTTTCTTTGGCAACAAAAGGAAATGGCAGAGGAAATGCCATGGTTCTATGTGGCTGGGAGAAATATCAAAATTATTGTTACCTCTTAACCAGTAAATTCCATGACCAACATAATTCTTCCACCAAATAATCTTTTAGCTTATATAGCAACCCCTCTATTGTGTGATTTACTTATAGTTAAAAGATGACATTAATTTCTAAATGTTTATGGTAAAATGATAGATGTTCACATAGCCAAAACTATTATAAACAGAGTAATCTTTTCAAAATAGCAAAAGTGCTCTTAGATGATCTTAAGAGAAGTGGAAACTTATTAGTAGTGTTTCAATTAAACCGACACCATTAGAATCTAAACTCAGAAACACTCATACACCTTAAAACATACTTAATCAGCTCAGAACTATCCAAATGCCCTCTGTCAACAATAATTCTTGCTCTGTAAATGTTATTTTCTTTCCTCTCATCGATCCTATATTGATTTGAAGCGTACCGTAAACAAAAGATGAATCTTCTCAGACGAATCTAGTTAGTACCATTCCACTGTGCTGTTTACGACCAAAAAACAATGAGGACGAGGATTACAGACAATACGTGCTTTTCCTTTTTCAGAAATGAAAGCAATTCTTAGCATGCAAGTTGGTATAAAATTCTTCATAAAAAGGTTAAAGTATATAAGTTTAGTTAATTACCCACTGCAGTTAAAAAGAAAAAAAAGAAAGGGCCTGATGAATAGAAGCAGAATAGTAAATGCTAGAAATATTTTGTTAAAAGAGCAGCAGCTAATTAATGTTTTTTTTTGAGAGAGAGAGAGAGAGCTACAAAGAAAATCCTCTATTTTAACTATATTATAAGTAAAGTCTCCTATTTACCCAAGTATAAACTTCTAACAAAATAGAACCACATCAAGCCTCCAAAATCTATACCAAACATTGCGTGCAAACATCAAATCTCTCATACGATCAATAAATCCAAAAATATCGTTATTTAATCTCAATATTATTTTACGAGAGTGAAATATAATAGAAAGAGATGATTTTCTTTATAATATATAATTAAAATGTAGGGTGCATCTTATAATTATCTCATTTTTGTTTTCTACTTATTATTAACCTTCCAGTCTTAACGAAGAAGCTCCGAGATTAAAGAGACTAATCACATGCACATTGTCTCCATTCATCCCATTTGTTCTGCTGCACAACTAAGATACAAATTCCTAGAGTAGGATATTTTGCTTTCTCTTTATCCTTTCCCTTTTCCTTTATCTCTTTCCCTTTATCTTTCAGTATTCCTACTCAGAAGCAAGGCATTTGCTGCATGTATAAAATCCCACCCATCCTTCCAGTTTCCATGCACTTGAACTAGTTAACCATCAACCTCTCCTTCGTAGTCTCTCTGCAATATTAATCCCAATGTCTCCAGGCGTGAAGATCTTCGGTTCTCCCACCTCTGCAGAGGTTGCAAGGGTGCTCATGTGCTTGTTTGAGAAGGATGTGGAGTTCCAGCTCATTCGTGTGGACAACTACAAGGGCACAAAGAGAATGCCAGACTACCTCAAGCTACAAGTATATCTATATATATACACATCTCACTGATTTCTATATACAAGCACACTCATAGATATTTTATATATATATTAGCTTTGCAGTTCTAATCATATATATCTAAATCTACTTTGTTGCAGCCTCTTGGCCAAGCACTCACCTTTGAAGATGGAAACACGACCCTCGTCGGTATGAATTAATATAGTTAAATTAGATATGTTACATATCAAGTTAATTACATAATTAATTGATTAATAGTTTCGTTTATTAGGTAACAGACCAATAATTTATATGATAGAAAATGAGAAAGTTGTAGACTAGAGTAAAAAAGAAATGGATTGACGCAAACCTTAGAGGTTAATGGTTAATTCAGTACAAAAGCTCAAGTCTGATCGAGGTAAGAATTCAGTTCATTATGTTTTAATTTCCTTTATTATCTTTGGGCATCAATAAGAATTTAATAGCATAAATTGACGTTAGTTTTTAAATTTTGATAAATTTGGTTTGAAATGAATTCCATCCAAATCTGATCTCATCAAATGCACTAAAACCAATTGAAATACCATTGATTCTCAACAATAAAAGTTGAATAAATTATTTCAGATGTATTTTTTTAATTTCTAAATCAATCCAAAAACTTAATAAGCTATTAATTAGTTGAGCCTATATATATATAATATTAGACTAATTAAACTCTTACATGTGATAACGTACAATCTTAAATCAACTACAGAGTCGAGAGCGATATGCCGTTACATAGCCAACGCGTACCCAGAACAAGGCAACAGAGATCTGATCGGCCGCGGCATGCTCGAGAGGGCGTCGATCGAGCAATGGCTGGAGACGGAAGCGCACAGCTTCGACCCACCGAGCTCGGCGTTAGTGTTTAACCTCGCGTTCTCGCCGCTAATGGGGATGGAGCCGGATGAGGAGGTGGTGAAGGACAGCAAGAGTAAGCTGAACAAGGTGCTCGACATCTACGAGCAGAGGCTGAAGGAGGCGCGCTTCTTGGCCGGCGACAACTTCACCCTCGCCGACCTCTCCCACTTGCCCACCGCGCAGCGCCTGGTGTCGAACGCCGGCTGCCGCTCGATGTTCACGTCGAGGGGGAGGGTGAACGAGTGGTGGCAGGAGATATCGAGGCGGGACGCGTGGAGGAAGGTCGTCGCCATGCAGCAGGAGCCACCTCCGATGATCTAATTAAGGATCTATGGAGGTTTAAACAAAAAATAACAAGCGTTTTGGTGTTTAATTGCTTTATTGCCTCTTCGAGTGTTTCCATGCAATATATATGCATGGAGTGTCTCTCAACTCTCCTGGAAGTTTGAGCCTTTTGTTTTATTTCGTCATATAGATAGCATAGTGCATTAGTGCTTTTGCCTATGCTAGCTACTACTGTGAGTCAGGGTCGTCGTGTCACCAGAGATCATCTGGTATAATAAATTATCCCTTTTCATATATACGCTTTTGAGAAATGATCATCTTCATTAATATCAACAAAAGGTAAGATATACTGAGATTGGTCACGAAATAAAAAGTTTGAATATTATTCTGGCACTGCTAATTGTTGTGAGGGAAACAAGAAAATAAATAGATAAGAGAGAGCTTGAGATTCCTTATTGATATATATATAAAAGTATCAAGTGCAATAGGTCCAACATACACAAGGTAAAAACAGAAGAACAATTAGTAGCTAGGCAGCGTCAAACAGCCCATGAACAGAACAAACTAAGAACAACAAGAAACAACAAAAAGAGTATGGCATTAAACTAAGCTCTGCTTACTTCCACTGGATTCTTAGCAGCATAAGTTTCAAGAAAGGTGCCAGTTTCCTTGTTCTGCAGAAGGTGGGCGTCCTTTGATTTAGTGAGCATTTGACGAGCTCGCACGCGGACCTGCAACCGCACTAGAGATTGCATGCAGTGGATTGCGACCTCCGCTTGCTTCCGCACGTACGCTCCTCTCGCCACCGCTTGGAGCCTCACCAAGCTCTTCAATGCCTTGTATGCCCTCCTCGCCTGTGCAACAAATTGGAGAAATTTGCATATAACGCCCTAGTTTTAAGGTATTTAATATCTGCCTTTTAACATCTCTATATATTTTTTATTATTCATAAATCACGCATTATGTTTTACAAACTACGTGTAATATATACAATCTCTGTCAAGAAAATATACCAGATGACCCCTGAAGTAAGCTTGGATGGTAACAGCAGCCACGTCCTCCCTAGAGAACCCCTCCTTGCAAAGCGTGTTATACTCATCATTCGAACCACCACCGCCACCTTCCTTAAGATCGACCACCTCCGGGGCTTCCGCCATCCTCGGGTTGTAAACTTTAACCTCACCCCGGCCGCCGCCTTCTTCCACAGAGATCGACCTGCACGAAGAGTAAGTAAACGACCTTCCCACGATGCGAAACCAACGCCGCGGTTTCGCCATTTTCGCCTGCCCCTGTGAAGCTTGCCGTCGACGAGGCGTCCTAATACTGCAGCAATCGGCACGGCGAGCTCTTGGCGTCTTAGTTTGCAGGTCTATTACTTTGGGAGATCCGCTCGGTCGATGCTTGTTTCCAATGCAGCATATGCAAGCAGCTCCAGTCTTGTTGGGCTCGCCTTGATGATGATGATGATGATGATTATGATTATGATTATGAGGGGGTTGATCGCTTTGGTGTGGCGTGGAAATGCAACAAACGTGATGGGCTCTGCCCATGTCTATTATTTCTTCTGCGGTACGTAGTATTGGAGTAGTTGGTGGCAGTGCATGTTGCGTTTTAATGAGTAAAAGTTAGTGAGGAGAAGCTACGATGTGCTCAGCATTAAGAGACAGGTTGGATCATCTACTGCAAACTAATCTTAGACTCTTAGTTTTGTCGGTCGGCTGTTGGAGAACGTGGTGGGATAAATCTTTTTAGCATCCCTAGTTGTAGGAATCTCATTCAACAAACAAAAGTCTGTCAATCTTTAAGGGCTGCCACGTAGATAGGATCAACCGAATTCGTGCGTTCGGGATTGCAGACCTTCGTCTCACGTAAAGAATTACATTATTTTTAACAAGGATTTTAATTAGGTTGACCCAAGAAGTCCAATTGGTTACAGCTTACATTGCTTTGCTAGCTGTGGTTTGCCGAGCATTAATCATGCACGCATGCTCTTCGGAAACCCAAAAACAAAACAAAACACTGGAAATTATCGTTAAGTTAAAAATAAGAAGAATTTGGGCGCTGGCAGTTGCTGTCCATCTTATTAAGCCACGTGGGGGCAGCCAATTGGCTCCAAGTCGTACCGAGAGCAATCTTGTTGGGCCGAACCCCAGCCCGTTAAGCGAGCCTACGGGCCGGGCCCCACGAGATCTTTGGACGCTGCAACTTCTCAAGTCAAGCATGATATAAATACTTTCCACTTGCTTGTTAACGAGATTATAATTCGTAATATAGGTATAGATTAACAGTGGATTGTATCTAGCCTAGTTGGTATGCCATTGGTTAAAGTTTATTCTCAGCATACTTGTCAAGATCTCGAAGTGACAACAAGGTTGTCTAAATGAAGAAGACTTCATCAAGTCTTGAGTGTGCTACTCGCCCTTTGTATTTGTTATGTTTATAGTATAAAACAAACCAATATAACAACCATCCTATGCCAAAACCACAGGAACTTAATTCCTAAACTGCTTGTTTAAATTAATTACTAGCCACTTGATCTGCTGGTGTGAACTACCAGATATGGGCACATGCAAGTCAGTCAAAGCTTTCAGAGTTATTATTTGTGATCTAAACTTATATTTAGTTGAACGCATGATCTGGGATTGCTATTAGCTGATTGAAATTTTCTTGTTACATTTCTTTAATTACTTTGCAAAACGTGGAAGCAACTCTCCTGAGTGTTTTCATCTCATTTCGGTACTTCAAAATCATCTCATATAGTTAAGGAGGCTTATATTGTATGAGTAATTATTTATTAAATTCTAATTATAATAGTATCGTTGTTAAGTTGCACTCTTGCCGTACTATGAATCATCTTAAGATTAAAAATAAAGTGACGCATCTGAAGAGTACCTAATGTGAATAAATACTGCAATAATATTTTGTTTCCTTGTTCTTGGAACTTGTCAAGCATGCATGTTATTTAAAATTACCACTTGAAGGCTGATAATGTTTAGGTTAGGTGGAGACGTAGAAAAGTTGCAAACTTGAAAGAAATCATAGGAGTTTAAATATATATATGCATATATTCTTTGCCATATTTATTGTCCCTCTTGAAGAGCAAGATGAAGATATGTCAAACTAAGCCAATCTTAAGCTTAGTTTTATACGAAGACATCATTTAATTGCATATATTGAATTATATTATTGGGGTGGTTAATTCACAGTGGCCACTAACTGACAAATTCATCAATTAGCAAGTCATAACGGATAAAAATAATCACAATTAGTTATACATTTTGTTGACTGACCACATGAGAGTACTCAGACTATATATATATCCCTCAACATTAAGGAATCTACGTAGTTAATGGTTTTTTTGTTCATGTATACACTTTAAAAATATCTTATTTGTAAGTGTCCTTGGGAAAGTTTGTGAAGTAGAGTGAAATTAAAATAGAAATTTAAATTTATAAGGCAAGATGTTAGTAGCTTTATTTAAGATAGTAATTTGTTCATCCAAGATATAGTGCCTTCACAATTAAGTTTTTAAATATTATATTTCTAAGGAACTTGGGGACCAATCAATAACCCAATGATCAAGGAGAAATATTAAAATTAATGTTTTTGTATGAAGAAGGATAATAAAGAATATGATTATTTTTCTTATCTTTTAGATATTATCTTCATCTTTCTTTAAAGAGTTTTAGAGATGAAATTAACATTTTTCCATAATATGAGACATCTCATTTTTGGACTAAATATACTCGTTTTCTCAATCAAGAATAACTGTTTTTAGAAAGAAGTTTCAACGAATTTCAAGCATTAGATTAAATTTGCCCTCAAAATTTTTTTGTTTGAATAGATTCAAATTTCATTCGAACAAATTTTTAATAATTTTTCTATAATACTATTTTTTTTTAATAAAAATAGTTTTATTTATACATATTTTATTTTATATTATTTGAGAAAATATCCTATATAGATACCCTTTTAAGATTGATGCATGTCTCTAGAAATATTTTATTTTTATATAGATATCGTTTAAAACCTTGTTTTTTGTATGAATAACATTCAAATGTAACAAATTATATAGATTTTATCGAGTTAAATATAAAAAGACATTAATATGAAACTTATAATTATTATAAACTAAGTGAAGGGTATGCACACAAATATGAAACCTTTTCGGGGTATACATGCAAGTAGTTAATGTGTTACCCCACATACGTACCAATTGGACTACAAGGACTAAGTTTGATTCCTAAAGAAGAAATTAGATTCCAAAGACCCCAAGGTTTTCGTCCTGGAATTTATTATGCGACGTAAGAATTTCTAGGTAGTTGCCTAGTTGGTACCATAAACTTAACTAGGATAGTTCATAACGATCGAAATCTTTAATTTAATCCCGTATTCATGTACGAATATCCCTATATATATTGATATCTAGCCATAGAATTTTCTCAAGCTTCGTCCTCCTCCCATTACCATAACAAGAAACTTAGTCGTAGCTAGCCATGGAGATGTCATCAGGAGAGAGTTGGTGGATCCTGCTACTGACTCTTATACCCACTTCTTCACCTCCTTCCATTGCTACTACTCTCTTTTCCATTGCCATCTTATCTCTTCTTGCATGGCTTGTCGCTTCCCTTCTCTACTGGGCTCACCCAGGAGGCCATGCATGGGGAAAGATATCTTCTTTAAACCTTTCCACCATTCCTGGGCCAAGAGGGTTTCCTCTTATAGGTAGCATCGGCCTCATGTCCGGCCTCGCTCACCGCCACCTCGCCGCCGCAGCTGATCGCCTCGAGGCGCGGCGGCTCATGTCGTTGTCCCTCGGCGAGACCCGGGCCGTTGTCGCCTCCCACCCCGACGTCGCCAAGGAGATCCTCAACAGCCCGGCCTTCGCCGGCCGGCCGCACAACTACTCGGCCTACGGCCTCATGTTCCACCGCGCCATCGGCTTCGCGCCGTACGGCGTGTACTGGCGTAGCCTCCGCCGCATCGCCGCTTCGCATCTTTTCTCCCCCAAGCAAGTCGAGGCTTCGGCGGGGCACCGCACTCGCGTCGCCGTAGAGATGCTTGCCGCTGTCGCGGCGAGCGGCGGCGAACCGTTTCGAGCTCGTCGCGTTATTAAGCGAGCTTCGCTCGATTATATTATGCGGACGGTGTTCGGGAAGGAATTCGGTCTTTGCGCGGCGGCCACCGACGGCGAAGCCGAAGAGCTCCTCGCCATGGTAGAAGAAGGCTACGAATTGCTGGGGGAGAACAACTGGTCGGATCACTTCCCTCTTCTTGCATCCATAGATCTGCAAGGTATCCAAGCTAGATGCGCCAAACTCATGCCCAAAGTGAACCGTTTCGTAAACTCAATCATCCATCAACACAAGTCAAATACCGATCCAAAAGATCCGAAAGATTTTGTGGATATATTACTTTCTCTACAGCATAGCGAGGGTCTTTCCGACTCTGACATCGCCGCCGTTCTATGGGTACGTATAAATTGTGGAACTAATGAAATAATAAATAAAGAGTTAGATATATCGTAATTAATAACTTTGTTTGTTGCCGAAATGTGTATAGGAGATGATATTTAGAGGAACCGACGCCATGGCGGTACTGACGGAATGGACGCTTGCTCGTCTAGTCCTGCACCCTGACATCCAAGCCAAGGTTCATAACGAACTCGACCGAGTAATTGGGAGATCAAATCCAGTGAAGGAGTGCGATGTACTAAAGCTAGATTTCCTACAAGCAGTACTTAAGGAGACCCTCAGGATGCATCCCCCGGGCCCACTCCTCGCATGGCGGCGCGAGGCGGTTTCCGATACTTACGTCGACGGCCGGTTCGTCCCTGCGAAAACTACGGCGATAGTGAATGCGTGGGCGATCGGCCGCGACGCCGACGTGTGGGAGAATCCGTCAAGATTCTGGCCGGAGAGGTTCCTCGCCGGTAATGGCGTGGATTTGTCGGTGCTCGGGGGCGGCACGTGGCTCGCGCCTTTCGGGTCCGGGACGAGGAGCTGCCCGGGGAAAGGGATGGCGACGGCGGCGGTCGGATTCTGGCTGGCTTCTCTCCTTCATGAGTACGAGTGGCTGCCGACGCCGGCGGCGGAGGGGAAAGGCGTGGATCTCTCAGAGGTCCTCCGACTGTCGTGTGAGATGGCGGCTCCTCTGGAGGCTAGAGTGCGGCCGAGGAGACACGTGTGATCCATCAAGAATGTTGCTATGCTGTCTCTGCTGCTGCTGTTCAAGTAGTCTTGAAAGCTCCGCTTTGTTACCAAATAAATAAATATATTTTAATGTTAAAATATAACGTAGCCTTTTCCTAATCCAGACACGCGCGAGTTAGACTCGAATTTCTATTCGGGCTCCACAATATATAATCGGGAACAAATTTTTAGGATCCGAGACCGATAAATCGGGTCGGATTTAAATCCACCTCTAATTTCTGGTTTCTTCCAGCTGTGAGATTGAGCCGTGAGCTCGCAGCTTGCTCTTTCATGGCGACCATCTCCGCGGCCCTCGCCGTCTCCCGCCTTCGAATTCCCTTCTCTTACCCGCTTCCCTTCAAGGTCGTTACTTGATGCTATTAGTACTATTCTCTTGCTCTCCGATCTATTACTTGCTCTCATTTCTTTCTCTGTGATTGTTTTAGAGAGAGGCGAGAGTAGCATTCAAGTGCCGAGCGGGGCCTTCCCCCGAGGTGGAATCGGGGGCGACGGAGAGATCTTCTCTCTTGGGCATTTCGACAAGCTATTTGTCGGCGGGACTCGCGTCCTTGGGTTTCTTTGAGACCACTTACCTTACCTACCTCAAGCTCACGAATTCCGAGGCATTTTGCCCCGTCGGTGGTGGGAGCTGCGGCGATGTGCTCAATAGTGATTACTCCTCCGTCTTTGGTACCCCCCCTTCTTATTCTTATTCTTATCTGCACCTTCTTGATTCGTTCTTTGCTTGTTCGATTACGTCAGGTTTTGGCTACGCAAAAAGAGGAAGGATCATGAGTATTGTCGTGATAATCTAGTGAAATTTGTGTTGGGAATAATTAAAGCGTAAGAGTTGCTAGATATTAATAATTGATGAGAGATGAATTCATGGCCGCCTTATTATCTAAGTTTCGCATAAGCATGGCATTACCTAAGAAACAAGAAGACAAACTTTAGCTTTGGATATTTAATGCTTTATTATCTCTTGTCGCATTTGCCAGGCATTCCTCTTCCATTACCCGGGATGGTTGCATATGGTCTAGTTGCATTACTTGCTCTACAACAGAGTGGCAAGAGTTTGCTTCCTGGACTTGATAAAACTGATGTCCGCTTGACTTTGCTTGCAACCACTACCTCGATGGCAACTGCGAGTGCATATTTTGTTTACCTTCTGAGCACGGAGTTTGCTGGAACATCTTGTTCATATTGTTTGTTATCAGCCTTTCTGTCTTTCAGCTTATTTTTTCTTACTGTAAAGGTATGTCTGCATTCCTTGACGGGGAAAATTCCCTTTCGAACCACCATATGGTAGCTCATTAAGTTCTTGTGTCATACTCATAGGACTTTGGCTTGGAAGAGATCCGGAAGGTGGTTGGCCTACAGCTAGCTGTTGCTGGAATTATTATTATTGCTTTAACTAACTCTTATACAACGGCTGCCCCTCAGTCATCTGGGTGAGATTTCTAGTCAGAATGTTTGTGGATAGATTGCTGATGTGGTTATCTTGATTATGGGGTAGTTTTAAACTTTTAATTCTTCTGACAGTTCGGTGGCATTCTTATAACTGTATGTGTTTCTTGTGACATTATTTGAGAAATCAGTAAATCAAATTTATGTCGTGCGTTACATTTTTGCTGCAAGGTTTGTTTTTACACTAATGCCATACAAATGCTGAAGGTAACTGATATGTGATTCATTTAGGGGATTTAACCAGACAACATGATGGGTCAAGGATTTATTAGTTCTATACTCTCTTTACCGTGTCAATGTACTGTTGTTTGGTGCATCTCATGTGATTGGATCCATATATTCTGGGGCCCTTCTCAAAATGTTTAAGCAATTTGTGTTTCTTGTTTGCTTTGCATTAAATGTAACAGTCCCTACTCATTTTTCATTTCTCTTATATGCAAAATGATCTTGCTTCTTCTTTTGTACCATGGTTGCTCAGGAATTAAAGATTATTTAGTTTTTAACTTTTTACGTTTGCATGCTTTTTCTCTATTTTATAGGAAAGAGTAATTAATTTGTTTTTCTCCAATCTTTATTTATGCAGCTTAAGTGATATTACCTTGGAACCATATGAAGCAGAGATAACAAAAGAATCGAGCCCATTTGCTATATCTCTTGCAAAACATCTTCAGTCCATAGGTGCTAAGATGTATGGCGCATTTTGGTGTTCTCATTGTAATGAACAGAAGGAGGTACGTGATCCTATATCTGCTTTTGTGATAGAAGGTGAACAACTAAAAGCATGTTTTCTTATGATGAACATGCCCAAGCACTTAGTTTGACCTAAGAGCATGAACAACTGCTATATGTGCCCTAAACATGCCCATAGCTACTAGTTTGACTTACTAATTACAAAATTTCGAGGCTGGAGGTTTCTGCTGCTATGACTACTGACAAGCTTAATGATGAATATGATACAAAGCTTGAATAGCTGATAAAAAAATCTACTTGAATAACTGATAAAAAAAAATCTAACATTCTATAGTAGTTTATTGTTAGTTCAGCAACCAAGAAGATTGGATTTCCTTCGGAGCAGAAAAGTTCATGATATTTCACTCCAAGATCTTACTATTGCCTTCTGCGTGGAAGGAGACATTAGCAGTTACTGTCCTCATGAGGAGGAAGGAGACACTTGCAGTTACTGGTCTTTGTCCTCATGAGGAACACAGATATATTCTCAGAATGATCAAAATAATTGTGTTTTATGAGGTAGGATGATCTTGCAAGTCCAAGTATGCAGGGAGGTAATGCAGCATAGATGAAGAAACCATTTATATGACAAAGATATGGAGGTTCTACTGGAATTCAAGATTGGACTTAACAAATTTTGGCAATACACTAGTTATAATTAGTAGACTAAATTAATTTAAGGAATATTAGCAGAAACTATTTTCAATAAGATGGGGGGTCTTATGCTGAAGAATTAGAATCACTCAATGTGCTAAGATATCTAACTAGAAACAATAGGAGTAATCTTAAAAGTTCAATGATCTGTCATGTCTACCATCTTGCTGTATCCACTGTTTCTTGATTCAAAGAAATCAGCGTTGTCTTTTAAGTCTTAAGTAACAAGAAACAAACAGATTTCTTTTAAATAACATCAGAAGACTATTTTAATCACTCATGGTAACTAACAACTGCATTCAATAATTTAATATTCCTTCTATAGTAGTATGAAAAGGAGTATCTTTTGTTGTAGCCAGAAGTCTTTCTGTGAGACAGCACAAGTTGTCCATCATAGTTGGAGGATGGGGATACCCATTTGGTCATACGGATACAACTCCTGCAAATATGCGCATTCTTGTGATCATATTTAATGTGTGAACCACACAGCAAGGTGTTGTAAAGCAACGAATGATGACCTATAAATTGTCATCTAAACAGATTTTACCCTTGTTCCTTGGAAAGGGTGTTAATTGGCATTCCCAGCTTCATGTTAATGTGACAAACAAGGGGCTAAGTTTATGGCCAAATTGCTTCCTAACAAAGTGAACCTGAATCTTGAGGGCATTTGACAACTGTAGTAATCTATAACTTTTTGTGCAGATGTTTGGAGGTGAAGCTGCAAAAATACTGAATTATGTTGAATGTTTTCCCAACGGAGCTGGGAAAGGGAGAACAATGGCCCTGGAATGTGCAATTGCTAAGCTTGAAGGCTTCCCAACATGGGTCATAAATGATAAGGTGAATATATAACTTTCTCAGCAGCACTTGCTGGAGTGGATTTGTGTTCTAAGTTGTTAGTTGTCTGCCGGATGTCCCAAAGCTCTTTTAATTTGCCTGAATAAGAGAAATCCATTATTGCTGATCTGCCTACCTACCCAGATACATTTGAAAGGATGGCTTTTGACAATAATTTGATTTATCTATCTAGTTGGTGGGTAGTGTTGTTTATTGCTTTACCTAATTCTTGCAATTTATTATCTTCAAGGCTTCCTTTGTTAGTGATGGATGTATTTTAAATTAAGGATGAGAACACTGTCTCCGTGGGGTTGGCCCCTTGTTGAGCGGCCCGCAGTTTTATATCCTTGAACTTTCTGTGAGGTTACTATAGAGGAGGAGAAAACTAAAAAGTGAGAAAAGATGAAAGATTTTGATATAGTCTATGGCCGTGTTACTGGACATAGACCTGTCCATGAAGTGAGCCTGCAATTCGTCAAAGTCAATTTACTCATCTTTGTGTGCTCTAGTTATATTAAAGTTGGTTCACCCCTCCTGTATCTTTATTCTTTCAGGTTTTAAGTGGTGAGCAGGAACTCTCAGCTCTAGCAGAAGCGTCTGGCTTTGTTCCCGAGAGTTCTCAGCCTTCTTAAGCCGCCGGATGTAGATAAGTCCGGAGGCAAACAGAAAGCTCTGTTGTTCGAGAAGAGGCTTTCCACCTTGTAGGTGCAACCAAATGATGCTCACATATTCTGAAATCGAAATGCCCAAGCTTATTGATAAGTTGTCTAACTATTGATTTCTATGTATATGCTTGTGATGATGAAATTGGTAAGTGAAGGCAATTTCATGGCAAGATAGTGGTTCCTTAATCGACCGAGTCCAGTTGAGGATTTGTACACCAACTTTTTCTGATTACTTATTTGTGTATATCCAATTATAGGAGTTTTTTGGTCTCTATATCTGACAATATCATCTTTTTTTTTTTTCTCTATGGCTTTCAACTATTTTAATTGGAGTATTGTAGGGCTTTTACCCTGGATTATAGGGAGCCCTTCCAGAAATTCTCAATAACTAAGTTCGGAAAATTCTCAACCTGAGTCCAGTTGAGGATTTGTACACCAACTCTTCTTGATTAGTTTTTTGTGTATATTCCGTCAGTTATAGGATTTTTTGGTCTCCACATCTGACAATATCATCCTTAATTTCTCCATATTAAGTTCAATCTTCTCCTTTTGTCTTTCAAATATACGTTCCATGGCTTTGAGATCATCCATAGTTATTTCCTCAAGAACTATACAAGTGAGAGGAAAAGAAGAAACAGTCCATCCATCCAACCAGTCCCAACGAAGATCACTACCATACTGAGACTAGTATATTGAACCTAAGGTTTGGAAAAGAACAAAATATTTTGTTTTGGAGTATTGTAGGGCTTTACCCTGGATTAGAGGGAGCCCTTCCAGAAATTCTCAGTGGCGCCGGGCTGAACCCAGGCCAAAGAGGGGGTTTGGAAATAGTTTTCAACCAGCAATTGACGCGCCTCGGTGTAACCTCACTAGCTGCGTCATTGCCCCAAGCGCAAAGATGCTTAACTCCAAGCTAGACCCCTCTATTTTATAGCAGCGCCCGCGCTTCTGTCTTTTCCGACTAGCCGATGTGGGACTATTTGTCCATTCTTCAATTCTCATACCTAAGCTATGTATACCCAGGGGCAAAGTGGACACGCAAGTCAAGCTTTTTTTCTTTTCCTTTTTGCATTTTATACCCCCCTTAAATTATTTATTTATGTATATGCTCCTCTAAGTTGATATATATACATATGGGTACCATTAAAAAATATATATTTTACATGAATATCCATGAAAGATGATTAACAAATCGAATTTTAATCTGTTTACTAGTAAAAGGATAAAAATATTCCTTTTTGATATATTGCTCTCTTTGTTATTTCATCTATTAAATGTCTCCAAATTTTAATATATAATTATCGGAAAGCAATTGAAAGGGTACAAAAATAATAGGTTTTAAAGGATATTCAGGCAAATACAGAATTTAAAGAAATATATGAATAAATAAGAAGCTTTGGGGGTTGTACATGGGGAAAAACCTTTATTTGTTTTTTTCTTTTTTTTTAATTAGTAAAAACCCAAACTTTCCTTAG
This sequence comes from Typha latifolia, assembly GCF_019914945.1. Lineage (NCBI taxonomy): Eukaryota > Viridiplantae > Streptophyta > Magnoliopsida > Poales > Typhaceae > Typha > Typha latifolia. The sequence goes on along the minus strand of NC_133093.1, from coordinate 11,597,128 downwards.
GCCGTGCAAGGTGGAACGAATCTTTATGTCAAAAAATTAAATATTTTGATATCACGTTAATTACATCACTTTGAAAAAAGTAAAGTGACAGAAATTATTCTGCTCGGGGAACTGCAAACTGGAAATTGGAATTTTAAGATTATGGATCCAAAGAGGTTGTCTATGAAATTTTTCCCACGGGCGCTTTAGATCAGCAAATATTACAGCGAACGAATCAAACAGGAAACCCACACTAGCAGAGACATCGAGATATGGTGCTCAAGACGAAATTAGTTTGAATTGATAATAATGCTAAGAGATGGAATTGGCAAAATTGAATGCACAAAATCCATGGCAAGAAGTGATTATCAATTTAGAGTAACGATGTCCAGAAAGAAAAATCTAATGGAATTTCCAAAGTTTTCTCAAAAAAATAATGATGTCCAGAAAGAAATGACTGCGTCTACATACTTTAATGTACAGCAACGACATAACAACAACATCCAAGCTTTTAGACCAAGTATTTGGGGGTCAATTATTGCATCCTTTTCGCATGTCAGGTACCTAAAAAATGACCACCACGTACTATACTGCACACACTAAAACAAGACAGCCTCAAACAAATCAATGATGAATGACAAAATTGGTTAACATAACTTAGCACAAGTAATTTACAGATGGACATCCCCCAAGAACAATAGTTATAAGAAGCAGAATATCTGAAATTTGTCTGTAAAAGATCATCAACTGCGGATCTGAAAAGAAGAAGAAAGGATGTCTTGCACCAAATGTCGCACTAAAGTTCTCTCATTCTCAAAAGAGATATTTCAGCTGATGACAATTCCATGTTTAGGAGCTTGCACATATTTGTTATCTCGGCATTTCTTCTCCCCTATGTGGTGAACAGCAGATATACAAGACCTTTCAGATATTCAACTATTTCAGACCCACCAAGTTTCGAACTTCCAAAGACCCTATCGACAAAAGTTATAGGAACCTACATGAGAATACCATTGTTTCATCAGTCAAGATCTTGGTACATAACCCAGAGCTAAGAATTATTAAAGTTTTGAATATACAAAAATTTGGAAACAAAAAATAAGTCAATAACCTATTACAACCAGGAGATGAGGCAATTGTCCTACCTCTTCAATGTGATACCCTTTTCTGCTAGCTCTAACAATCATCTCCATCTGAAAGACATAGCCTTTACTAACACATGAGGTAATCACATCTTCAAGAACAGATCGTTCATACAACCTATGTAATGAAATAGCACAAATTAAATAATTAACTAAAACGGGTTCATGATATTCAAATTAATAAAAGTACCTAAATGATCCAGTCAAGTCAGATACTCCAGGCCATAAAAGTGTCTGCGCAAGTACATTTGCTCCCCTACTTGTCAGTTTGCGCATGAGATTCCATCCATGTACACCTCCATTCTTAACATACCGGGTCCCAGTTACTATATTTGCACCAGTTTCCATTTGCTTCCTGGTTAGATGAGATATTGATCAAAATTATTGCAGTGTTATCTGAGGTAGCTTCCTTCAATTGATTGAAACTGTCATATTTTTGGACTTTCATTTGAGACATCTCATTAGTTTAATATTATAAAAGAAAATATAGAATAATAATTTTAAAATTCAATAGGATAGGAAGTTGCTGACAAAGTGACACCAGTGAAAAAGAAAACATCTTGCATAGAAGCCTATATAAAGATCAATCAGACCGAAGAAGCAAGCTCTTTTATTATTAAAAAATGAGATTGCACAACCTATTCTAAATCTCTGCATCTCAGTAGGACAAGCTAGCAAAATTTTGTTACGGTTCAGGAAATCACTTCCGAGGTGCTTGCAGAAACCCTTACCTGATGAAGCTTGGTAAGTACTTTGGCTGTAAAAGAAGCATGTAACATAATTAGGCCAAACGAACAAGTAGGAAAAAAATGAACTTTCTAATTTATTGAAAGAAATAAAGAAGAAACTTACATGGTGAGATAGATCTGCATCCATGATGATAACAAAGTCCCCTGAAGCATGCTTTAGTCCATGATAGTAAGCAGTTCCTGAAAGTTACAAAATATTATTCTAACAGATAATTTCAATTTGATAGAGAGACTCCAGCTTCTTATGCCGACCAAGCTCTTCATACCCATTTATATTTTCAGGCAGAGAAAAGAAGATTTAGGCACTTACCTAGCCCAAGCTTCCTGGGTCTTGCTCTTAGCAGCTGTTATCATTTTACCATCAAGAAGCAAAATGTGTGAGTTAGGGGCAAAATAACCACACAATTCAGACTTTCTCATCTTAAGAGATTTAAGAAGAAACTTAGATACTTACTATGCGATCTTCTCCGTATACTTGCTGTAACTGCTTTATGATATCTTGAGTTCCATCAGGACTTCCATCGTCCACAATAATGACTTCAAAATTAAAATCCCTGGCAAAGGAGCAGGAGAAAATTTGAGTAAAGTCAATAATGTCCATCATGTTATTATAAATCCATCCAAATGTGGAAAACAGGACTAAATTTTCCAAAGCAGTTCACCATATCTTGCTACAGAAGCGCTGTATAATAATCGTGTAAAAAAGTATACTTGCAGATCTAGGAATTTAAAAGAGAGATCAATATGATGATAACTTGGCATAAGGAAAAAAAAAAGCTATAATCCAGTCAGTCTAACACCATGGACCAATTTCAGATTTAGTACATAATATACAACACGGATTTATTTTCATTTTTTTTTGTTGACATGAGTCACCATTCCAATGCCCAAACTGTGAGCACCTATCATGCATCCAATGATGCTTGAAAGCAACAATTTGCTAACCTAGGTCATCTCTTACCCGTCGCAATTCTAAATTGCGATCGCAACTGAAGAGAATTAGATTTTTTTAATTAAAAAATCAGAAAAACGTCAAAACAACGCAAAGGCGTGGTCCGGTTCATCCAAAATACCCGGCGATCAAATCAAACAACTGGAGAACAATGCCATGCCGGCTTTCGCCATGACTGCTACTGATCCAAGAAACGAAGCAAGAACGAAGCGGAGGAGAGGGGCAATGCGTACCGGAGATGTTTGAAGACGAGGTAGACGATGAGGGCGATGTTGAGGCGCTCGTTGTAGGTTGGGATAAGGATACTGTACTTGTTCTCCTTCTCCTTCCCCCTCCTATGCTGCTCCTCTCCCTCCTCGGTCCCCATGCCCACTTCTCCTTACCAAACAAAAGGAAAGAACCCTGCCACTGAAGAGAGAAAGATCGCGATTTGCGATATGTAGAGGAAAAAAGAGATAAATCTGGGGAGAGAGAGCGTCGAAGGGCGAGGGGGGAAAGGAGGAAATAGATCGGAGGATGGTTATATATTTAGACGGGGCACTGGGCAGCGAAATCGCATTTTCACCCCTGACGAATTTTTATTTACAATATGACCCCCAGCCGAACTAATCGAAGCCGAGGACGATTTTAGAAATCTAAAACATATATAGTATATAATGGGTATTTTTTTTTCATATGATACATATTTGAATAATAAGCTATCCTCTTCCTAAGAAGAGCAGTTGAGTTTCCTGCCACAATACAAATCTCAAAGTAATCCACATTCCTCATCTGCATGCATTCTATGGCAGGAAAAGAGTTTCTGATACAATTCCACAAAATCCAAGGTAGCAAGTAGAGAGACACTAGAATACTAGATCACACCAATGCCAGTCGACACAAAATTTGACAATAATGCACTCATCAGACCACTCGTTTGAATCATTGATAACTATATATATTTGATTATATTGCGAGTTTCTAACAGCAATTAAGTTGATAACATAACACAGAAAATTGAGCAAGGACATTCTTCAGGACTTGGAATGTTGGGCATTGACATGCTTCAGGACTGCTAGCGTAGACTGTCGAGCAAAATACTTCTGCCTAAATTGTACATAGGGATAACATATAACTGAGAGGACGTGTGCAGGCTTCGATAAGGAAAATATCTCATACCAAACCTGGTCATTTTCATCCCATTGGATTGAGAACCTCTCTTCCCCGGCCTGCTTACAGCATGACATAAGAATCAACGTTATATGTTATAACTTATAGCTGAATGGAAAAATTAATGAGTACAAGAAGTTAAATGCAGTCGAGATCAAAATGGGCGATGCCAGTGTAGTATAAGATACCCAAGGAATATTACTACCAATATCTAGCAAGATATCAGATCGCTGAGGAATTATTAGAAATACATATAAGATACCCGGGGAAAATTAGTAATTAGTAAATCACATCTACTCAGGAGGAAATTATTTTGCCCATATCAGTATTCAATACCAATAGCAATCGATCAGCATATGCCACAACGGAACAAAATTACTAGACAATTATCTCACTAGTGTTGCATACATCAGTGAGCAAGCAGACCTGTGCATAGTTTGTTTAGTACTAAACTTGGTCAAATGTGGCTGCCTAATGCAATACCTCTGCTCAATGCCATCATGTATATCCTTTCTTTCATGTGCAATAACCCATGGCTTGCTAATATCAATGAACCCTGAGTAAGAATAATAGAATATAACAAGAAAAATTAATTTTTTCCTCAATGGGTTGATTGCAGCTTATGGTTCTTAGGTTCTCTTGGCTTTCTTAGCTAATTGTACGATCTACTCAGGCGGACATCTCTATGGGCTTTTGAGGAGCACATCTTGATTAATTGAGACATGAGGCTCTGCCAGTGTGGTAATTGTTGTGTCGTGTTTTAGTGAAATTTCACTGGTATGGTACCATAGTCTATGTCCAAATCCCCTGTTAAATATATAGCGATTGGTTTCTTAAACCTTAGTCGCTTCAATTAGACAATTCGTCAAACAGTTTGCGAGCACCAAATAAAACCACAAAATAATCTTAGAGAGAGAGAGAGAGAACAACCAAGAGATGGCCTTGGAGAGTCCCACTGCCGAAGCTAAATGCAGCCATGGCGGGCGTCGACCCACTCGGCCTGCTGACCTCGTCGGTAACGTAAGCAATCTGGAGAGGCATCATCACCCATGGAACCAGCTCTTTAACGCAGGCGCAGAACATGGTCCCGGTCTTCACCGGGGTCTCCGGATTCACGAATGCCCAATCCAATCCAAAATGCCTGTAAACTTCCATCAGGAAAATCGAAGAATGGAAGGATGGAAATTTAAAGAAAAATAAAAAAAGAGTAAAGATGAGGAAGAATTACTTCCAGGAGAGGAGGGCGGACTTTGCGAGATGGAAGGTTTCGGAACCCGAGCCGAGAAGGATGCGAGATTGATTAATGGAGAAGCCATTCTTCGCGAGCTCTTCCTCTTTCTCTTTCTTCTCTTTGGTGGAGGAGGAGGAGGAAGCACCGTGGAAGTTGGAATCGTAGTTGAAGCCTCCTGCACTGGCGACGCAGGCCTTCTGCTGCTCCCGCGAGGGACGATACCAGCTCAGGAAAAGGCCTCCCCACACCATCTCTCTCTCTCTCTCTCTCTCTCTCTCTCTCTCTCTCTCTCTCTCAAGAATTCTTTTGGATAATTGGATGGTTTAGAGAAACGATAGGGGGCGATTTGGAAAAATATTTCTGAAAGATAGGGGTTTCATTCGCATATCCTTTTAAAGAAGAATAGACTTTTAAAAAGAAAATATTTAAAAAAAACCCAGTGGTTTGCCTTCATTATTATCCACGTCCTATCGTATAGATATTTAAAACTTATTATTTACTTTTAATACTTTAAAAATATCTCAAGTTAACTTCAACATAGTACCTTTAAAAATAAAAAGTAAAAATACCTAAGATAAGTAAATTGGCTCATCTAGTCATCTATACTCACATCGAAATCTTAAAGTATTAAAAGTAAAAATACAATTCGTGTGAATAGTTATAATGACAAAATGTACTATATTTTTAATAAATTTCTACATTTCTATGTCAAAAGACAACAGCAAACGAAATATGCAAAGTTTATACCTTCATATGGTGATCGAAACTTTATTCCATACATTAATTTCAAGTGGGCAAAAACAAAGTACAAACTAAACTAAGCCCGGACTGATATACATCCCCAGGTGCTACTAGCTACTTCGACATTTATCTTTCTCACAACTACTATATATTTGAACTAATTAAGTGTTCACCAACGCTAGAATATTGATTGGATTAGCAACTCTTGGAGGACCAAACAAAGTCAACTTTGCCACCATCCTGTAAACAGCTTCAGTGGGGTGAAAGGAGTCCCAGTTGTAGTACTCCTGGCGATTACGGCAGTACGTAGAATTCAACGTGCATGGAGGTGGGCAGCATGGAGCTTTCATCTCTCTGAATCCTATTCACATCAAGTTAAAAAGTGTTAGAATATAAAACATAACAACCTCTAACAGCATAAACGTTTAAAATATAGAGATCTTATGGTGATTACCATATTGAAGAGGGTTTGCAAAGACTGGAACCAACATCTCGTATACATCTCCAAATGTGTACTTGAATCCAGGAAGGTTTGAGCTGAGACTTTGCAGGAGAGACTTAGTAGCATTTTTGAAGTGTAGAGATAGATTGTTCAAATCCTCCAGACAATTGTTTCCAGGAACCAACTTTCTGATCTCCGGTATGCATCCAAGAAATCCGGTGCCGAAAACTACAAACCTCCTTGCTCCAAGAGAATAAAGCATCTGCATGCCAACATACAAATGTACGTATACATATGTTAGTATGCCATGTATGCACACGAGAGAGAAGATAGATAGATAGATAGCTAGAGAGAGATAAGAGAGACCGTCAGTTGATCCTGAAACTTGTTAGTTATTGATTCAATCATTTGGTTCTCTAGAGTTTTATTCGTAGGATCAAGACTTTGGAACAGAGTAAAGAGATCATTGCTTCCAGTGCTGAAACTGAAGAGAGACTTCGATATAGTTCGATCAGTTGTTCGATTCCCCACTCTCGTTCGGTGGTCTGCGGCAACGAGCTTAAAATTCTTGATCTGCTCATCTATGTCGATCACATCGATCCACTAGCAATATATCATCACCATTATAAGAATATCATACAAACCTCAATATTAATTATAAAAATACTAACCAAAGTTTCCGAAATTCCAGACCCAGCAGAAGCAAAGTTCACTCCTCTTAACCATTTCAATCCCCCATTTGTGTTAGAAAGGAAAGCTGGTGGGCTACGTGGAAGCCCCACGAACCTGGCTGTTGTAAATGGGATCAAATGAGAAGAAATTATTTCTAAGTAATTAGCAAGCGTGATTACTGTTAGATTAATATTCTCTACATACCAATATAATCTACACTAACGAAGCCATTGGTAAACCTCCCCGTTGCAGTTCTACCAGGGAAATCGATGCCATAATAAGGGAAATTGGCCTTTGGAGCTTTGTCTGACAAGTAGTTGTTATTACCAACATCAGCAGTAGAGTCTCCAAAGATGTAAAGAGAAGGAATGATAGCTTCTACACTTAGAGGATTAATGACATATGATAAGAGAAATAAGAAAAGAAGAGAAGCCATCTTCGGAGCTAGTTAGTTTGCATGAGAAGAAGAATGGTTCATGCACGTATTTATACTCATGCTGTACTTGGAACGAGAGGTAGATCTATCATCTACCTCAAATTCTGTGATGATGTCCATTTAATTGTGGGAGAAGCTAACAGCGTTGACGAACTTATCTGCCATGGAAATACTCGCCTTCAATTCGTAACTGAATTAAGGTTCGTATGGATACACTGCCATTTACTGTATATATAATATATATAATTCAAGAATACTGCCACTTATATGAATTATTCTATGCTAGAGAATTTTGTATGCATATTAGAAGAGACAATAGTTGGTGTATTCTATAAGTCAATGTATGGAAAAAGCTGTGCGGCGGAAAAATAAATTTTCTTGTTATAGTTTTAGAAGAAAGATATGATTCAGATGATATCTATGTATATTCTTGGGTTCTCTGATTACTAGAAAATCTGTTATTAAATTTTGGCAGTTCGCTGGCATTATAATTACGTTGAAAAATTTACTAAAAACGCCCTAGATTTTCGTTGATAATTTTACTAGAAATTGATTACCCATGAGGAACCAATATTTGAAGGTCAAATGATAAAATACAGGTACGATAAGGTGTAAATATTAATAAAGAAAAAATGTAGGGTGTTTCTACAAATTTTGCAGTATTCTTATTAGGCCAACTTTTATTGGTTACTGGGCCTCAGTGCGAGACCAGGCCCAACCAAGCATCTGGTCGAGCCAGGCGGCCTGGGCTTGGACGTCAGGCTCGGTCTGGTCTGAGCCCAACCAACTTATGGGCTTGGATAAGAGCGAATCAAAATAGCGTAGTGCGTAGGTGGCTAATAGCAAACTGAAACAAATGAATCAAACACACTTCAATAACTAGCTAGTAATATTGAAACTAATTAAGCACCGGTCTTCTCAGTTTCCTTCTCGTCCCCGCCATTCTTGGTATAACCAGGCAACTTCTCCATGATCTTTCCCAGTATTCCCTTCTTCTCCTTCCCATCCTGGCCATGGCCGTCCGTGGCGTGATCCTTGGCATGATCAGAGCACTCGATGGCCGGAGCAGCGGCCTCTTCGTTGGGTTTCTTGTCATGGCCCGGAAGTTTCTCCTTGATCTTTTCAAAAAGGCCCTTCTTTTCCAGCTCCCCTGCGTCGACGACGTCGTCCACTCTCTCCACTTCGACGAAGGTATCCTCGCCGTCGGTAACCACAGCCGCTTCAGGTGCATTCTTCTTTTCACCTTCTTCCTCGTTGCTCGCCTGCATAGTAGAAGAGCTAGAATGTAAGCAGCGTTTATACCCTTCTAGAATCACTTATTACGTACAAATAATTTTATAAACTGGAATGAAATCAGAACGTTAATTAGTAGGAGTAGCTGGCTGAAGCGGGTACTGTTACCGAGCTAGAGCTGTGAGACTGATGTAGCGTTTCCAACAAGCTCGGGTTCTCATCTTCCTTCTTCTCGACCTCCTCTACGTGAAGCTTCTCCATTCCGGTGACCAGACCCTTCTCCTCCTTCTTCCTCATGAGATCCAATAAACCCCGGTCTTTCGCCTCCGGCTCTTCCTCATGTCCACTTTGATACTTCTGCTCCTCCATGGCGCTACCAAAGAAGTCAATATAAATAAATAGCTTTCGAAGTGGGATGCAGAAACTTAAAGCTTCTAGTTGAGATTATATAGAGTTTTTGTTTGTGGGGTCCAAGTGCAACGTGGGTGTATGGAAAATAAATGGTGTAATGTATAAGGTAAGATAATCACGCCACGTAGGATGGATACCTGGCATGATATTACTACAGAACAAAGACAACGTTACGTAACCCAATTGACAGTTAGACGTGGCAATATATGGAGTCAAATCTTTTTGAAGATTGAAAAGGATCGTGTGAAAACATCATGACTCATGAGCACCTAACGCAGCGAGCTACTTATTCCACGCAACTTGTTACCTTTGAACACATGGCGTCTAATGCCATGTCGAATGTTCGGAAGGATATGACTCGAAGTCTCGAACTTAACAGTATAAGTATCCACGTGGCTGCTATTGTATGGTTCGTACAACCACGTAATCTCCAGTGACAGCTTAATAAGGCACAGTTTATTAACGATATAGGCTAAAATGTCGGCCCAAGCCCGTACTCGGCCCGGTCCCTAATTATCTGCGGAACGGTTAGATCCAACGGCTTCAACGAAATCTTGTCCAAGATCGTATCATATCTTCGCTGGCTCAGGAATCAGGAACCCTCCCTGTGGCGATCCGCTATCTTCCGTAGAACAGCAAACTCGTGGCCAATGGCCGATTGCTTTAAATACGTGGGCCCGACCTTAACCTCACCATCCAGTCTCATCGCAATTAAAGTACAGTTATCACCGGGTCTGCCGCGCTTCTTCTCCCTCTTCGATTCAACGCGCTCGCCCGAGTCACCCTCCGTAGGGTTACCACCGGTGTGCCGTACGCCCAACTACTCCTTTCTCCAGCTCTTCCTCCTCCTCCTCCGCGCTGGGGACTCTCTTTGATGCCTCGCTGCCGATGGAGACCGCCGGTATCTGCACTCGCCTCCGCGAATCCCGAGACAAGATGTCGGATCGCCTCCGTTGCCTCTCCGAACGCGGTACGAATCCGCCTCTATCTCTCTGCTCCTCCTCTTCTTGTCTCCTGGTTTCTTGGATTTTTTGAACCCTAACTTGCTTTGCTTCGCACCGACCATGGATTCAGCGAAGGGATCGTCCTGGGGTTTGAAGGCGCTTTTGGTCTTCTTACACGTGCTGTTCGTGGGGACGGTGTTCCTCTTGGATCCCACTTTGGCGCGGAAGACTAAGGAGGAGCCGTGGTACTACTCTAATCCGGTCGATTCTTTCGTTGTCTCTTTTCTTGATTCAATATTACTGTGATTGGGGTTTGTTTGTTAGAAGAGGATATCTATCTAAGTGAGCAGGAATTCGTTGTCTCATATCAGAGAGATATTATTGTTAATTTCCTTCTTGGTGTATAGTGCATTGCATTTGAAAGCTTCTGGGGAAAAGATTAGTGAAGTCATAGATAGGAAATAGTGGGATATTCTGGCGTGTTCATCTTGTGTCTCTAGAAATTCGTTTAATTTTGCTAAAGTCTAGTATTGGTGCCTCGGTGGGACAAATTATGTTTAGTTATATCACTGTTATTGTTGTTTGTAATCATAAATGGGCTGTCTTTATATTTTGGAGAAATGCAAACTATCTAAGCGATGAGTTGCCTAGGTTGTTTTTTTCTTTTTTTTTTCCTAAAGTACCTGATGCATTCCATGGAACCAATCTCATTGTTCTCCATACATTTTCCTCTAAATGTTAAATTTTGACCAATTGATAAACAAAATTATTTCCAAGGAGATAAGATACTGATATTAGGTTATAAAACGTTAACGTCAGCTGTAAAGAAGTCTACAATGTTTTCACTACGTCTACAACAATTAATTGATTAAATAATTTCAAGTTAGTTAACCACTAGGTTGGTCGATGCCTCAAGATCTTGTATCTCTTGAAGTTCAGAAACATTTGTTTTTTGGTTTTTGAAATACTTTGGCTGTGATTTCATGGGAAAATTTCATAAGAATCCATTCTCTTCAAGCTCTTGCTATATACTCCAATATCCTTTTATGCACCACAAAACTTCCGAACATGGAATTTAAATTTCCTCATATTTCAGCTATTATATCTTAATGATTTCCTGGCTAGTTGACCTACATTATAAAGGATTTCTGTCTTTTGTGTAAACTGTAATGAATTACTCTCTCAATTGCTGATTTCTGTCCACCCTTTTATGATATGACAATAATCAGCAGTGGTTACATCTTCTCACTTCTAATTGAAGGAAGTTCCATACTTATGCTTAAAGAGCATCATACAACTATTACAAAAGGCCATCAGAGATTTTGGCATATGCAATTTGTGAGTTTGTTCTTAAGTGGCTTACTTTATTATGAAGTAGCAACCATGTGCAATTTGTGAGTTTGTTCTTAAGTGGCTCACTTTCTTATGAAGTGGCAACATACTCCTTGTTGATTTGATGTCTACCTGAGTTGTAGCTCGTCTATATTCTGCAAGATGTCAAGGTTGATCTATGATTTGGCTCTTTTTTGCTTTTGATTGTCAAGCTTATGTGCAACCTAATTTTGGATCCTCTTCTCAATTTCAGGTACATTGCAATATACTTGGTGCTTCTTTTGTCTACACTTGTTCAATATTTTGTTACTTCTGGTTCATCCCCAGGGTAATTCATGTGAATTTTGGAGTATATATGAATTATGTCTGTAGACTGAAGTGAAGAATCTCTTTTATGTGCACAATTCCTCTTTGTTCTGTTAGGTATGTCATTGACGCAATGCGAGTTGGAAATGAAATGCATGCTACCTATGTTAATGCATCAAGACTTTCAAAGTAATGTCATGGTTTGCTCTTATATGTTTGGACTTAGTCTCTGTATATTACTTTGCATTGAATCAGATAGAGAAATTAATTAGTATTTGCACCTTACTTCTGTGGTTTTTGATGATTAAGAAAAGACAATCTACTTCAAAAAATGGAAGCTTGCCTTCTTCTATGAATTGCAATCAATTGGGGAGACAAAATTCAAGAACAACTTCTTCCCTGTGGTTACAGATAGTGATGGATCTCTATCCCCCTGGATCATCCAGCAGGTATTCTTTTTGTCATAGCAAACCATAGAAAACACTATTTCTTATTAGTATATTTGCAACTTATTAATCTGTCTTCAGTGGGCTATCATCACTATACGATAGTCTTAATGCAAGCCATGTCAAAGGAAGACAGATGGTCATTTTCCTCAAGAACATTGTGAACAACACTGATATATTTATTTTTCAGAAGTAATGGAGATTTTTCTTTTGAAACTTCTTTAAGAGAGAATGATAGCTAGGGAATGAATCAAATAAGAAGCTGATGACTTGATGGACCATGATTACTAGTCAACTAGGATCGGCCATGTAAGAGCAGTAGCAGCTTGGTTACAATAGGTCAAATTGGGTCAGGGTACAATATTCGGCTAAACTTTACTTGGAAAGTATTCTTTTGTCTTTTAGATACTATTGTAAGAGGAGTCTTAGTTGGCTACAGTATATCTACTTGTGGGGTTTGGATTTACATAGATATAAACGTCAACGTTCCACTTTTATATTAAATCTGAACTGCTATTTTCAGATCAAAGTGTTGAAAATGGCTAGGTTTTACAACATTTGAGAGCCTAATATTCCAATATGTCTTGCAGTTTACTGAATTTGAAATCCTGGAATCATGGTTAATATTGCCATCCTAGCAAAATCGTATAGCACTGAAACAACATTGCCTTAGCAGCAGGTCATTGCAATAGTGGTGCTTTTAGGTCTTTAACATTTGTAACTTTATTTAGCTAGATGCTGATATCACTTAGAATTATAGCTATGCTATATCTTTTTCTTGTTATTTTAGAAGTTAGTAACTGTTTGTGTGACTATTGTTTTTCTTCTTTTCTGATAGGGACTGGACTTGCTCGTATTGTAATGTCATTCAGGTATTAAGTTAACCAAACTTAGTTGCTATATGTATGCTTGATTCTTGAGTTCCCAAAAAGCATCTGTTTTTTCATACTATTTCTCATGCAAAGTTAGAAACTTTATATCTGCGTGTTTTAGTGGCCAACCGACCATACATCTGTTGCAATTTGTGATGTTATGTGTCTTGCTGAGATATTTGATGTTATAGATGCATTTCTAACCACTGTCTTGCTCCAGGGTCATCAATATATTATTTATGGTTCCAAGCCTTTATCACATGCAGTTTATATTGGCCATATAGGGATGTGTTTGGCTCTTTCACTTCACTGTATAATGCATATCATCACTTATCTAAGGTGTACAAAATGATTTAGCTATAACTTCTGATAGCATGCCTTGGATGTCTAATACAACTAAACATATATGAGTTTTATGATATTTGATTACAACATGAATTCTCTATTTCCCAGTTTGGTTTGTTGCCCCTTTTGTATGAAGCTGGTTGGTCTACAAGCTGATGTCTTCAGTTCCCATTTTGCGTCATGTTTTGCAGAATGACAATTCCATATAATTCTATCTGTTAGAAGTTGATGCAAAAGCCAGAATTCTTGATTATTTTTAGGCATCAACCACTAGTGAATCCCCAGTGGCCATGTCTACCTTGGCGGCATCTGGTTTATGATTTTTCTCATCTCCATAACTGTAATTGCGTCAGTGAGAGGACTCAACTTTTGTTTCATTCCATGGTGTTTTGTAACATTTTATGTAACTCGCACCTTCCCTTAATGACAGCTAAGATTTATGGTTTCACTAAAACAAGATTTATGATGTATCACACCATTGGTATTAGAAATCAGTCCAATGAGAATTTATTTAAACATATCCCGATATGTTTCAAGGCAATGATTTACTTGCTGGCAACATGCGCTGTATTGCCCAGCAGGACATTGAGCTGAATGGAGGAAAAGTGGGGCAGAGGATTTGATCATTGATAGGAAAGAAGAGGAGCGGATATGAAGATTACCCCACTGGAATCTGATCCTAACCCTTTTAAGTTTAAGAGTTTTGGGTATGGTTTAGGTCGGGGTTGGCACAAACTACCCCAAAAGAGTTAGAATGGTTTGGTCGGGTTTAGGTTGAGTATTCAGATCAGATCTACCCTGATCTTCTTTCCCTTTTCTCTTTACTATAGTTTTGAATGTTATGGCACAACACAACAATCTTTTCTGCACCCCAAGGTTGTGTTGTCTCCTTATTGGCATGAGATGTACTGCTTTGCACACACATTGCTAGGCGGTATAAATCCTTGGTTTCTGCATGCCAATGCTGGCATTCCTCAAATCACAGTATTTTGCAAATGCTAGAGTTGTTTTGAAAAGTGGCATAAAATAAATATCGTATTTTTACTTTTGCTGCTAGAATTATGATCTTCACATGCTTAAATAGTACAATTTGTTGTACTATTTTTTATACTGAAATATATATGCAAACCTTTCACAGCCTCCACGCTCCAAGCATTGTCATGATTGTGATAAATGTGTCCTCCAATTTGATCATCATTGTGTTTGGCTTGGGACATGCGTTGGACAAAAGAATCATTGCAGATTCTGGTAAGTTGTTTTACTATTCAAAATCTTAGTATGCCAGACTTAATTAGTACAATTTGTTGTATGGCGCATGTGCATGCACTGTAGCCTGTAGGTTAAAGGTCACAAGAGCTGCACTTATGGTGCCATTTATTTATATGAATCTATATCCAAAATATGTTTTAATAACAATTCAAATCCTTAGACCCTTATTCATGTTTAGTATTATTAAATAACATTCAATGTATTTCATTTCTTCTCTAAATTTAGTTCCTTACTTTGTACGTTCACTATGTAACTCATCAATTTGTTCCTTAATGCATTAGTTGCTTTACATTTATTTTCTATTTTATTGTGTCTCATTTGATTTCTAAGTCTACCAATTGATGCTCCACATTTTTTTTCCCGTTCTAAACTTCCAAACATGACATTTTGTAGGTGGTACATATTTGAAGAAACAATTCTATGCATGTGGACTGTTGTGCTCTACGTTGCATTCTTGCGGTTGGACATCTTCAAGGCTTGGTATGCAATCCCCTCTTGCTAATTACCACAATGTCCATTCAACAAGTTGACTATTAAGACCACCTGTTAGTCATCAACTCTCTCTATGATGTTGTTTTGCAACTGGAATATAACTTAGTAGTTTGAAATAGTTATACTTTTTAAGCTTCTTTTCTTAAGTAGAGTATTTTCATCGAAACAATTTTGGATGTGTGATACCAGGTGGAAGGATTTCATTGCAGTAGTCCTGCTGGCAATATTAATCTTTATCCTCATATTCCTGCTCCTGTTGCTGTTTTTCCATAGGTAAGATATATCCCTGGTGGTTTATTACTTTCTATAGACAGTATATTGCTAATGAAAATAAAGTGCCATTTATAAAAATATGCATGTTATTTCAGTGAGCAATCAAAGCCCTAAAGTTACATCATGTACTTTCCACTTATAAAAACATTGAAGGAAGCTTTACATGTAGATTTTTATTATCAGTCATCACCTCGATATAATAAAGGCTTCTTATTAGGGATGCTTGCACAAACATATTGTAAGGTCCTGTTTACTTGCAGGACTTCAATAAATGCTTCTTTTGGAATGTGTTCCCAGATTGTGAAACTCATTGATCTGCATTTGGTTATTAGGCGACCAAGGGCAAATTTTATCAAATTCAGTTATGTGGTTTCTATTACTTCAATGCTCTCTAATGGAGGACATCATTGGGAAGAAAGGAAACACCACTTAGTTTTCTTTCTGTGTGATGATTACCATTAAATTGACAGTTCTTGGAAGATTTAATCACTTCCCAAAGAGTTCAGGCTTTACAGACATGATTTTGTACTTGTTACATGACTTCCTGTAATTTTTCTTTTTTTTAATATTACTTGTTAAAAGAGTACAGTTGAAATTGATGATAGAAATTGTTAATATTGATTCGAAGAAAATTGTTGATCTCATAAATCAAGAAACTTCTTCCACTTTTTCTAGAGACAAGAGTCTAATTAATTGAGATATGGATTAGTATATTAAAGACATTGAAGCTAGAAATTATCATGACTTTTAAGGCATCCAGCTTGTCTTGTTTCTTCGCCCCTCTGATGTTTTGGTAGGTTTTGTCAGTATTGATTCTTTTATCTCCTTTTTTATCTATTTTAAAGAGATGAGGTATATCTGCTTACTTTGCTTAATTCAGAATTGGTTGGGATGGAAGACAGAGGGTAGAAGGTCAGGAGAAAGCAGGCGAGAGGGAGCCAGTAACCGAGATAGATTTAGGGAAGGATAAGAGGGGAAACCTGCTTGTGTGGTCAGATTGATACAGTAGAGGAGATCTAGTGGCTGCGCTTCCCTATCTTTTCTATGCTTATATTTGGCCCTTAGTTTGACACCGGTAATAGCTAAAAGTAAACAGGGTTTTTGATGTAGTGAGTAGCTTTTGTGAACTTTCTATGTTGCTTGCCATTTCATTTTGACCTTCAGTTCTTGAAGATTTTACAAGTTCTCTGCTAAAGATCTCCCGTCTGGTTAAATGCTTTATTGCAGTTATCTTATCTTGACAAACCAAACTACTTATGAACTAGCCAGAAGGAGGCGCATTTTTTACTTGAGGTACGAGTTACAAAAGCATTTTGCGTTACTCTGATCATCACTTCCACTAACAAAACCACAATGCCATGTAACTCAAATATCTGCAGGGGAATTCCTAGCAAGGTTTATCCATTCAATCAAGGCATTTGTCGAAACATTTATACCTTTTGCTGTGCCAGAGACAAGTACGTCCTAGAAGCAGTCCCCACTGCAGAGGAACTGCAAGCCCGAGCCAGGCCTTACACATGCAACGATATTATTTCCTGCAGATGTTGTTGATTCCAGACTGCTTGACATTTTTTTTCTTGTTGGAATCTCTGCTGCAATTTCTTGTAGCTCTTTGTTGTAATTCATATAATATTGGTAACCTCCAGAAGGATCTCTTCCATCTCCTTCATCCCAATTTCAGGATGATGTATCATTTTTTTACCTGGCATAGGTCTGTATTTATTCCTTTTTCTTTACCTTTTTGGACAGAAATGCCGTCCCCTAGCTTGATGTCAAAGTTGTTACAAAGTGATAAAATTTTGTGAGCTAAGAGCCAGTCTTCTTTTCTTCTCGGTGGTGACTCCTCTTCTTTTCTTTTTGATGTTTGGACGTGAGCTGCCTTCAGTAAGCATTCCTTGCAGTTGGGGGAAATTTTTTTTTCCTCCACATTTGACATATTCAAGCACCAATACAATATACACAACACTTGTACTTTTTTTCCCCTCCACAGTTGGCCACTAGCACGTCATTTCATATACTTATTTCGTACGAAGATGTAATCAAATATACTTTTGTTTTCCTTGATTGGAGAGACTTAAGAGACTCATCTGATACAAAGTTGTGAAGTGTTGTATAAATTTTTTACACATTTAAGATAATATCAATCAAATTTTAATAATAAATATTATATATATATATATATATATGTGTGTGTATTTATTATATCTTTGTTACGTAACATTTTATTAGTATTATTTTGTCTCTAATAAAGATTTTTTTAAATTCAAAGTCTAGTGTAATCAAATATATAAAAAGAATAATGATTACACTTTAACTAAACCGCAATTAACTCTTTCTTTTGTTATTATGGCGTTTAAGTTTTCTTTTGGGGCGTTGTCTTGACGAACTCTCCTTCACTCTCTTCTCTACCACCTTCAAGCCAACTAATAATAGAAGTTGGATCTCGTCGATTCAACTGGATTTTGGATTGGATCAATTACGTATGATATGATTGATTTATGACAGAGGTTATTTATTCCTAGAATTTCCACTAGAGTATTGTATAGGTACGATCGCTGCTTCATAACGTAAACCAAGTGGAAACTAAATCGATTTCATTTTCATGATATCCACAACCAATAAAACTGACATGTCGTAATATGCTACGCTCCTAGGAAACATTTGGAACCTAAAACGCGTAGAGATATATATTTGAAGATGATCTTTCACGAAGTTCCAGATCTCCATGTATGTCTGAGCGCAGACCAACTCTGTCATGAGTTGTAGATTGGAATCCAACAAGTGATCTTCAGCTTTAACCTTTCTGTCAGGCCAGAATCTCCCAGCAAATAGAGAGAAATATTAAAAAGGTAAAAACTCCACCAAATTCTCATCCCATCCTACTAGTGGAGGCATCATTTGGGGGTGTAGAATGTTGCTTAAACTAAACCAAATTAATATAACCTTCTTTTTTTTTCTAATAGTAATTACCTACGTAATATCTCATACATTAAATAAATGATGGGCAATTATAATATTCTTTTGATGACCACTAAGTAGCTGCATTTAAAGCGATAGATTGGAGCACATGAACCACGAATCTGTTGTGATTTCATCTGGACCTATATCTCCTTCTAAGAGGGTTCATACAAATTTTTATATTGACTACTAAGTAAATAAGAATGATTGGAATACTAATTAACTAAAAGTAATATCTTTTTAAAGGGTAAAAATATTAATTAGATTTTATTGACAAATATAAAATATTAGATGGAAGATGAGAAGAAAAAAATGATATGTACTAATAAACTAGTGTTGAGTAAAATTATTATTTTATTAGATTGAGCCATGAATTCATAAAGTCATTTAATGAATATAGGGAGTGAATTGTAATTTTTAAATTGAGTTAAATATATAAATTATGACATGGGATTAATGAGGTCCAATCTAATGCCAACGCGGTTTGCATGCGAGGAACAACTAATTAGGGGGATATCTTGTAAATTAAATAAAATTAGGTAGCCAGTTGGGAAGGTATTGAAGGTTATCTGTCGTTGTAACATGACAATGGTGCAATTTTGTAGTCAGTATTGAGTCATTCTTTTGATGGGATCTTTTTGTCTCTTTTTCAATGAAAGTTGAGCAAATTAATAGTGACTTTGGAACATCCAATGTGATGTCATTAGATGCAAGTTTATGACTCATAAGTCATAGCCTACTGCTGGCATTGTGATTTATTTATTTACTAATCTATTACACGCCCTATATATTAAATGGTTATTTCAGTTTAAATCTAGTCTTGTCATCTTGTCAATATTTTTAATTCAACCCATTATTATTATTATTATTATTATTCTTTTAATTAAATCATAGAATGGCCCTGCTTGATTTTTTTTATTTAAAAAAAAATCCGTAGGTAAGATAATTCATTAATGACCTAAGACTACAATAAAAACTTGATACATAAATATTATGAGAGATAGTGACAGCTCTTTGATATAAACCTCATACTTAATCTACAATAGATATTATCATAATTCAATCTAGAAGATCAAGTGTGGGGGAACAACACAAAATAAAATGAAGAACGACTCGAGGGGTTCTCATGAACAAAGGGCCTCGACTTCAGCATTATTAACCTAATAATTGCAGATTGTGTCAGTCTAGCAGCCCAAGTCATGACTCTAAGAATCCACAAAGATAGGAGGATCGAAGACTGCCTATTAGAAACATAAATTGAAAGAAAAATGCCAATAACATTCTAATACCGCTACGGAGAAAAATAAAGTTATCCAACCAAGAACCTCTAAAATAATATCTATATCCAAACAAACGCAAACGCATGCGAGCGCAGTGTATTACTATGAACGGCTCCCTGACCTTCACCCACTCAGAGGGCCTCATCTACCTGGCATGGCAGTGAGGCCTATTAGGTAAAGAGCACTAAGAGCGAGGGATAATTTGCAGCGACAGAGCATCTACACCACCAGCAAATTGAGCAGAGAATCGACAAATGGGGTGGCGACCAAGTTCTGAACTAGCAAGGGAGGGGAGGAGAAAAAGAGTGGCAGCGACGGTGAAGAGCAATAGTAAGGAACGGCAACGGCGAAGAGATTTTGGGTAGATTTGAGCCTGACTAGAAGAGCGACAAGGGTTAGATTTGGTGAAAGGGAGAGAAAGAAGAGAGGAAAAAAAAAAGAAAATAGCGAAGGAAGGGTTTTTCCCCTCCTCTTGCCCATTGGAGGCGCCGGGGAGGGGGAGGAACCTCTTTAAAGGGAGAGAGAGAAGACACTACACTAAACCTAAGCAGAGCTACCACTAGCGCATGAAAAAAAAAATTTCCTTCAAATCCAATGATTAAGAATAAGAGTAGTGTATGGTGTTTTTGGTATTTTATTAAAGATACATGGCTTGCAATAAATGTGCCAACAAATGATTAACATGACTTCACGAATCTGGCTATATTGTCTCAATAAAAAGAAAAAGAAAAAGAGAGAGAGAGAAAAAAAAAGGAAAGCACGAATAAAGTGTGTCGGCCAAATTAATAATGCTACAATTTGTGTAACTAGAATGCAGTCCGTGAATGGGATAAGAAGATGATAGGGTTAAAATACATTTTACTTATATGAAAGTGAACCAGACGCCTCTTAACTTTTAACTTCTCTGTCCAAATTCACCATGTCTGTCCTTTTATCTTACAAATTAGTACTACTTTGAAATGAAATTATTATATATTACTAAATCATTATAAAGGGATAAAATGTTTGAACCAATACGGTATATTAGAAGACAATAACACGAGAAGAGTGATATAGGTTTTAGTATGTAAGACTAATTAAGCCATTTTATGCAATTATAACCCTAGCGAGAAGATATTGACAAAAATTTAATTCATAGCAAGGAGTAACTTTAACTTACTGATATATATTCGTATCAAGTGGTGGGTCCCAATTCCACCCCTCCCCTCATTCCCCATTCCGTCCATTACGGGCACCAAGAAACAAACCCACCCCTTTCCTTCCTCCCTTCGCGGATCCAGTCGTCGTCTTCCTTCCTCCTTCCCTCCTTCCCCCACACGTGCGCCAGCCCTTCCCTTATAAAATCCTCCACCTTTTTTCTCGCGGAGTAGGAGAATTATAGACCTCGTAGACCAACATGGTTGTCGGATTCGGACGCTCCATCTCCTTCCCCAACCCGAAAACCACCCCCCTCAACCGCACCCGCTTCGCCGCCGCCAAGTCCGCCAGCCTCCCCTGCCGCTTCCACCCCCTCGTCGTTAATCTCGAGGACGCCATCGTCGCCCTCCGATCCTGGGCCGCCGCCCAGCCCCCGACCGCCACGTGGGTTTCCGATGGCCTGGCCCACCTCGCCCAGCTCCTCGCGTTCCTAGCGGATCTCCTCCACCACCCCCAGGCCCAGGACCCGCTCCGCCGCCTCCGCGGCAGGTCGCGGTGGGCGGATCGCCTCCTCGACGACTTCCTCCTCCTCGCCGACCACTACGCCTCCTTCCGCACGGCCCTCCTCGGCCTCAAGGGCCTCGGGTACGAGACCCACGCGGCGGTCCGCCGCGGCGACCCGGTCCGGGTAGCCTCCGCCGTCCGATCCCAGCGCCGATCCGATCGCGACCTCGCCCGCCTCGCCTCCGGCGCTCGTGACCTCGCCCGTTCACGCGCCATCGTCCTCCCTCCCGACGCTAGCGAGGCCGCCCTCTCCGCCGCCGTCAGGGACGCGGTCTCCGCCGTCGCCTCCGCCTCCGCGGCCGTCTTCTCCGGCCTGGCGGCGATCTCCGCCGCTTCGACCGACGGTGCGGGCGAGCCGCAGTGCTCGCCGTGGGTCGCGTGCCCGATCCCCTCACCGGCGAGGTTCTCGACGCCGATGAGGTTCCCGACCCCTGCGAGGGCCGCTCCGAAGGGGAGCTCGACGGCGAGGGTTTGGTGGGTTGTCGATTTGCTGAGATGGAGGTGGAGGTCTAAGAAGAGATCAGGGAAGAAGGAAGAGGTGGAGGCGGACAAAGACGAGGAGGAGGAGAAGGAGAGGAGCTTGGCATTGGAGAGGTTGGAGAAATTGGAGGAGTGCATCGTTGCAGTGGAAATTAGCTGTGAGAAAGTTTACAGAGGTTTGATTAATACCAGAGTCTCTCTTCTTAACATCCTTACTCCTACCTTATAGCAATAATGCCTACAAAAAGAGAGAGAGAGAGAGAGGGGAAATAATCCATGCAAAAACTATGAATTTTTATATTAGTAAATCTGTAGTTTGTATAGAAGAAAAGGAGAGTTGAGACATCTTCTTGTTGATAAATTTTGTGAATACCATTCTGTGTTTAATGGTATGAAGCCATGAATTTTTATCTTGCAACTGTGTATGATCTGGTAAGTTTGATCATTAGAGTTCAAGTGCACATGTCGGAATTCTGGGTCTATGTTAGAAAAATATATCCTTTTCCTCCTATTCACTTCAGTTTCAGGTTATGAGGTTCTCTAATTAAATCACGGCATTATAACCTTCTCAATTCTTTCCGATGGTATTTATTTCCTCTTAATTCCTCTCTAGCTTCAGGAGACACAGACACTGCATCCTTCTTCTGGAAGAGAAATTCACTTATAATAAGACTAATTCAAAAAAGTTAATATTATAAATTTTAGTCGAATACTAGTATACAAAATATATTTAATGTGACATGAAGCTAATACTAAATTAACAAAAATTAGTAAATATGTATTTAGAAAGTGGTGGTAATTATATTGTCTAATTTAAAAATAAAAGGGGAAATAAAAGGAGAAAATTAAATTGTTGTTGAGAATAAGAAGACGCTATTTTTATGCACTTGAATTAAATGCATTAAATGTGCAGGTAGGAAGATTTCAATTCCGCCTGAAAAATAATATAGAGGTGCAGGATTTAGGGGAGAATGAAAGAGTTGTTAGTTATGTATGCATGCAGAAAAGAACAATATCACAGTTAAACATCGTTATAGAGCCACGTCATCTGATCTTATTGAACTTAATTCATTGACCCAGTTGGTACTTGGTACACGTCAGCTGGAAGAAAATGACCTACCCTAGTTAAGCACGATCCATTAGTCATCAACAATATATAATCTCGTCATTAGTAGAGGAGGAGTTGAATTCTAATTACAAGCCACGTGTTGCCAAGTAAGCTTGTAACCACATCGTTGCAATTTGCAAGTTAGTTGCTGTCTAATTAAGTAGGATTAAGACGGCCACAACTTGTACGGTTGGAAAAAGAACATGAAATTTTACTTTCAAAGTACGAGCCCACTAGTGTCGGGCTATGGATTTGGGCCTATTTGGGCCGATCCTTTACTAGTAAATAGGGCCCAAATGAACTCAAATAGCCCAATGGCCAAAATTCTTATTCCGTTCCACGTGGTTCACTCGTACACGTATACATCTCTGCAAGCACTCGGTCATCCGCTAAAATTTATAATCTGAGGTGCAGTGCAAGTTTGTGCCTCAAAGATTAGGTATCTATTATTTCTTCTTCTTTTTTCTTCTGATAGCTTGAAGAATCTCTGAAAGTGATGACGATGAGAGAGAGAGAGAGAGAGAGATAAAGCGAGCATGGGGCTAATGCATTTCATAAGATTAGTGAAGTGGTTAGAGCGTGAGTGGGGTCTAATAATATAGCTTTGAGTTGGCCACACATGATGGATGTTCTTTCTACTGGTCTCTGTGTGTTTTTTGGAATTATGCAGCAGTGCAAACTAATCCAATTTGGACTCACTCTTCTACCTGGATATACTATCTGTCATGTTGTTGGGTTGGGTTGGCTCTGCTACTCTGCTCTCTCTCTCTCTCTCTCTCTCTCTCTCTCTCTCTCTCTCTCTCTCTCTCTCTCTCTCTCTCTCTCTTTAATACACATATATTTCTATGGGTTAATGGTGCTTTTTAATGTATTTAAAATAATATAAATAAATTTATTTATCACATATTTGTTATCTAAAAAAAATTGAAAGGTATAGTATAGAAAGTGAGACCTGGATGGATATCGTAGACGAGAGAACTCCAAATCTAGATGGTACAGAAGGTGTCTAATAAAAGGGAAGTAATATTGAGCAGATTAGTAAACGAAAGGTCAAAGTGACACCTGGATATGGTTAGAAAGATTCCAGGAACCTTTCAAAGATATGATGGTGTTGGCCATCCTCGGCCAGCAACAGTCCTCCCACTCATCCCTTTGATTAAAGTTTGAGATGTGTGCAAGATTCTTGTGAATTGTGCAATATCTACTACCCAGAGCTAATCAACAATAAAATAAATTTTCTTAAATATAAAGAATAATTTAGGTCTCACATACTGTAGCTCAGTTATTGATCTACCAATTTAAGAAAATTAATACATATTTATGCTTCTAATTTAGGTTTTCTGTTGTTCGATTTTTTTTTTACGAGAGTTGAAATAGTTATTCAAACTATGTATTGATACTACGGCTAAACTTTTTTTATATAATTTTTAATTAATTTATGAACTTATGATCTATAAAATAATTATTTTTTTGACTTGCAGATCATTTCATTCTAATCACGTTTGAAATCTTTTATAATTCTATTTATACTATATTCTATAATTTAGCAAAAGAAATTTATAAAACTTACTTTATCTTTTTAGCTTTTACTATGCCCTCACACATTTTTTGCCACATATAAATGTTGCCTTCTCTAGTAGGCAACTATAGCCGAGAGGTACATACACTAGTCATTTTAAATTTTAATTTTTAAAATTTCTATCAGCGATTGTCTAACTAAATTTAATTTAAAATATTTTTTAAAATTTTATTTTCTGATATTATTTTCTTCAAAATCCATTGGGACTAGGAGACGAAGGAAGTTTCATTTCGAATAAAATTTACTCCGAGGGTCCACTTACATGCACACCCACTCTTTATTAAATAAATTAGAGGTTACTTAAATGCTCATTTAAGGGCCCGTACTTACTAAATTAATTGCTTAATTAGGTTTCACATTTCTCGAAGTGGCGATGATGCACTTTAAATAGCTTTGTTCCTGTCGGCTAGTTCATGCCACGATCATAACTTTTACGTCTTCCTCCCTCCTCTAACAAATTACCTTCTTTTAAATTTAAATTTTAGAATTTAAACAAGGTCTCGCCCATAGTAATGAATTTTTTTAATATTTTTTAGGGGGGTTAAATAAGAGATTTAGAGGAACATGCTCGTTTGTCTTACCTTTTGTTTAAATTTTGTTGGCTTGGTTGTTGTTTAATTTGAGCACGAAGTTGAATGATTAGAAGATAATAATATTCTGGAAGTCAAATATGAATATGAATTGTTACTAGACTCGTTGGAAGCTTCGAGTTACTTATTCCAAGCTTTTGACATATAGTGAGAAATTTGGAAGTATCCCACCATAAAAGACCACTACTTTGCACCAAGAATATACTTTGGCAGTCACGTGAATTTAAATAGAAAAATAAAATAAAGTTATAAAAGGGCGGGGGGGGGGGGTGAGCACAATGCATGCATGCATGCATGTGGAGTCATGCTCATGAGTGTAGATCTACTTGTATACACCTTAGTGGAAACCAAGTTGGACTTCTCATCTATAGCTCCATTGCCATCACTAGTTGATGATAGGAATGGTAGTATTTGATGGGCATAAAAATAAAATAGAAGACTTGTAATAAGGAATAGTTATATCTAAATTTTATATGGATCTCTTAACTATGTCAGAAAATTTAAATACCTTTTCGCTTAGTTGTTCATTTCGATAGAAAAATTATTTTAAAAAAATATAATGACTATACATTTTGGGTTTAATCATAAAAAACGTCATAATAAATATATAAATTTTTTTTATTGTGAAGTTAATTTAATTTAGTATTCATTATCGATCATTTTTTTAAAAAACATATATTATATGATTAACTTTTAGAGTGTTATTCTTATTAAAAGAAGAGAAGTTGACAACAAAATAATTATCTAATATATATATATATATACTTATAATTAAAATTTATAATAAATGGTGTGAAAAAAATAAAATAAAATAAAATAAAAGAGAGATGAGATGGTGGTCCCCAAGTGCAAGGGGCTTTATGAAAAATAAAAGAAGAAAAAGATCCATTTAGGTTGTGAGCTGTGACCCTTCTAAGGCTACAAGCCCTGCAATATAATCTTTGGTTCATTTATCCTCCCCACATTTCCCTCTTCCCAAGGAATTGCCCATAGCTAGGGCACTCATCAGTGGTGTGGTCCATGGCAAAGCCAGAAGGCAAAACCTCTCATTTATTTCTATTTCCCCAATTTTGGATAACTATTTCAGGAATAAAGTTTAATTAAAGTTGGAACTAAAGACAATCTATTTAGGGTTATACCTAATATTTACATTATAAAAAATAACTCTAATATTTATCTTATAATAAATATTTTCGGATTCCATTACCATACTTAGTCACGTGGATTGCTTCATCGGTAAAAGAAAAAAGTATATTCACATAATAAGTACCCAACTTTTAAACCCTTTTTTTTTGTTGTTGTTGTTGCTTTTGCTCATTGACTTTAGTTTGAAAAGAAAGAGAAAATTACGCTTTAGATTTCATCACTGTTGGATCTCATCCAATAAAACTTTCCTCACATACCCCACCACTTTCATGATTCCATCTCTCTCGCTTTCTCTAATTACACTTAGCCTCCTAAATTATAACCATTTTGCATATGCACTATAAATTATTTATTAGACCTTGTGAACTTTAAAAAAAGAAGCATTCACGTAATTCTTTTATTTCATAGATCTATGTGATAAAAAGTTTCTTAATTTGAAAGATCTGTATGGTAAATTAAGAAATAATTTAAGGGATATATGTAGAAAATGGTAATAATTTAGGGAGGTAAATATAATTAACCTAAGAAATAAATAAAGAGAAGATTCCACCTCACTCACTCTCTCTCTCTCTTCCAACACCTTATAAGTTATAACGCCCGTCCGTATCGTATCTCATCTCATCTCATCACACATATCATGTGACTCTCTCTCTAAAACTTTATTAGTTTCTCTCTCTCTCTCTCTAGAAATGGGCTGCAACGGTTCGAAGCTACGCAACCAAGAACCCATCGTCCTCTGCCGTGGCCGCGCCGACCTCCTCGGCGCCGCCGTCCGCTACCGCGACTCCCTCGCGACCGCACACTCCGCCTTCTCCTCCTCCCTGGTGTCGCTCTCCTCCTCCCTCCACCACCTCCCTCTCTCTCTCCTCCCCCACCTCCCTCTTCCTCCTCACCGCAAGTCCGAGCCGTCTCCTCCTCCCTCCCACATCCACTTCCACCCCTCTGACTCCGACTCGGAAGCCGAATCCGATAGCTCCTCCCTTGTTCACCACCTCCACTACGCGCGAAGCCAGCCCCCACCCAATTCCGTCTCCTTCGAGCACCAACCACCGACTTCCGAAACAGTCAACTTTGGTTATTCCAATCCCTATGGCTATGCCGACGTGGGTAGGTTTTGGGGTACCTCTTACTCCTACCCTTCTTCCGCGCCGCAAGCACATGATGCGGCGGCGGCGGCGGCGGCGCCGCCGCCGCCGCCCTCGCCACCGAGGGCGAACACGTGGGATTTTCTAAACCCGTTTGAGAGCTATTACGGGAATTACTATTGGAATTCGAATTATTATACTCCAAGTCGGAGCTCGAAAGAGGTGAGGGATGAGGAGGGGATACCTGAGCTCGAGGCGGACGACGACGACGAGGTGGCGGTGAAGGAAGCTTATGGCGATCAAAAGTCGAGGGCTTCGGTTTCTTCTTCCGCTTCTCGAATGGAACGAGGCGATCGAGGAGGTAATGGGGAGCATGAGAAGGCCGAGGTGGTTGACAAGGGAGTGGTAAGTAATAAAGAGAGGAAGAGATTTGGGGATGTTTCGGACGTTGTGGATGAGATCAAAGCGCAGTTTGATAGGGCTTCGGAAGCTGCATTGGAGCTTTCGACGATTCTGGAGGTGGGAAAGCAGAGATATCAACAGAATTCTTCCATTTATGAAGGTAAAGATGGTTCTTTTAATCCTTTTCCTTTCAGAATTTACAATGCTTGTGCAAAAAAAAAAAAGTGAGGTTTATTTAGCAAATTAGTAACATTGGTTCTTGAATTGTTTGATTTCTGAATCAGTTTCTTCGCGAATGGCATCCTTGGACTTTGAAGAGGATAGTCTTTCGTCAACAATGCAGAGACTTTATGTTTGGGAGATGAAGCTTTACAACGAAGTGAAGGTATGCCAAATTAGTTCTGTTCTTAAAAGGTGTCCTTGATTTAATTAACAGAAATAAAGCAAGAGTATGGGTGGCATTTTGATTGCTTGCTTGATGATTAGAGATCTGATGAGATTTCTTCTTTTTTTTCCTTGTCTTTAATACAGTATTTCTCTGGCAGGACTTTGTAGTGCTTTACACAAGTAGCTTATATCTGTTGTTCTAAATGCCTACCAGATTGTTAACAGTCTATATTATTTATAAGCACTGTATAGAAACTTAAAAAAAGTGAAATTTGCATGCTCTTGTTATAGTTGGTCGCAACATTTTGGCATTTTTTGTTTAGTTACTTTGTTAGTCTTTTCTTTTCATGATGTTTTCTGTCTTGAGCAATATATTATTTTGCAGGCCGAGGAAAAAATGAGGTTACTTCTCGCTAAGAACTCAAAGCGGCTGAAACGCTTGGATCAAATGGGTGCAGAAGCTCATAAAATAGATTCCGCTCGGAAACTGATCAAGAAATTGTCAACAAAAATAAGAATCACGATTCGAGTTGTCAATTCCATATCTAGCAAGATAAACAAACTAAGGGATGAGGAGTTGTGGCCGCAGATAAATGCACTAATCCAAGGGTATGATCTTCTCCATGCTTGGCTGTTTAACTTGCTATCTTCAAGATTCTTGATGTCAACCCATACATGCGAGAGTACTTTTAAATAACAAAGATGTTTCTGCAGGTTTGTGAGGATGTGGAGAGTTATGCATCAATGCCATCAAATGCAGTGTCAAGCTATTTCAGAAGCTAAAAACTTAGATTCTATGGTGTCTGGTGGAAAAATCAGTGGAGCAATTATGCAGCTTGAACTGGAATTGATGAAGTGGATTGCCAATTTCTCTTCTTGGGTTAATGCTCAGAGGAACTACATCAAGGCATTGAACGGATGGCTCGGTCTATGTCTTAATTATGAGCCTAAAGTGACAGTTGATGGTGTTCCTCCTTATTCTCCTGGAAGAATAGGTGCTCCACCTGTGTTTGTTATCTGTAACGTTTGGTCTCAAGCTATGAGGAGGATATCTGAGAGGGAAGTGGTTGACGCCATGCAGGCTCTTGCTACTTACTTGCGGCATCTCTGGGAGCAGCAGAATGTTGAGCAACATGAAAGGATGATTGCGACGAGAGAAATGGATAGGTGGTTTAAGGCTAAGGAAAAGAATGCAGAAGAAATTCACAAAGAAGTGGATGCACTAAACAAGAAATTAGCCCTGGTACCTGGCCAGAGTAGTCTGCCTTGGTATATCCATCAAGTGCATGAGAGCTACTCTCCTGAAGCAAGTAGTCTTCAGATAGGTTTACAACATATCTTTGAGTCCTTGGAAAATTTTACTACCAGTTCTTTAGAAGCTTTTGAGGAACTCCTCAAACATGCTGAGAGGAAAGAGTAGCCAAAGAGAACGCACATGTACCATATACTTGTGTGGAGATTTTCTATGCTATCTATTAGTGACCTTTGAGCGGTGAAGGCCAGATAACCGATCGGTGATGACGTACTAAATGAAGCAGATGTTTTCCTCAAGAATGTCCATATAAATCAGAAAGGATCTTGTTAAGCTTCATCCAGCTACAACCGAGATTGAATCTTCAAAGACAGTGGAAATGTTGAGTAAGCTGTTTACTAACAAGGTGAGCCGCTTCGATGAAGGCTGTGAAGTAGTTTTTTATTGAAGCCTGGTGGGCATTAGAAGGCTCACATCATTGAGAAGGCTGTATTTTGATCATTAATCTTATTCTCCAGCTTAGACCTTAGAGATCATCTGGCCAAAAGCTTCATCTGCATCTCAGCTGCAGTCCAGTGTTTATATACATAAAACGCATAGTATCCAACAACAGTAGAGATATGGTATTAGATTAAGCAGAGCGACAGATGACATTCCACGAGCCGATGATATTTATCAATATGCTTTGGTAAACCCCTTGTACATGTATTAGCAGTGTCTTTTGTAGAAATGCACTACATGGGATGTGTATATTAGGGTGCAGAAGTTAGGACAATTTATTTTGTTCTTCATCCTTGGAAATTTTTTGTTTTGCCTGCTTCTTTCTCTATTCCTTTTGGCTCTCATCTGATTAAAAAAGATAATTGCTTCTCATATTAAAGAATCCATCTTTATCTGCAGAGTAAGTTCAAATTGTGCATGAGATTGTAGAAGTCCGCAAGTATATGATCTATATTTCTCTCTGAGTTAATATAAGCCACAGCTTCGTAGTATCCAAGAAATAAGTTACTCAAGGCCTCGAGGACTTCTTAATTAGCTAGAGAACAAGAAATATAAACTTGTTAACCTTCTGAGTTTTATTGAGGTTTTTTTTTTTAAATAAAAAAAATTCTCTGAAACCACTCTCTCGACTCTTCTTCAAACAAAGCTTGAATCCACTAAATTGGCTAATTGCCAGTTACTGAGATAGCAAAAACATCTTGAATTTGGATTAAATGAATCAATTTTGTTCGTAATTATTACCTGCTAATATATTTATAACACAATAATCTGATTATAATTCGAATAACTCATTTATAATATAAAATAAAAAAAATTATAACTTAAATTTTTTTTACTTATGATCTAAATAACTTATATAAATTTAAATAACTGCATCATCTAATAACCTGATGATCCTAGATAGGCGTGGAAAGTTTTGAACTCAGAATCCTTGTGTTATAATACCGTATTACATAAACAATTAATCTAAATATGTCAATCGTTAAAGAATAATAATTTGATATATTTATATTCTACCAAATTAAAGCGATAGATAATGCAATAGATAATGACGCTCTTCTATCTTTTTAACACGAGATCTTTGTGCTCAGTAGATTTGATAGGTATGCTCTTCTAGATAATATCTGGATAAAGATCGCATTTATGCGCGAATAAATCCCTTTCTTCTTATGCTAAAAAGTTTGGTATAATAGTAATGATATCTTAAGGCAGCTAATATTGGAACCGAATAGCCCTTATAATAATCCAGTAGGAGTTGGTATTGGAATCATTCGTTGGAATCCATCTACCAACCTTAATTATAAACATAATTATCTTCTAAGAGCTTAATGAAGTTGTTTACCACTTCCATCTCCTCTTTATCGACAAAGACAGGGATAAGCCCACGTGACAAGGCTTTGTTTAATGATCCTTTTTCTGGCTCTAAATCGCAAACTCAGAGAACATAAGGAGGAGTTTGGCAGATGGTGATGGTGGATTCTATAGTTTATTAAGTGATTAAATTAATTAATTAATGGGTTTATTCCTAATATATCTTGTTTGTCTGTTCTGGGTTTGGATTACTTATTTACTAATCCCAATGCTTAATAATATCTTATCTAAATAGTTTTTTTTTTAATTTTAAAAATAGTGGAAAAGATGCAAAGATTTATTATTTCTTTCTATCACTTCACAGATGCCAACATCATCTTTAATGCTTTACAACTTGAAGCTTTCACGATTCACGAGACAGTTAAAAACTCCCACAGAGAAGCAAATGAAACAGAAGAGTTTGAATTTTAGTTTTTTTAATAAACAAAATCACCTTGCATTTTATTTTAATTATTATTTACCTCATTTTATTGCATCAAAAAAATACCTAAAATAAAGAATATTTTATTATATTTTTATATCAAAATATAAAATAACTAAAGCACGGATCATTTGATCTTAGAATATAATTCCCCTTTTATTTTTATCTAAATATTACAAACTTATTCGAGGTATCTTTAAATATTGAAAATAAAATATAGAGATGCGATAAGAAATACTCGAGGGGTAGTGTATAAATAATAATAATAAAATTAAAATGCATTGAATTTTTTAAGTTATAAAACTCAGTGAATATCAACAACATATCATATAATACATTATATCTAGTATAATCGACGAAGAAATATTAGCAAATAAAATATACTATAACTTAGACACAATGGGCTTTTATTGACTTCGTCTCAGGTCCATTAGATATGAACCAACATTTGAACTATTCAGCATAACAAATATTATCACAAAAATATAAACAAAAACAATTCAAAAAAAAAAGTCAAACTACTGTAACTACAAAAGTGACAGCAGTAGTAGTAATGGTAACAGTAAAGATAGCAACAACTACAATTACTATTGAGGAGGGGGCGAATATAACAATACGGAGGTCGAAGACAATGGATTCGAGGAGACAATAAAGAGGGAAAAAAACGATAGCGATGTAATAAGAATTAAAGTCTTTATATAGTGAGAGTGGAAGTGGCCCAAATTATTACGCATATATAGTGCTTTAATAATGACGAAATAATTTGCTTAAATTATACACATAGCTCAAAAATTAAAATTAAAGTCTACAGTGACTTAACGTTGTAGGGGACGCAGAAATTGAGATTAGTGACAAGGATGCCAATTGGCAGTTTCCATTCTACACCCTGGTGACCGTTACTGTTCAAAAGACCCAACTCAGCCCAGTGGTTATACTTTATATGTAATAAAGTATAAAGAAGTGGAAGTTTATGCCAAGTGGATCACTAAGCAAGTCGAAATTACATTTCCAACCCTCCTATTATTGAAAATTTCCCTCTGTTTCTGCCTAGAAACCGCGAGGACGAAATCCCGGAAATTGTGGAAAATTTATGCCCGTCAAGGACACTTCAAAAGGACTCGGCAGTAGTCTTATAGTCTATACTCTTGCGATTCATGGACTATTAATTAATAAGAAATTAAAGAGGTGCTCATGTGTACTATCGACAAAGAGAACAATGGAATTAATTCTTTGAATGACTATTTGTCGCATTAGCTTATAATGAAGCAAACTTTTGTTTATAATCTGGTAAAATATTGTGATGCGTTACTCTGGTATGTATTGATTGAAATTTGGTAATTGCTTCTAGTCCTTAAAAAAAGGGTCTCAAGTTCTTTATCGGTTACGCCTTACTCTTTTAATTATTTTTTCAATTTCTATGATTTATGGAGAAATACAGGGTGTGAAAGGGAAGAATTCCTCGTCGAAAAAATATCTATCGCCAGGAGTCTATTTGCAAATATGTGGGGGGAATTAATGATGGACATTTACAGAGAAGCCCTAGAAAGTATTTATCCCGAAATGTAGAAAATATATTTAGTCGTCATTATAATCTATATAAAGTACGCAAAAGGCAGTGTGAGCTAGCTAGCGAGATAGATCGCTTCTTTTTCTTCCCCTCCCCCTCCCCATCCCCATCCCCACGCACACCACACGAGCAAAACTGCAAAAGAGGAATCATTAAACTTCCATTCCTCTTTCCTTTCTTCTATCAGATTATCATCTCTTTCTACGCTTCTTGATCCATTTCACAGGTAATAGGAGACTTCGGGGAAGTAGAGAGCAGCGAGAAGTAGACGGACTATCTTTATAGATTACTAGAGTTGGTGAGTTGTTGGGGTAGTTTTTGATGGGTTGCTGCAGCTCGCTTCTCCGGGCGGAGACCCACCCGGAGAAGCCAAACCACCACCGGCTAAGTCAACAACGCCCGTCCTTCTCCCTCCGTCAAGGGGCGGCGGCACCGGCCATGGCAGCCGCCGCACGAGGCGGCGAGGTCCCTGCCTTCGCCGTGTTCTCTTTGGCCGAGCTCAGTGACGCGACCGATGGCTTCGCCGCCGCGAATATAGTCTCTGAGAGCGGCGAGAAGGCGCCCAATCTCGTCTACAAGGGTCGGCTCTCGAAGCGCCAGTGGATCGCCGTCAAGAAGTTCACCAAGTCGGCTTGGCCCGATTCCAAGCAGTTCGCGGTTAGAATTGGTTTTATTTTTTATTTAATTCTCTTATTGTCGCTTTATTTTGATTTTTGAGTTGATTGGATCGATCGAATTGGGATTTCTTTGTTAAGGAGGAGGCTTGGGGAGTTGGGAAGCTGAGGCACAAGAGGTTGGCCAATTTGATCGGATATTGCTGTGAGGGAGACGAGAGGCTTCTCGTTGCCGAGTACATGCCAAACGATACCCTTGCGAAGCATCTCTTCCACTGTATGTGCTCAATTTCTCGTGTTCTTGATTCCAAGATGCGTTTTTTTGCTTTGCTTTCTAAGATTGGCGTTTGGCTCTTAATTCACGGGGTATGATTTAACTGAGTAAAGAAATGGTAAGTGGGTTTCTTTCCACTCTAAAAGAAGGGAACTTTCCTGGAGCGCTCTGGTGAATTGGAGAGCATATAGGCTTCGGAGTGAGGTTCCCTTTTTCTCATGAAACAAGTTCTTGCCTTGTGTTGTCGGTTCAAATTAAGCAGAGAGATCTTATACACGATATGGGTTTGGCTATTCTTGAGGCCGTCCGAATCCCCTTCAAATCATTCGATTGTTAATCCACTAGGTTAGAATGCGTTGAGCCAAGACCCTTCAGGTCATTGAAAGAAGATTTTTCCCCTGATCATGCAGAATCTGTGTTTGTATTGCATCTTAATCGAGTCAATTTTTCATGAGAAAGTAGTCTATCTGCTGATTTTTATTACTTTTTGACTCTATAAACATATTACGTTTGCCTCTTTTGTCTGTTTAATTTCTTGTACAGGGGAAAATCAAACTATTGAATGGGCTATGCGTCTGAGAGTTGCATATCATATTGCTGAAGCATTGGAATACTGTAGTAACGAGGGCCGACCTTTGTATCATGACCTAAATGCATACAGAGTCCTTTTTGATAAGGTAAATTGTCAATTCCTTTTGGGAAAATCTATGTTGAAGCTTTTTTAGTTTTTCTACATTGTACCAACAGTTAATGATCCATCATCAATTTCTGAATGTATATATGCACTTGAAGCACTTATGTTACAAGTTTCTTTGAACTCTGAATTTTGTGGCATTTTTATTGGAAAGCTTTGTATACATGATATATTTATTTTGCTTTGTCCATTTTCTTTTTTAAGTTTTAGTTGTAGTTATGATTTTGCTCATAGAAATTCCTATTTAAAGGATAACTGCTTCGTGTTATTTGTTTTGTGTAATATTGGAGTGAATTTATTGCTGATTCTGAACAGAAGTTATATAATGTCAGGTTTTGTCGAGTTGATCTTTATTATTTCATAGAGTGCAATACTGTTGGAAAAACCTATTTCGAGCAAAGTTTATCTTATATGCAGCTTAGGGTGTAGGTAGTTCCATAATTCCTCTATTTCTTGTTTTCTATAGCATGCTGGTTTTTGAAACTTTTTATAATGCTTTACGACATTATTTAATGTGAATGATATTGTTTTGTCCAATTTTAGGACTTTAACATCTGTAGTTTATATATGCAAACT
Source organism: Typha latifolia (assembly GCF_019914945.1). Classification (NCBI taxonomy): domain Eukaryota; kingdom Viridiplantae; phylum Streptophyta; class Magnoliopsida; order Poales; family Typhaceae; genus Typha; species Typha latifolia. The sequence goes on along the minus strand of NC_133093.1, from coordinate 11,561,726 downwards.
TCTGGTATTTAATTGCAACTTCTCTTCATAAATCAGCTTATCTGTTTTCACTCTTTGCAGCACGGTAATCCACGTCTTTCATGCTTTGGTCTTATGAAAAACAGCAGGGACGGAAAAAGTTACAGCACAAACCTAGCTTACACACCTCCAGAATATCTAAGAAATGGTACTTTTTTTCAAAAGCTTTTTGTTACTTGTAAGAAATATCATTATGTGCTTATCAGGTTGATGATAAGTTATGGTTATCTTAGTTGTACATGGTGGAGATTGGAACTATTACTGTACCTTTTGCTAGTCTCACATTTCCAAGGCCTTAATTGACTATAACTTGTTTCAAGCTTTCAATAACTACAGAAAGTGGGTTTATAACATGCCAATGCACTTGTAATAGAATATATCTGTTGGCATTTCTAAACATGCTAATGTACTTAATGTCACTTTCTCTGAAAATCCTCAACCGAGTAACTTTGACACAATCCAAGTTTTAAATTTCTCCACATCTGAAAGTGAACCACAAAATCTACTGGACAGCAGAAGAAAATAAAATTCTTTTCCAAGAAGGAAAAACATTTAAGCTTCAAATCATGACTTCATTTTTCCAGGAAGGGTAACTCCGGAGAGTGTCATATTCAGCTTTGGCACCGTACTTTTGGATCTTCTCAGTGGAAAGCGCATCCCTCCTAGTCAAGTAAGTTTTTCTCATCTATAATGTATTATGAAATTTGCCAATATAATTTATTTTGTTTATCTTTGGTACGAATTGTTGGGGCTTGATTGGCTTTTCTTTCTCTGTATCTAATGTAGTTCAATATCAAGCCAATAAGATAGAATTTAGAAATTATACTGCTACAAGTATGGAAATTATGGTAATTTGTGTATTACTTTCACTTTTTACTTTCAAGCTCGTAATTCTGCTTAGATGACGGTAATATGATTCAAAATGATTGTTCAATTGAACTTACTGATACAAGGTGATGCTTCTTCCTTCTTGTAGAGGTGATATACAAAGGTAGGGTTGGACTTGTTAGATAGGTATCATATATTGTATACTGGTAGCTGCAAAGCTACTTATACCTACACATTAAATCGATGGGTATTGTCTGCTGTCACTGAAACTTATATTGCTGGAAGTAGGCATGTTTAGGACTGTACAATAAATGGCTTTTTACTCGTGTCTCCTGCATTATTTCTCCAAATTTAGCTGGAAGTGTATCACTCTGGCAAAATGGTATCTAGTCGTCTGACATCATCTTATTTTTCTCCATCAATTCTTTTGTTGAATAGAACTAAGGTTTGTCTGTTTAATGTATGTATTATCTGTCTTCTTATCAAAATACCAGTCTTTTTGTGATAAATTTGATCCTTTGGACTTGTGGTTCTAATATATGAACTATTTGATTAGTTCAGTATCTCTTACCTTTGCTTATATCTGTCTAAAAAGACTGCCCAAAACCTAAATTTGTATCCAAATAAATGTCATATTTTCCTCTTAAATGAGTATATTATTGCAAGACTGTAATGAGCTTCTGATCTTGTTTGTGAATGAAAATGCAAACTGCTTATTCTCTACTTCACCTGTACGTTTTTTAATGAAGTTATATATATACACACACTTTAACCATGTTGTCTCTGTCACAAAATTGAGTAACTCAATGTAGGAAGCAATTCAGTTTTCATGGTATTCCAAATGGCAACTTAACCTTGCATTATCTATAGATAACTCAGCTAAACCATCTGTTCATCATGCCCATCAGTTGCAAGTATTTTGAAATATTTTCACGAAACTGAGGTTCTGCATGCAGGCATTGGATATGATAAGAATTAAAAATATTCCGCTACTGATGGATTCACATCTGGAGGGAAAATTTTCAACAGAAGAAGCGACTACACTTGTGGACCTTGCTTCTCAGTGTTTACAGTATGAGCCTCGGGATCGACCCAATACAAATAAGCTGGTCTCAATACTTGCACCTTTGCAAACAAAATCAGAGGTAATGCTTACCAGTACTTCTAGATTAGTCATTAGAACAACATTGTGGCATGAGCCTCTGCTAGGAAGAGATTTGAATCACAAAAGGTACTTTAATTTCATTCTTAGGCTCAAGTCACGAACTGAAAGTCATTCCATATATTCTGGTTATTTTTCTCACCATTTATAAACTGTAATGATCAATTAATGGTTTGGAACTAGATATTCTTCTCTCTCTAGTTCCTTATCAAGACAGAAATGGTTAGATGTTCATGAACATAATGATTTAGCATAAGTTTTCACTATAGATTTTTTTAATCATGTTGAAGAATGTTCTTTATGCATATGTTATTATGATTGAATAAGTTCCATATATTTGAGAAGTTGCCTGCACAATAGCTTCTGTACTGAAGTAAAATCCACATATTTTTTGCCCCAAAGAACAATTTTCATTTAGGTTAGTCCTGGCATGAAAATTCAAAATTTTGAGCAGGTGCCATCACATGTGATGCTTGGAATTCAAAGGCATGAGGAAGCTCCTACTCCACAGAACCCTCGTTCTGCAATGGGAGAAGCCTGTTCCAGAATGGACTTAACTGCCATCCATCAGATTTTAGTAACAACACACTACAGAGATGATGAAGGAACTAATGAGGTATATGTGAAGTTTTTCAACTGATTGCTGCTTTGTAATGTAGTGAACCGTGACTCACATATGGATGTGAAAGATAAGCTTTGTTTTTATATCCTTTTTTTTTTTTGTTGCATCAGTTATCATTCCAGGAGTGGACTCAACAGATGAGGGATATGCTGGATGCCCGAAAGAGGGGGGACTTTGCTTTCCGTGATAAAGATTTCAAGACAGCTATTGACTGTTATACTCAGGTACTGCTTTTACATATGGTTTGGAGTTTGGACATAGTTTGTATTCATCCTCTGGTCATGTGATCGATTAAAACCTGCATTCAAATGCATATTGAGATTCATGAGGCATCTTTGATCTTGTAGAAGTAACCACCTAATGTAAGCACTTGTCCTGCCATTCGATGCAGTTTGTTGATGTGGGAACAATGGTCTCACCCACAGTATATGCAAGGCGGAGCCTTTGCCACCTTATGTGCGATCAAGCTGATGCTGCTCTCCGGGATGCAATGCAAGCACAATGTGTTTACCCTGATTGGCCCACAGCTTTCTATATGCAGGCAGTTGCTCTTGCCAAGCTGCAGATGCACAGTGATGCTACGGACATGTTGAATGAAGCAGCAGGGCTAGAAGAAAAGCGGCAAAAAGGTTCTTGAAGCTATTGAACAAATTTATTGCCCCTATTCGCTGTGTCTTTGTTGATGAGAAGTGTTAGTCTCTTTCATGATATCTGCAATTAGTAGGCCTCTTGGGAAATATGTATAATAGGAAAAAAAAAAGCTCTTTGATTATGTATTTGCCTTCCGTTTGGTGCATTCTTTGGCCCCGTGTATATGAACGCTGCAGTCAAACCAGACTGGGTTCTTCTATTTGTTTGTTTAGTTGCCAAGAGTAAAAGGTTTTTGTTTATCTGATTGTTGAAAGCTTTATTACGCATTCTTGCCTGCTCTATAGAATTATCTGAGTGGAGATCATTTGCTTTGCGATTCATTCTTATATGTGGTTGGAAGAACAGAGTGCAGTTATATCTCCCTGTATACCAAAGATTTGGGACAGATATGTTCCAGATCAAAGATAATTGTTTCTTTGTTTGGAAAATATCTTCTTTTCAATTTCTCATCTTGCCAATTCTGAGCAGCTTGTTGGTTAAGCTTGCTCTGGATTGCACTAACTCCTGGATCAGTGTAAGATATACCTCTAATATCAAGGTTTTGCATTGCAAAAATCTTAATGCTAACTTTTTATAAGCTCTTTATTTGACAGTAACTAGCAAGAATCTTCATCCATTATTGAGAAGACTCAAAGAAGACTTCATCAACAGCAGCTCATAAAGACTTCGCCCGTCTGTTGGTCTTCTTACAATCCCCTCCAGGTAAAGAGAAAAGCTAGCAATTCTCCACACTAATGAGTTCGTCACAAATTTCTGCTTCAAGTCTTCCACCAGAGCAAAATACATCAGCTGAATGAGGTGATTATAACGCACTCCCTTGGGCTTATAATCCAAAACATCTTTGAGCAAGGGTGATCTGATAATATTAAATCATATTTGTAAAAGTTTATATTCCTTTCTCTTTTCTTTGTTTTCAGAGATACAGATAGATAGTGAACTTAATTACTCTATCCATTAAATATATTACTAATAACGCCCTATATTTTTAATTATATATCTTTTTCTTTGGTATTATTTAGAAATAGAGTTTCCATTTGGTAAAGAAATATCAAGCAGCACCATATCATTGACAGACAGACATAATCTGACTTGATCATTAAGCTAAATTAATTATAAAATCAAATTAAATCTCTAAGATAGCTTGAAGATAAACCAAACATAGGTTTTATTTTTTATTCCATCTCGTCATATGCTTGTTAAATTAAATAGAACACATGGCATGACTTATTGTTTTCTAACAAAGTAGTAGAAGCTTAATTTATAAATAATAATAATAAAAAATAGAGTTTTATTTAAGAGTGTTATATATAATTTTCTATTCTACGAATCATATATAGGAATTAATCCCTGGATATTCCTTATCCATATCGCAAATTGTCGTTGATAGCTACCGTCGTCAGTCGTCAGTCGTCAATCGTTAGTCAAATCAAGTAGTCCTAGTTACTACCAATAACTCAACCGAGTTTTTGACCAAACTACCCTCTCTCAAACTTTTAATTTTTTTTCTAAAATACATTGAGCTTCAAACTTAATACTAAACAAAATCTATTGCATTATAAATGTCCGTAAAATACTTAAACAAAAATAAAAATATAATTTTATCAGCAATTTTTTCTAAAAGAAATGCTGATCCGATCGTTTTAAAAGACGGCGCTGAATTTATTAATATCTTTTTTATTTATTTCATGGACGTTTTGATGTGTAATTTCTTTTTCAACTAGAGGAGACTGCCCCTAGTTAGATAGCTAACTCGGGGTATCAGTATCCAAAATGCTACAAAAGTATCGGGAAATAGAATCCACTGTATTCGGAACCATAGTGGACACAACTATCTTTCCTCGGTTAGCTATCCAATCAGCCACACGATTAGCCTCTCTGTATATATTTAAAATTTTTCACTCTTTAAATTCTCTCAGTAATTCTTTACATTTATCTACCATATTTTTAACACACCAAAGAAGACTCGTCTCACTGCAAAGGATATTTGCGAGTTCTCGGGAATCCGTCTCTATGATCAGCTTGCGATCTTTGTCCACCGGCCTGAGACCAAACCTCACAGCACATGCTTTTATATTAGGGCGAGGCTCCCAGTTTGATGTGTAATTTATTTGGATATGTAAAATTTGGAAGAGAGTTAAAAAAAAGAAAGAAAATACCACAGAATTCTACCGGCATGCGGGATGTGGAAAAAACCTCAACCGCACTCTCCAGTCGCCACGTCGTGCATGCGGGCGTCCAAAAAAGTCAATAGAGTGTTTGACCCGGCAATACATCTACTGGTCAAGTTAAGATTACCGGCCAGTGAAGCAAACAAATTCCAGGGACTTGAAACAGAGGCACTTCGTCCCTCTATATAACCCCTTGAATCCTTTCCCATCTCCACCAAAAGATCAATCACGAGAAAAAAGATGAGAGGTCTAATTAGTGCGGCTTCGCTAAGCTTAGCATTGCTCTCATGCTTCCTTTCAAGTGTTAATGGCCAGAGTGTGAGCTCTATCATATCGTCGTCCTTCTTTGAGCAGATGCTACCACACCGTAATGACGCAGATTGCCCTGCGAAGGGCTTCTATACTTATACTGCCTTCATAAATGCTGCCAATTTCTTCCCAGGATTTGGCACCACTGGTGACTTGCCCACTCGTAAAAAAGAACTCGCTGCATTCTTTGGACAAACCTCGCACGAGACAAATGGTTAGCATGCCACTAATTAATTATTTGTATTTAACTTAGCTTAATTAACTAATTTTATTGTGTTGGGTTGTGGTTAATTCCTTAGGTGGTGCTGCTGGGACGTATACCAAGGGATATTGCTTCAAGGAAGAGCAAGCCAAAACCGATCCGCCCTACTATGGGAGAGGACCGATTCAACTTACCCAGTATGTTTGAATGCATTAATCCAAGTAAACCTAAAGTTAGAAGTTATATGAGTTAATTTAACCAATGACTTCAAATGTTTATTTTTGTTTTCAGTAAATATAACTATGAACAGGCTGGTAAAAGTATCGGTGTGGACCTTGTGAACAACCCAGACTTGGTGTCCACCGACGCCGAGATCTCATTCAAGACAGCAATATGGTTCTGGATGACGGCGCAATCCTCGAAGCCGTCGTGCCACGACGTCATCACCGGGAAGTGGAAGCCGTCGGCCGCTGACTCAGCTGCCGGACGAGCGCCGGGTTATGGCGTCATCACCAACATCATCAACGGAGGGCTCGAATGTGGTAAAGGATACAGCACTGATGCTGCCAAGAATAGGGTTGGATTCTACCAGAGATACTGTGACATGTTTAAAATTGGCTATGGAGATAACCTGGGATGCCTCAACCAAAAGCCTTTCGCTTGAGCGTTGAAGTACGTACGTCTTTCTATAATCCAGCCATGGAGCTTAAGTATATACGAGAATAAAGGTCATGAGGGTAATTAATAACACATGAGAATAAAGATTATGGTTGTAGCTTCTATATTTCCCTATGAATGGTGAACTTGATATCATTGTTAATATAGTTTGGACCTTAGGATCTGAGATGACTATATTATATAGTGTTTATATATATAATTTATTTTTATATAATTCAAGAGCTCGTAAGCAATCGGGTTTGGAGATGATAATTAGCTGGATATCTAGACCAACCTTTCTATATAAATGGACAAACTTTAATCATAATGTGCTCGTCTTAATACGTCCTGGCAAAAGTATTTCTCAAGCTTAAAAAAGATTTATACTCCTAACTTCTTGATTTAATAATACTTACTTTAGTGGTTGGGCCAGAAATATGCTAGCTAACAATTCTCAAGCTCAAATACTGGACAGGATAGTCCAGGATATACAAGTTGAGCTATAAAAGTGAATACTTTATTGAGGAAATGTAGAAAATGACTTACATAGCAAAGGCAGTGGGAATCCAATGTAACCAATCCCTATGGGTTTATTTAGGCATGCTGTTAGATGTGCAATTATGCATATATGATAACTTTAATTATGTATAAAATTAAATAGAAAGTAAATTAATATGATTAGGGTCATCAGATGTGCACGATTATTACGTTAGTATACATTCAACAGTACATTCGAATTGACCCTCATGAGATCAATCACATCGAATTCTCGTTCCTTAACAAAAGTAGTAAATATAATTCTCAATTCTTTAATCATAAGAAATGTAACAATTAATTATCTTACATAACTTCAACAAGTTTAGTCACTCCATCTTACTAAAACAAGGAAAACATTTGATTAACACAAACAAGGTGAAGCTACTCCTAATGCTTCCAGCATTACTATGTACAAAATATCGTCAAATATATATCAAATATTCTAAGCCTCTTTGTAAGTAGTTTTGACGCCATTTCCATGTCTATGCCAACATGGTCATATCCCTCTATTTTTTTAGGGGATAAATTCAAAAGGAAAAATTGCACCTCCATTAATTCCTGATAAAGATCGACTGGTAATTTATCCCAATCAGCTAGAAGTTTAGTACGTTGGCATAAGGCGACCATTGGTCCAGCCACGGGCTACGTAGCTGGTTCAAGAGCGGGTCTTGCATCCAATCCCAGCTATAGCTTGGAACTTGGAGTTCCGGAAGATCAATAGATCGCATGCTGGACGTGGACGTGGACGTGACTTCGACTTCCTTCTTCATCTCCTCCTTTATCTCTCTGTCGTGCGATGGAGTTGAGATGTGGAAATTTTCTTGATCGTCCCATGAGAAGGTGTCTCCATTAATGGATGCAGTACAAGCTTGTGCTGCTCTCATGTCCTCCTCCATGGCTGCCTTCTGCTCTAACTCCTTCAAGGATGTAGCTTTTCGGTATATCTTGCATAGTACTATATCCTCCTGCAAGAATTGTAATTTGAACTCTGACCATTAGTACCCTGATATAAGCATGCATGGCGGAATAACTCACATAACATTCGGGTTCCAATCAATAATATGTTAATTTAGGTCAATCAAGTTTGGCGTTTGAGATGATATAATACATCTAATACTTCGTCAGCTTTCTCCCGCAGTTTAAAGACAAAAATGTGTGTGTTTGAATTCTTGTCGTATATTTCAAATTCAACAACCAACAAAAGTACTGAAAGCGAAAGACTTGGAAAATTTTGGATACTTGTAGACCAAGCTACTGACTTTGGTTAATTACAAAGAATATCCTCAAATCTAGAACCTTAGAATAATTGTCTTTGTGTTTAGTGTCCTAAGTAAACTAGCAGGTCACGATAGTTAATTACTAAGGTTAATTAATTGTAATTAGCTATAAAGTAAATAATTTAATTTCCTTACTTTGGGGGGAGCAGTGGTGGTGCTATTCCCAGGGAGGCGGTACTCGTTCATGACCCAATCGGTCTTGGTCCCGCGTGGGGCCCGCCCCAGGTAGAAGACCAGCGTCTTCTTCAGCCCGATGAGCCGCTTGGGATCGGCGGCCGACCGGATCGGCCGGTCCGACCCCGTCGCCTTCCAGAACCCCCGCTCCGTTGTACGGTTCGGTCTGCCGCCGTTCCCGCTCTTCCGGTCCCTCGGCACGAAGAAGTACCACTCCCTCTCCCCAATCTTCGCCATCCCTACGATCAAATTAATCTCAGCCCCCAATTAATTATCTTTACACACGCAAAAATTAAAACCCCTCCTCCGAAGATAAGATATATATACCGGGGAGCTCCCATGGATCGTAGCGGTACAGGTTAAGAGTTCCAATGATGTCGAAGTTGAGCTTCTTCCCTTGAGCAACTCGCCACAGATAGAAGTCGAGGAGCTCCTCCTCCGTGGGATGGAAGCGAAACCCTGGGAGATCCAGCTCCGATCCCATTCCCTTCTCCATCTAAAGCTTAATTAACTCGTTTGAAGTCTCTTTGTGTATTTATAGAGGGAGGAACGAAGCGATTAATTAAAGGAAAAAAGGTATTAAGTGGTGGTGGGCCCACGCGGCTTCGAATGGACGAAGACCATTGGACTGGTAGTGATGAGGTGGGAGTTGTAGTGGGATTTCCGGACAAACAGTGTGACTTTATTTTAGCTTCCACAAATTGACTCTTTTACTAATTTTCTTTGAAATTGGAATGCCTAATCGGAATGGTATCATCTCCTTTTGGAAAAAGCTAAGAATAATTTTGCCCAATTTGTGGCCTATGATTTCGTTGGCAAATATCTACTTATATGATATGAATTTATCTTGACTAGTCAAGGCTTGAGTATTTTTCAGCAATAAATTAAATAGGGCGGGTAAGTTTGAATCCCCTGGAAATAATGTCTATTATCTCTATATTGAAGAATTAAAAAAACTAATTATAAGACGGTGGTAATTTGCGACGCTCTGGTGACAGTATTTTATTATAATTAAGCAGCAGGCAATCGAGAAGGGACATCTCTGGATAATTAAGGTGGGCAAAATAATAATGTTATCCTCGCAATCCATTGTTTACTTGGGAGAAATAAGTGGGATTATCTCAGGATAAAGGGGTTGGTCGTATGCTGGGGTCTTATCGGACGTGCTTCGGTTAGAATGAAACATTAGTCTCTTATGTTATAATTATTCTGGAAAACGAGAAGATTAATTTGACTGCTAGTAATCTCTTTTTGTGAGTTTCTCGGAAAGTAGGTAGTCAGTCAACTGAGCAATACCAAGTCCATCTATAGAAAATTATAAACAGGACCTTCTATTTTGATGATATTACGAATAAAACCCCCTTTGTTTTCTTTATTAAATTAAAACAAAGAGCCTCCACTCCCATTGTCTGGGACTCAAATGCAAATTTCTCATTCCTTTCCCTCTGAATGACAAGTGCATGTATAGGAATATGACCTAGATTAGAATTTCTAGTTCAACAACAATTATTCATGTTGCCCAAGGTCCAACTTCTTGATAACATCTCTCTTTCCATGGTTTACTTGGACTGCCTACTTCCAGAGTTTCTGAAGAAAAAAAATACTATTTGGATCATTATACTAAATTTCCATCGAGATGATCTCACATTTTATTGCTTGATGACAGAAGAAATCAAATCTATTACTCAAGACTCTTCAATGGTGAATTTCCAAAATTTCCAACTCACCGAATTTGGTGGTTAGATTCGAATAGATTGACTGACTTTAGCTATGTAAACAAAAAAAGTAGGAACTATTCTTTTTTTGATAGTGAAGTGTGAATTTAATCACGACCTAATCAAAAATTTTAAATAAATAGAGCTTGAGCAAGCTGACTTCAGCTTAGATTCATTTCGAAAGTAATTTTAAGCCTAGCTTGGAATTCAAGCTCAGTTCAGTTCAAATCGAGCTATGCTTGAGTCAAGATTGAGCGAACATATTTTTAAGTTAAACTCAAGCCTAGTGGAGCCGAAACTATGCTACTTTAAAGCCAAGCTAAATGAAGCCTATTATTTAAACTAAGTCATACTGAGCACAAATTGTCAAGCTTTAAAACGAGCTAAAAACTATTATATATATATAATATTTATTATATTTGAGTTGATTCTATTAAGTCGAGTTTGAGTAAGCATATTCTGCCTCAAGCGCGACTCTGAAATTTAAATCGAGCCCAAAAAAATGCTCAGATTTAACTCAGCTCAAAATTAAGACTAAGCCAGTCGTTTATTTTGACACCGCTGGTCCTAATTAAGTCGGTGATGTTAGGATTTGAATCCGAGTTAACAATAAAATATACAGCATGAGCTTCTTTTACTTTCTGGTCACTATCCTATTGACAAAAAAAAAGTACGGCAGCTTATTATTCACATTTAACTTTTAATGCTTTAAAAACATGGTATCTTTAGTTTAAAAAATGACCGTAGCATCTTTGATGTAAGCTTTCTAAAGTTAAGGTTAAGAAAATATTTAAAAAGAATCATATTTTAAGATCAAATATATCAGGTATTTTTAGATTATTTTTATTCTCAATGAGAAACTCTTTATTTGCTTAAGGTTAGGTGAAAATTAATTCCGAATATTTTGGAGACAATAAAAGTAAAATATTAAGAGTTCGAGCGATAATTAAACTCAAGATTATCGTTGCGTATCATTGATTCGCTGGGGGACAAACAAAAGGTAGTACGAGAAACACGCCGCTGGATTCTAATAATTTTTTCCAACTTGAGATTGACTCTCAAGTCTATGGTATGGTATACACTCTTATTATTGAGGCTACTTTTTCTTTGTTTAGTGTTGTCGATGTCTTCCTGTTGCTTTCTTCCTCTTCTTCTTCCAAGTTACTGCAGTAGGAAGCAGCAGACTTGGAGTCAACGGCCAAGAACTAGTACAAGAACAAGTCTTCGTAGTGGGAAGACTTGACCTCTTAAATTGATTACTACAAAAGGGTGTTTGCTGTAAGGCTTCACCACCAATAGTGTACTGCCAAGTGCAAAGTGTTTTTAGCAATCGCGCTTATAGAGGATGCGGTCCATTTCGCACACGCGGATCCGATACACACTCGGACACAACACGAGGGGGCTCAAAACAAGGTACACGTTGCCATGCAAACCTATACGTGTCGAGTCGTAACCATTTGCATGGAGACGTAATTTTCGATCCAGTTGAGAGCTTTATTAATTAAATAAAACTATCCTATCCAAACTCGAGGCTTATTAATGGAAAAATTCCTAGAGGATTCGGATCAAATGGAGCAACGTAGAAGCCAGGAGGCGGAGGAGGAGGCGGAGGAGAAGAGGGAAGCCAAGCCGCCGCATATATCCGAGATGAAACCGATCACCCACGAGGCCTACGGCGGAGGGATGTACGCCGCCGAGGACGCCACGGCCACGGGGAAGAAACCGTCGGAGCCGAGGGCCAGCGCGACGCAGAGCGCCGACGGACCCGAAGAGCGACTCCCGGAGCCGAAACATAAACCGCCGCCGTCCACCGGCGACCGCGATCTCGATATCACTGGCCAATCTTATATCCAGTAGTGTTATAACTATACTGCATGTGGGTTGTGTCTTCTTGGCTTAATTATTTCTTGCTCTCTTTAGTTGACAAAATTGTAAAACAAAAAAACAAAAACAGTAGAATAAAATTTTATCTGTCGATTTTATACGGCCCATATTTAATCAAGACGGGATCATTTCCAACATTAAAGGCCCATTTACTCCTAATTAACGTCACCTCGGAATATAGAACTAGTGCAACCTTGTCACACTCATTATACTGCCAAAGTCTATTCCCTGGAAAAGAAAACGCTGCTTCGACAGTAACGTCCTCCAAACTTTGACATGCTACGTGTACTATATGACGAGGATTCACGGTGCAAACCTACCCGTTCTCTGGCGTTAGGTAGTTGGAGTAAAGGGTTATTCCGGAATGAAACCCCTTTCATCTTAAAAATTCTTGGATAATTTTTTATTAAAATAAGTGGCACTTGGATATCTTTGGGATACTTTTGTGAAATATCTCATCCATTAATTCTAAAACATAATGTACTACATTAAACTTAAATATATTAAAATATATTTGTTAAATATTTTGATAGTCTAGAATATATTTATCATGAAAACATTCTAATACTCATATAAATTATAGTAAATTAAGTTAAATATTTCCTATAACGAATTATAACAATAATTAGAAGAAGATACTGTAATAGTTGTAAACTAAAATTGTATCTTGAATTTTAAATCTATCTCCCTATATTTTTCTAAAAAATAAAAAGTAAAATATTTTTACGTACATTAAAATAAAAACTAATCTGATTTATTTACGTGAGAAAATACTTATTATTGAGTAATGCTATACTGCACTTATTTTCTCTCCATCTCATAATTTATTATTATTAATGATTAAAATGATGCCACACGAAAAAATAATTTCTACGTGTAAATATTTTTTAGTGTCGTGGAGACTTGATCCAATTATAGAACGAGAAAAGGAAACGTTTTTAAGAAAATTAGTATAATTATAATTTATTGTTTAGTTGTAAAAAACACAAGTATTGATATAAAAACAGGCAATAAGATAATATTTTAATTATAATAGTTGGAATAAAAAAATAAAAAAATATATTTGTTATTATGTAGTAAAAAAGTATGCGTTAAAATTTCAGCCATAAAATTCCCAATTTGTATCTCTATCTCCTCGTTTTCCTCGTCAGGCGACAACTCCCAGAATCGGGCACGTGTCGGAAACTGACGTGGAAGAAATTTGAGCCGCTAGTCGTAACCATCGTACGTCCACGTGATTCATGTCCATGGCGCCCACCTGGATTCCGGACCTTTCATCTACGCCACGTCCGCGTTCCACTAGGACTAGTGTTTGTGGACGTGGCTCGTACTACCTCAAGTTAGGGGATGGATGACACGTCGACGGCTAAAAGGTTGGGAGTACACGATGGAACTGGCGATGATGAGAGCCACATCATGACGATCGAGTAGAGTTTTGGCGCCTTTTCGTTTTGTATTTTATTAATTTCTTTTACGAAAATTTTATTAAAACCTCTTTACTTGGCCTTCATTATTATTCATAGACCATAGTCTACCTTAACATTATAAAAAATAATCTACCTATGAATATTTGTCATTTAATCCATGCATTACGTATATATAACGAAATGGATTACATGATATAAATATATATAGCTTTGTAAATAAGTTACATGTTACCCTTGAATTTGTCATGTCCATCAAAAGGGATGATATCGGAAATAGTACCATAGTGATCTTATATCTAGGTGTTTGGATTCCCAACTATTTTTTTTAAATGTTAGATAATTTTTAAATTAATGATTTTTTAAAATAAAATAATTTATTTGAATAGAATCTTATTGCGAACTAGATGATATCAATAATTAGATGATTGAGACTAAATCATCCTTGAAATATATACCGAGAGAAGTGAATTCTTGAAAGAAAGAGTAAAAAATTAGAACGGTAATATAGAATGAAAGATAAAGTCAAACCTGGGCTCGCCCTATTCTTCTGTTCGTTTAATAAGCAAACACTATTTTTTATTATTTAGGCTCAGTTTAATTCAAACCAAGTTGAGCTCTAGACAAGCCTAGATTTAATCTGACTTATTTTCAAAACGAGTTGAATTAAATTAAATCAAATATCTAATGATTATAAACATACATATACATAATTTTATTCAAGCATATTAGATTAAGCCTAAGCAAGTCCGCTCCGATTTAAGCTTGACTTATTTAATAAACAAGCATTGTTTTTTATTTGGCTCGGCTATAATTGCTCGTCTATTTTGATAGCCCTAAGGATGGAAGAGGATTTATATATTCAAATCTGAATGCAACATATAGAATAAAAAATATTTTTATTATTTTTAAAAACTTAAAATATTGCTGAATTGATTTTAAATTTTGGCATTAGTTTTTAATTTATCTTAATTTTAGAAAACCTTATTTAAGAATATTAAGATCCTGAATGTATAGTTAATTTAACTAATATCTAGGATAAATATTCGATAAGAAAAATATTCGTTCTTCCCATCGATCCCAGAAACGGTTACATTGTTTAGAATCCTTAGTACCAGAATAAGCAACAGTAGAGTTGGGAAAAAGAAAAGGAAATGAAGAAAACTGTCTAACAGCGTTAAGCATGAGCAGTTCCAAAACAAACCGCACCGCGGACGGCGTGTACCATGGGGACCATACCGTGGGCCCCACGCCGCAGCTCACGTGTATGGTTGGTCACTCCACTATTATAGAACGGGGCCCCACCCTCCTCCTCTTTCCTCTTTAGACTGCCCACCTCACACCCCACCACCTCCTCTCCCTCCCGTTCCATCGGGCGAAGTCGCCACCGACTTCTGTTACTAATTTAGTAGTAGAAATCAATTAGACTCCTTTACACGACCAGTTCTCTCTTTTGGAACTCCTCCTGCTCCTCTTTTGGTTTCTTTGGATACTAGGAGAGAGGGAGATGGCTGGGGGGTCGAGAGGGCTCGTGTCGGCACCGTTCGATCTAAAGATGAGGAGAATTTGCGCCCCACCGATGGAGCTCCAGCGGCCGCGGCGGCTCGGGGGGCTGATCCGGTGCTGCTTCCCCGAGTCGGAGCTCCGGAAACAACTCAGCAATGCGGCGGCGGTGGAAAAGAAGGCGGACGTCGAGCACAAGAAGAGCGGCGCGAGGAGGGTCCGGGTCAAGGCGATGCCGAAGCTGCCCTTCCTCTCGCCTCGGTATATGTGTAGGAAGTAGTTGGTTTCTTGAACCTTTTGCGAATCTTGATCCGATTTGGTTATTGATCTCAAATCGAAGCCTTTAAGTAGTTTAGGGTTTAGGTTTAATGAATGGGGAAGCGATTGCGGGTGTTGAGATATCCGAACTTGACGTACATTGTCGTTGTTTCTTTGCTAAGTTTTTAAAGATCCAAAATTTAGGCTCTGCTGGTTCGCCATTGGTCGACGACTTGGTTTCTTAATTTTGCGGATCATGGTTCGATTTGTTTAATGATCTCTTTATGGTTCTTGAAAGTTGACGTCTCGAGTATTTTCGTGTTTGGATTTCATGCATCGTAAAGATCCCAACTTTTGAGAGTTTTATCACGTGGTACCTCCGATTGAGACTATACAGACTCCATCTTGGTTTGATTCGGCAAGCATCCTTTATTAGTGGTATGTTTTGATGAGATGTAGCTTTTCCCCACACCCCCGCAATGCTTTCCTTTATTGATTTGCGACAGCAATTTTAGTGAGGTACTGCATCAATTTTTATCAACATTGGAATCTGTTATAACCTGTCTGGTGGCTACTTCAGAATTTAGAGCGTAGGATTTTTATGAGACCAAAAGATTCCATGCTATATGCCTCATACAATTTTGTAAAAGTGTATGACGCAGCTGTACACCAAGAAGGTTATGTGAATGGTGGTGTCTTCAGCACTTTACTTCGTTGAAATATTAATTAAGTATAATGAGCATCATATGAGTTAAACTAGCACGAGGTCATTGGTGTTCTCTCTAAGCATCACTTTGTGAGTTGTAATGGTAAATGAAGGCCTTCTTATTCATTTGAGTTTACACTCTGATGTTAGTTTATAAGTTGGGTTATTATATCGATACTATCCCATCATTGTTGCCTTTGCTGAATGCTTGTTATCACAATCAATTCTTTGGCTGCATAGTTAGTCAGAAGTTGTCATAGTTGCTTGATAAGCTCATATATAACTTTCCCTAAAAATTCCTTGTATATAACAAATAGCTTATTAGATATGTATTTTTTGCTAATATAGCTCTCAAAGGCTCTCCAAACAAGAAGAGTTTTATCCTCGCTGCAGTCCAAGATATTCAGCTCCTCAATCTCGTGATACTCCTCCTAAGAGAGGTGTGTTTCTTTTCCTCATTTGAATGTGTGAACATAATTTAAGAATTGTGGTGTGCTCTTTCCTTAAGAGAATCTGCTCAATAGTGCCATTTTTTTTTTGCATATATAACAAACATAATTACGTTTATCTTTAAACTAACTTAATAGAAACATCACAGTTTGTAGCTTATAAGGATTTTAGTTCTACCACGTGTAGTTTCTAAGGAAGTACATGCTTCTTTGACGTCTCCCTTATAGACACTGGTATTGCTAGTGAGAAGGACTGGGGAATCAATTTGCTGGATGAAAAGGTCAATGAATCTGGCACAAATGAAGATGGCAGTACATGGTACAGGGAAAGTGGAGAAGACCTCGGTGAGAACGGATATAGGTGCCGGTGGGCTAGGATGGGAGGTCAAAGTCAGGATGGTTCCACCGAATGGAAAGAAACTGTATGTTTTGGCCTCCTTTTATTTTAACAGACAAATAGCCTGTGTTGATTGAAGTTGGTGGTTGTATTGTGGAAGTGGTTTTCTCTAAATCTTATCTGCTAATCTTATTCAACCTCTGTTTTCTTAGTTTTTTCATAATTGAATAATTGATCCTTCTCTTTTGCGAGTGAGACATAGGATTTTGTTTCATGCTGTTAAGTTTTTTTGTTTCAACACTGAAGTAAAAAAAGAAGATAAAAAATTAACAAATAAGAAATAAATGCTTTTTACAAATCACTGTTTCTATTGTGTAACACACAAACACGGAAAATATATACATACATATATCTACATCTTTATCTATATATGTGTGTATGTTTGTATAATATGTTTTAGATACAATTGAAACTTTGATCAAGTCAATGACTCAAAATTGATAATATTTTATCACTGATCTAAACTGTTAAACATAATTTCCTAGAAACTAGAGCTTTCCTGCCCAGGGATCAAGTGGTCCCAAACTTTCAATTTTGATTTTTGAACAATTCAAAACAATTGCATCATTTTAGTGTTTACAGCTTTGATTCTTAATTGAGACATTGTGTGCAATAAATGATTGTGCTACCCTTTTAGCGCAATCTTGTGGCCCTTTGGTGGATAGGTAAAAGACAGTGAATATTGACTATTGTTGTTTCTAGACACTCTCCTGTGTATTTCTATGTAAACTAGCTGCTTCAGAACCTCTTAACTCATTAATATTCAATTTTCAAGGAGGTTTACAATTAAAAATAAAAGAAGCATTTTACAAAGTATCTTCTTTGGAAGGCTACAAATAATTTAAAGGACCACCTAAAGACATCTTAGTTAATCCACTACAAGTGTAAGAAGTAAACAGGATTCAAATGTTGCCAGTTGAAACCCTTGCCAGAATTCCAAGTTCAACTCTCCCTTTATTTTTTTAACTGAAGCTCGTGAAGCTCTTTATTTATTTATTTTTGGAGGATAGCAAAATACATACCATCCTTATAAGGTTTCATGCCACTATCTACTGGATAATTACATCAGTATTAACCCAGGAATTTACTTTGACTTTTGCTAATCTACATGGCAGTGGTGGGAGAAAAGTGATTGGACTGGATACAAGGAGTTAGGTATGTCGTTTTCTTATTTAATAACATGAAAATGTGTCCGTCTTATACTTCATGTTTGAGAACTTCTGCAATCTGCATTTTTTCATATAGAGCTAGTTAGTCTCTACATTCTTAATGTTTTCAAATGTAGTTCTTCAATCTGATGTTCTTTGAGAAATGAGGATGAACTTGTACCTATTTTAGAGTATAGAAATGTTTTTGCTAAATAAAGCTGAAGATCTTGCCAATCAGACATGATTTTTTAGACTTGAATTCCTGTATAATCATCTTTTACAGGAAAGCTTAAAAGATTTAGGGGTTTCTGTTGGCCTATTGAACAAAGTACAGTTTTCTGCAGACAAGTAAAAATTAAAGAAAAAAAGTAGAAAACCGGCCAAAAACTGTTAGCATTTCAGTCATCAAGCAAAATTTAACACACAATTCTTATGACCTAGTATGCCATATGTTTGGAAATGATGTTTGAGTCACTTGCTGTAGCAACAAAGTTGCATGTGAAAATTATTTATGGCATCTCATTGTGCTTCAGTCTTGCTTGGATTTCCTTCTCTCTCTCTCTCTCTCTCTATATTTGTTGTTTCCCTGTTATTTGGAATCCTGTTCTGCCAGTGATTTCATGGATGGATGCCAAAAGATGCTAATTCTAGTCACTCTAATCATCTTGAACTAATGAGGAAAAGGTGTTACAATTTCAAAATTTTCTACTTATTATTAGTGGCTTCTTTTCATGTTATTCATTATAGGTGCAGAGAAATCTGGGAAGAATGCAGAAGGAGATTCATGGTGGGAAACATGGCAAGAAGTTATGTACCAGGATGAATGGAGGTAGCAGTTTATTTTGTTAGTAATGTACTGTGTACATGATAAGAGAGGATATATATGCCTTGTCACAAGAGAAAATTTGGAAAGAGAATAACTTGATAGTGGAAGTATGAAACAATAGATACATATTAGATGTAGTAATTATCATGGACAATCCCTGCTATATCTGCCGGTGACTGCGACAGAGCAGTAGAAGGCCAGAACTTTCTAAATCGGTATGAGATATTTTTCCAGTTTTACCAGAAAATTGGAAAAAAAGGGAGAGTTTTGAATAAGTGAAAGTGCCAATCATTGAATAGTAGACCATGTAGATCTACCTCTTAATATGACATCTTATTCAATGCCGTCCAAATTTGAGGTAACAAACTGTAATAACTAATAAGATAGTCATCTGCAACAACAGTAACCTTGCGAGGATAGAGAGGAGTGCAGAGAAACAAGCAAAATCAGGCGTAGGAAATGCTGGGTGGTATGAGAAATGGTGAGGAGGAACTTTTCTTTTTTTCAGATTTAGTTATTTTTCCATTATGGGCTAATAATTTCCAAAATATATCTGCTTTTAGGTGGGAAAAGTATGATGCGAAAGGCTGGACAGAGAAAGGAGCTCATAAGTATGGAAGGCTCGATGAACAATCATGGTGGGAGAAATGGGGAGAACATTATGACGGACGGGGTTTTGTACTTAAATGGTTAGCTTATTTTTTCCATTTACCTTCGAAATAAATATGTCATGAGTTCTCTGTAAATTCTGTGGTGCTAGGCTTTTCCTCCGAAATAAATAGGCTTTTGTTTCTATAATCCAATCTAGGTGGGCTCATTCATCAAAAGATATTAATGGAAAGCTAAGCCCTTTTGATCAATTATTTGTCAAGATTGAATTCAATCCCCTGCGAGGGCATGGTTCTTTGTTTTTCCTTTTCTTTTTTCTCTTTTTGCTACCTCATGATTTAACATCAGGCTTCCTTTAACATGTCCCAAGTTTTTCAGCTGTTATAAGATTGGAGAGTACCTTGGCAAGACGATTTCTTTTTCAGTGGAAAGTAAATTCATGAAACTTATATAGGTATTGTACAGTTAAAGGGTAAGAGAATCAATGTCTTACTATACATTGAATGCACAGCACGACATAATCTATGTCAGGATAGAGGAGGTTATCAAAACAGTAATTTGTTTTTGTCACTGTCCTGTTTCTGGGCTCCACTGTCTAAGACTTGAGATACTGGTTTGGAATAAAATTAGAAGTTGGCCTTTATGTTGTTCTAATTATGCTTAATATGGTTTAGATTTTTTTCATGTTTCAATATCTAACCCATTCTTTCTGCCTCAGTAAAGAAATTCCTTATATCCAGTCATTTATAGCTGATACTCTGAAACTTCTTTCCATTGCTAATAAACAACTTGTTTACTTTATTGTGTAATCTGGTGAAACTCTTTAGAAGCAAATTAATAAAGTACAACTAAAGACCTCTTTTTCTACAGGACAGATAAATGGGCAGAAACTGAATTAGGCACCCGATGGGGAGACAAATGGGAGGAAAAGTTCTTTACTGGAATAGGTTCACGACAAGGGGAGACATGGCATGTATCTCCCAGTGGTGAACGTATGTTTTGTTCCCTTTAGAAAGTAGAGCAACAAAATTCCTTTCCTTTTTATATTAATACATCTCATTGTTAGTCATTTAATTTGTCCTTGGCTCTTTTAGCTCAAGTATTCAATACGTTTTCTTCTTTGTATGCATCAAAAGTATAAATTATCTCTCAGTATGTTCCATGGCAACATAGAAGCAGTACTTCAAGTTTTCTGCACATCCGACTGCTTTGTATACAGACCAGCAGTTATTACACTACTTCTATGATATTGTATGTGAAATATATCCAAGTGCTACTGAATTTTCTCTTCCAAGTGTTATTCTAATTTTGTTGGTTCGTTCTATTGTTTCTTCCCAGAATCTTGTCAGCTCAATCACCTGACAGGGTGGCATTATCTCAGGGTTTTACTGAAAATAAATATCAATTATAAAGTTTACTGTTGTGGAGCCGTGTTAAAATCATTAGGGCTTTGTCTTTGTATATTATAACTTCATGGAGTTTACTCATTAAGTTGTTCGTATTTTGTCATCATGATTTGTAATGTTCACCTTCATATTTCATTAATCAGTACCTGCTTCTCTATTCTAGGTTGGTCAAGAACTTGGGGAGAAGAGCACTTTGGAAATGGGTATGCTTTCAGGATCTTATCATTTCACTTCTTTGATGGCTTTTTTTTTAAATCTTTGATAATTATATTAAGGAACTTGACCAGTAGCCAAAGGACTCAGCCGTGTAAAAATGTAAATATTTCTAGTTTCCTCTTCCTTTCTGAAATTTTAGTATCCTTGATGAAAGTGCATAGATCTCATAATGTTATAGTATATGATAATAATTTAAGATGTCCTCTTAGGACTTGTTTACTTGAGGTTATGCTTAAAAATGACTGGAATACTTCTTGCTGCTGCTACAAGTCATCATACTCTTGATAACTTGGGGAGTGACATTGTTGATTGTTCTTATCAATTTATGTTTCAGGAAAGTACATAAATACGGTAAAAGCACTACAGGAGAAAGCTGGGACATTGTTGTAGATGAAGAGACTTATTATGAGTAAGATGGCTCTTAATATTCCTAATGCAACTATATACTTGTCTTTCTACATGGAATACTGAAAATGCTTTATGCTAGAGGACATCTTTCGAGAAGAAACATGCTATAGTATTTGAATTATATTTTCAAAGATGAATCTAATTACACTGTATTGCTTTCTCATGGAAGAGCTGAACCTCATTATGGATGGGCGGATGTTGTTGGAGATTCTACTCAGTTATTGTCTATAGAACCCCTGGAAAGGCCACCAGGAGTGTATCCAAGTCTTGATTTTGGTTCTTCACCACCGCAGACAGGCGATCCACCCGACACACTGCCTCCCCCTATGCAGTGAAGAAAGAGGTGGTGGTCCTAACTTATTTCGGACCCCGATTTTGTTTCCAAGGAATTCTTTGTAGAAAATGCAGCTGGAATCTCACCCTCCAGTTCAATGGTTCCTTCATTCTTTGAAAATTTTCCTTGCCCGACACTTATATAGATTTGCTAGTCTTTCCGTACTGTATCTATCAAAGATTAATGTTTAGGTATCTCAGAAATTGTGTCAAAATTCCGTTGATGATTAGGTTTTCTTATGTCCAGAGGCAAGATTACAATTTCAGTCTGAATAGTGAATACTCATCTTTCTGCGAGTTTCAGTTTTACCCTTAAGTCTCATATACAACTGTCATAAAAAAATTCTTTTCCGTCACACCAAGAAGGCCTTCATTACATTCCCACTTGTCCGAATATTATGAGCAAGTATCCAACAATATGCTTGCCGAAGGAGGAAAAGAGGAAAACGGTAACCTATTACAAGAAATCGTTGGCTTGCTATTAGAAATAGGTTTATTATAGTTGTTGCTCAGTATCATTTTTACTCCTTAAAAAAAAGCACTTACACTCCCTAAATTATTTAAATATATTACTAAGCTTAATTTATCAAATACTCCTTAAAATTTTTGACTAACTTAATATATGGATAAAAATACTCAATCTTCATTAATAGCCTCCGATAATTTCTCTAAAAAAATTAAACTCTAAATCAATCTTCTTTTATTTCTTTGAAAGTTCACTTCTTTATGACCTCTACGATAATGTTTTTTTTTTTTTTTTTTTTGAGGAAGTAAAAATAATACAGAGCGATAGTAATTGAGAAAATCAAAATGTAATCAACCCATTAGAAATTCATCCTTTTGTGATTAAGGATCATCAAAAGGCAACTTTTATGAATTTTATCAAAAGGTATCTCAATTGTTCTCTTAACAAACTGCAGGATAACCAAATTCATGACCAAGCAAAAATCCATTTACAAGACATGAGAACAGCAATGCAAAAATTAGAACAGGTGAAAATTTTCTACTAACCCAATGGATAATGAATGCCACACTGGAAGAAACCTGTAGGCAGAATTGCCTCCGGTAATGTACATTAAAACTTCAGAAAAATCAAATGAATCTCCAAGTTTGCCGCTCGGTTCACGCCTGGGTAGGCGAAGAACTACTGTACATTTTGCTCACTTGCTCCACCTATACATAACTATTCTGAAGCTGCTTTTCCAAAGAGAGGAAAATCTTGTTGAAGAACAGATACTCACAAGTCAAAGGATAAATTATTTTGATCTATGGACATCTTCATGATTGCTCCTGACTGATAAATATCTCCTCTTGAAAGATAAGCAAAGAATGATTGCTTTTCTCACTTCGCTATTTACCATCCATCTGACACATTTTCTGCTCTTTGTTTGTCTATGGAAAAGAACCGAGAAAAAATAATATGCAGCAGCTGTTGTGCAAAGATTCTCTGGAGAGGAATGCTGAAATAAAGAAGCCAACAAAAGACTATCTAATTAGTCTGAAATCAGTTCTTCAAAACTTGAATCCTCAGATCTGATAAATATGTCATCCTCTGAAATTTTTCCATTGGTCAAGTCACTTCCCAAAGGTGCATTTTCTCCATAATCCAAATCTTTCCAATCTAACTCACTATTTCGATCTCCAGCACTGTTACTTGAATACCCCTTATCATTTTCACTACCATCATGGGTTTGAATATGAGAAGTGGAATCTACTGACATCTTAGAACTCTCACATATGCATGCCAAAGGATTCTCATGAAATTCACCCGTGCCAGGTCTAACCTCGTTAGGTTCCCCCATAAACCCTTTTTGAAACGTAAGAATTTTGGATGTGAATGCGTCCCAAGTCATGCTTGTTCGATTCAGAAAAAGAGAGTAAAGTTTTTTAGCATTTGGTCTAATGGTCCTTTTGTGCCCGTAGTATCTCCTGTGGTGATATCAGATAGAACAGCATGCTGAGAAATACTTCTCATGAATCAATTCGTAATGAAGGAAATTTTGAGCATACCTCCGACCAGCCAATATCTTAGCCATGTTCCCATTGTTGTTAGTTACGAAAGCATCACTGCCATCGCATACAATGAAATCAAGAGCAGCCATGCGAGACGAGAATGACAAGAAAGGCGCCAGCTCCTCCTGGCTTGCTAGTGTTTCTTTTGAATGGAAGTTAGGGAAGAGTGCCTTCAGAGGGGCCAGTGTGTCCTCTCCTCCATATACCTCTCCAGATGCGACATAGATGTGAACATCACTGCTGAATCCCAAGGCACGCAGCATATAGCCTACTTCTTCAGGTGTTAAAGGGCATTTACCATGCCTACGCTCCTTTTCAGGGTTGCTCATCTACAGAAGATATAACAAACTACTAAATCATGCAGTAGAGTTGCTTATAGTGCCATCACCAACCAAGATAAACAGCTTCCTTACATGTAAAGTTTTCCACCTTTTGCGTATCGCCCCCAACTCTTTCCTCTCTTTTTCCCCACCTCCATAGTAGCATCCAGAGAAGGCAAGCATATCGGGCTCAAACCTGCCAAAATAAGCAGTTCACCAATGGAACTCTAGAATTGCATCCTCAATTGCAGTATCCCTTCATGAATAAGTTATTATATTGATTCAAGAACAATTTATTTAAAACTTAAAGAGTGATCAAAGATAATGGAGTGAGTGTAAGGATAGCTATGAATCAGCAGATTGAATCTTCAAAAGAAACTCACTACTGACAGTTTTAACACCTAAAATGCTCTTAGAATGACATATGACAAAATAGGAGAGGATGTGTCAGACAAATAGAATGTCAGGACAATATGGGCCATGCATATGACAAAGCTGAGTTGATTATAGCAAGCTTTCATGATGCTCAAAGATCAGTTTAGTTCACGACACAGGTTGGAACCAACGGTATGTTAATAACCATAAAGAAAAATACAACATGTGTTGTTTGATGAGCAGGATTATGTAAACATTGACATGGATTATAAGAAGGCCAATTATAGTATTTTTTAATAGTGTACCTCAGGTGAAGAGCAATAAAATGCCCTCCTTTTCCCTTCATTCTGCGGATCAGGGTCTTTCCCATTTCTAGTATAGGATCTGTGAATTTTAAAGCATGATAATTAACTCTACACCTCAACTTCTGGAGATCGGTCTCCAACTTATTTGAAAGCCTGTAATCGAACTTCTTCAGCTGAACGACCTGTATTATTATTGAACAAATATGTCAGGTTTTGCCCATGTACATGGGTCCAAAAACTTGTTACATAACCCAGGACGTGTATATGCTAAAAGAAGAATGTAATCCTTAATGCACAAGCTAATTGAAATCATAAGTTCCATGATTACAATGTAAATTCTCCTATATAGTTTTGCAAGATGTTTCTATTCAAAGCACTGTACATATTACACAGAAGTCCTCTAAGAATCTGAAATTCTTACGTGTTTTAGAAGCTCCTAATATACAATACCTACTTAAAAAACTATTTTCCTTGATCCCTGAACAATTCTGTTCCTCAGTACCTTTCACTTTGTTTCCAGCCAATTGCAACAGAGAAACGGAAACTTTTGCAACTAGAAGAACAAAGAAATAATTTATCTGAAGGACCTAAGACTGTCAAAGGAGTATGTCTACAATCAATAGAACACATCATAGCTAAGCCCTGAGGCCTAATGTATCAGGAGGAATCATTATAATAAAGTAAAATAACAGCTAGGAAAACAAGACAATAATGTTCATTCAATATTCATGAATATCAATCCATATCTTGTCAATCCCAGCCAGCTCAACATGTACATCTGTCATCAATTGTTCATTCAAAAGGTTAGATCCTGTCATAACACCAGCTTTACAAAGCCTCTCTCTTTTATCTGATTTTCCTAAGAATCAATAACAAATCAAGACGACACTTTATTTGAGAGACTGACTGCAAAGTGAAAATCTTATCATGCTTTACCAACAATAACTCCAGGTCCACAATAGTACACCAGAACACAAAATAAAGACTTGTATTACCAGTTACTTGGCAACATACAAAATAATAGAAGTGCTAAAAAAAAGATAATGAGATGCAAGATGGTAGCGTTCTCATTTGCTTACGTAACAAGAAAAGGAAATGCAGTTAAGAAGCTAGGATAGACAAGAAAGCAGAACGAAAAACATGATTAGTGTATACATAAAGAATGATACTTACGTGCTTTTTCAAAAGAGCAGGTAGGACGCGATTATGATAGCATTGTGGAGAACATTTTCTGGGTACAAGCATACTATAAGGAGTTGCAGCAGCTTTTGCAAACTGCTTTGGCAGTTGTTTTATGATTTTAACATCTTTCGAGAGAGAAGTTATGAACCAGTCGACATCAAAAATCTCAGAAAAATGACTGCAAAATAGGATAACAAGCAAACGAACAAATGCGAATACATGATTGTTTAAGGTGATTTTTAAGCAACAGATCGATAGCAGTAGAGCAGACCGACAAACCTAGCATCCTGCCAAAAAGATCTCTTGTCCAGCTTTGGGACAACAAGTGTCGCATTCAGAATGCGTGCAACAACAACAGCATTTATAATCTGAAATTCCACAATTAGCATAAGTTCTCCATCAGTTACCTCATGTGGCATTTCTATGAAAGCATGGAAAATAAAGTTCACCAATGACATGATTATAATCCTATCATTTAAATGAGTTATCAAGATAAATAGATGTCGAGAATAGAAAGAGCAGATCCTGTGTATTATATTTCAACTTCAATATAATTAATGTCCGGTTATAAATCTCAATTTAAATAGCATCTCAGCATCCAATACTTCTTTTACCAAAAGAAGGTTCTCTAGACTCTAGAATAAGGACATGGCTCACAGTGTTCACGGTCAATCAGGCAACCTTGTTTAATAAG
Source organism: Typha latifolia (assembly GCF_019914945.1). NCBI lineage: Eukaryota > Viridiplantae > Streptophyta > Magnoliopsida > Poales > Typhaceae > Typha > Typha latifolia. The sequence continues at coordinate 11,534,950 of NC_133093.1, read as the reverse complement.
TGGAACATAAAAGGATTCAAATCTAATTGATTACAGTATCTTGCTCACATACCAAAAGCAGCAATATTGAAAGGAATTAAGACGGCAATTTATCTTACCCCTGTTCGTTGTTGATTTAATCCTCCACTGGTTGCAATCATCAGGTACCTATTCAGGTGAGTGATGGCTTCGGTTGCTGTAAGCAAGAACTGATTAAATACTTATCAGATAACTGCATTTCTTCCACAAAAAAGGTAATGTTCATCAGAATATCTTATCCCTAATATATCAGGTAAATAGCAACATAACGTTTAACACTAAGTTTCCCATCAATCTTAATTTATGAAATGGAAAGAAGAATAAAGAAAGTAATAAAGAAAGCACAAAGATAAATTATGAACAAAATTTCCATCTTTATACTCACACCAGAGATTCAAAATTACCAAACACCAACACTTCTATATGTATGAACGAATTAAGCACGCCATAAAATATATATATATAAAATCCAAACTAGAACGTACTCGCAAATCCACTGGTCGCGTTGCTGCACCCATAGAAATATTTCGACAGCTCCGATCCCCAAAGCTCATCTCCCTTGCCTCCTCCATCCTAAAAGCCCAAACAAAAAAATGTAAACAAATTAACACCAATTTAATAAAGCCCAATCCCACCGTTGCATTAACAAGAATATGATTCAACGAACATTAACACGGAATGCATCGGCACCAGCAACATTCTTCTGCAGCTCCACCGGATTCTTCAGCTGTAAAAACATAGTAAGAACAACCATTAGAGATCCCTTCCGGATAAAATAAGGAATGCCCAATTCCCAAAACGGTAGATTGAGACGAATACCAAGAGAGACCAACTCCTAGCACGGCCGCTTTGGTATGGTGGATTGGGGAGCGGAGGGTGGTCGAGGAGCGGCGGCGCGAGGAAGGAGTAGAACGCGACGACGCCGAACAATAGCAGCGCGGCGGCGCTCATGGCGACGGTAGCCGGCACTGCCGGAATCACCCACCTACCGTGGTTGCGCCGGCGGCGGAATCCCATCTCCCTCCTCCTCTCTGTCCTTTAAGCTGTCAAAAACTCTTCTGTCTCTCCCTCTCTCTATATGTACCAAATATCGGACCGGTACGTAGCAAGAGAATCGTAACGGCGACAAATGGTAGAAAGAGAGCAACCTTTAATAAAGAAATGCATATACTTTTAAGAAATTAATTGGTATATAGGAAGGTGGTGACCGATTAAATTAAATCCTGGCTTTAAACTTTTTCGAGTTGGAAATTACTAATTAGTGAGGAGGATTTATACTAACAACGACGGTTATCCTCCTCTCGGATAAGGCCGGCACGAAGATTAAAGCAAAGACAGGCAGGGCTAATTTTGGGGATTAGGTGAGCCGGTAGTTGACCAAGATTACGAGACTTATGGGATTAGTTTATTTTCAAACTTTTTTCTTTTATTTAAAAAAAAGGCGTTTTGATCGATGTGGAGTTTAGTCTTTATTATTATTTATCCAAATTCATCCCACTTTTTTTTTCCCTCTCAAATATCTGTATCATTTTTTTAATAAAGTATTAAAACTTTATATTAGTTTGTTAAGAACTACCAACTAAAAACGAGAGATAGTTACGTACTCCATGTCTTATTCTAAGATTAATTTTGGCGCACTTGAAAATAATATGTGCGTGCTCATGTGAATGCACATGGACTATGGCGTCAAATAATAAGTTTTAAGATTAATTAGATATCTCTTCAAGTATTTCTTCAAGCATTTAATGAAGTAAACGCTAGGTACGCTATGTTCATTATTTTATTACTCTTTAACTTATGTGTTTGTACTTTATGAAGACATTATGGTCACAAATCCCAGTAATTAGTATAAAGTATTATGGTGCTGCAAACATATACTCAACTCAAATCATAGGGGCTTTATGGGCGTATAAATCTTTGGTTTTGGTCTTTAAGTATCGATTGTAGTGACATACTGGCGTGGGAAATTTGTATTTAACATCCTGTGTTTTTATTTTATTAGGGAAATTTTCTATCCAAATATGTACTACGCAAACATATAATTAATTCACAAGAGCAGCAGTTGATGGAGATGACAGTGGCTCTAAAACATTTAGATCCAGATCGAAGGAAAAAGGAAAAGAAATTTAAAAAAAAAAATGTAAAACATAATAACTGTAGAATTAGGATTAGGTTTAGAGAAATTTATATAACACCTCATCTTTTAATAAAATTATAGTTTATACTCTATATTTTTACTATTTATAAATTGGAATTTATAATTTAGCGAATATGTGTAAAAAATATTAGAGGTAAACTATACTAAAAAAATTATAAAAATATTCTCAACCAAGTCATACTGAAGATGATTGGATTAATTTAAAAGTTAGGTCATTTTAAAAATAAAATATTTCTACATAGCGAAAATATTTTTATGATGTTAATTCAAATTTAACTAGGTTATTTTCTGCGTATATTTATCAAATTAAATAGGGGTCGATTTTATAAATAATAAAAATATAGTATGTGAATTATAATTTTGTTTAAATGCAAGGTGTTACATACAAATTTTTCTTAGATTTAAATTACGTGTCGAGTTTTAAAGACGGGAAGGCAGAGGCGTCCCAGTTCGAATCAAGTAGGGGTGGGGGGTTGGGTCCATCAAACGTTCAAGTGCTGATATAATGAAAAGCGAAAAGAGAGCACGTGCTAGATGCTACGACGAACTCTCTCTCATCATCTCATCTCGTCACCAAACTAGGAGCCTGGAGCCTCCTTCACTGGACAACTGGACACCACGAAGAACAAGAAAAGCTATTCGGGAATTTTGCATTTTAAACCTCTTTAGGTTGGTCCAAATGAAAATGGACCTTTTTCTATGATTGCAGCAGTACAAGTTGGTTATTGGAAATATTAGTTTCGTGAATACCAAGCAAACAAGTGGGGATGACAACTGAACCATCCCATTCATCTTTTCACCAAAATAAAAAATTATATATATGTATATATATTATTCAATTGGAAACATTGAAACATTATTGCATTTGGACTATGTCTCTGTCCTTATATACCTAAACAGCTCGTAGAACTAACTCCAATGAGAATTATCTTTCTGTTTGCCATGGGGTTGTCTGCCTCACTAGCTTACCATATTTCACCGACTCTTCTAAGTCGGTGGCTAAACGAGCCTGAGGCTAAACGAGCCTGAGCTTGAGCTTGAGCTTAGCTTGAAATAAATTTTTTAGTCTTTTTATTAGGCTCAGGTTCGATTCCGAGCCTGAGTTTAAATTGAACCTATTATCAAGCTTCATTTAAGTCGAGCTAGTTTGAGTTGAACCGAGTCAATTCAAGCCTCTTGCCTGCCAATGGAGGAGGACGACATGGCGGCTGCTTAGATAAGGAGGGCGAGGCGGAGCTTAGAGGACAAGTGCCGACTGCCGAAGGAGTAGGAGGTGAGGAGGGATGTGGGGTGTGAACGTGGGGTTGAAAATTTGGGATATTAGATTTGGGGATTAGGGTTTATGATTTTATATCAAGCCTATCGAGCCAAACTTAAGCGAGCCAGCTCCAGCTCAAGCTCGGCTCGATATTAATATCGAGCCTCTTTCAGCGGCTCAGGCTCGACTTAGTTCTGACCGAGCCGAACTGGACTCGAACTTCAGCTGAGCCGAGCCCAAGCCGCTCGTCAAGCTTAACACCCTTATCAGCGGTGAATTGAGGAAACAAAACTTAAAACCATAAAAATGAGTGAGCTCTCAGTTTTATTTAACATGATATAGTAAAATTCGCATGTAACAACATATTCTTTAACTAAATTATGATTTATATATTTATAAATTGAGTTCTATAATTGATTTAGTAAATATATGCTAAAAATGCCATGGTTAAATTTAAACTAACATCTTAAAAAGTATTCTATTAAGTATAGATATTTTATTTTTAAAATAACTAAAATATTCTTAATACGACTTGATAAAAAGTATTTTTTATAATTTTTTTAGTATAAATCTAACAGCAAGTATTTCCTAATAATATAACAACACAGTCACTTTTTCCGAGAGTCATAAGTTTAAAAATCCAAATTTATTTATCCGTGATACTAACATATATAGTTCTACATTACAAAATCATACAATGATAATAAACGGAGTAGTAATTAATTGCTGGAGTGTGCACATGGTTTAAATGGAGTGCGATGGGTATTGGGTTCTTTTTGGTGGCAACTTGTCATTGGAAATGGGTGCAAAGAGAAGGAGACCCCACCGGCCACGCGGTCGAGCTCAAGTTTCCATATAGTGCCGGAGTGAGTCATTGAGTGCTTTTAAAGAATATGCTCATATCTTTTGGGCTCTTGTCAGGATGAAACCAGCATATACACGTCACTTTCTTTTCTTCTTCTTCTTTTTTTTAAAAAAAAAAGAAAAGAAAATATAAATTAGATTCATTAAAAACAGTTGGCTAATCATCTACTAAATTAAAAACTAAGTATACTTTTAGTATATAAATTAGATAATTGAGTTAGTTATCTCAAAAATCATATATATGAGTACTTTATTAAACAAATTAATTTCTGTCACATATTAATAAAAACTCAAACTACGAACTATAGTGGTGACATATATATTTAGCGTATATAATGTATGAAAGCTTATTACCTCTCTCTTCTTCTTCATTTTTTTAATAGAAAAATTATATTTTATCATCTCTATCATTTTATCTTTATTATTTTACTATGTAAGTATTATATTTAAATTAAAATTGTTAGTTTTTTTTACTTATTTATAGGTTGAATTTAAAAATATATATTTAAAATAAAGTTGTAGAAAATTAGATAAGCTTCTCAACGTATTCATAATAATAACAATTAAATTGAAATAACAAAAATAAGACAAATATATATATATATTAAAAAGATTATTTAATTCTCTATAATTTTATTTTTAATGAGTAGCTTTAAATTCAATATGATTGGTCAAATATAGTAAAATAATAATAATTATATGGTATAACTACAAAAGAATAAACTAAATTTAGATCTAATGCAGTGAGTAATGTATATTTATATATATATATATATATATATTTTTTTTTTTTCTTTTTTGTTAACTCAATCTTATCTAGATCTGGGAGAGAAGTTCTAGGCCATGGATTTTTGGGTTTGACATTTAAGAGGCCAGCCCAAATTAACTTTAGTTCTTCTTAGATTTTTAGAGTGGTGGCCTTCTTTTTAGCTTGGACAAAGCCCAAGTTTAAATTCCTAGAGGCTAGCCCAGTTGCAAGTGGAAAATGGAGAAATTTTCTAAGTACCACCCTATGGTTTAGTGCTTTTGTTATTAACACCAGTCTTTTGAACTATTTTTAATACACCCCTTCCTTGTGTTAATAATTTTCACATTCTTGGTTTGACTAACTGCCCTTAATCTTAGACTTAGACTATAGTTTGTTCTTTAATTCCCCTCAGATAATTTCTAACTTAACCCCGTAGTAACTAAATATATTAAAATATTCTTGAGGAAAATTAGAAGTTTCTGAAGAACTTTAGATTTTGTAATGCTGTTTTGGTTAAGAATATTTTAAAAATCAAACGGAAAAAAGAGGTCAGAATGTTTTAGGTATTTAAAATAAATAAGATTTAGTATCCTAATGACATGTTTATATTAAGATACTATTTTGTTATAGAGATGTTAATTTAAATTAACTTAAGATATGATATAAAAATTATATTAAAAAAAGAGTGGAATCGCATATAGCTCAAAAATAAGATCCACAGTAACATCCTACTTAAAAGGGTTTGGATTATAAAATAAAATAAAAACTCAGGGACGACGTAGGGTGTTATTTGAGTGAAAATTATAATTTACACTTTTTAAACTCGAGGTGCAGAGGCTAATTATAAATCTATGGTATTTTTATTTAATTTTATTATATCCACAGATAAGGAGAAAACCTCATTTAGCGTAAGGTCACAATAATAACCTGTGCTTTCTTATCAACATAATACAGATGTATCCCGAACTCTGGTCCACCTCACACGCTTCTTCTCTCCCATTATGCCGCACCCACCAATCCATTCCCCACGAGGACCACACGGGTCAACCAGTCAACTCGCACCATCCACACTTAAAAACAAGACACCGCCCTCTCGACGACCAGAGAGTCCCAAAATGAGGTCTCTCTTCTCTGCCGCCTTCTCCTTCTCCCTCTTCCTCCTCCTCAGCTCGGCGCAGGCGGTCAACTTCACCTGCAACTCCACTTCCACCGCCACGTGCCAGGGCCTGGTCTCCTACCTGGCGGTCAACTCCACCACCTACGCCGCCATCCAATCCCTCTTCCAGGTCACATCCCTCTCCTCCCTCCTCGGCGCCAACGACCTCCCTCTCTCCACCTCCGCGAACCGGACCGTCTCGTCCGGCTCCACCGTTCGGATCCCGTTCCCGTGCAAGTGCTCCAACGGAACCGGAAAATCCGACAAGGTGCCGGTCTACACGGTCAAGCCCGGCGACACTCTCGACGCGATCGCGCGGAACAAGTACGAAGAATTCGTGACCTTCCAGGAGATCGCGGACGTTAATGGCATACCCAACCCTAATACGATCGACATAGGGCAAAAGGTGTGGATCCCACTTCCGTGTAGCTGCGATCCGGTCGGAGGAGAGGCGAAGGTGCATCTGGGGTACGTGGTGGCCTCCGGGAACTCCGTAGCTGGGATCGCCGAGGAATTCGGTTTGGCCGACGAGACGCTCTTGAAAATTAACAGGATCGCCGATCCGACGAAATTGCTCGCCGGTGCTATTCTTGATGTGCCCCTGCGCGGTATGACCTTTTTACCCTTCAATTTTTTTTATTTCACATCGTATATTTATTTCGTATTTCACTTTACACTAATCTCATATCGACCCTCGCTATTTTCATTAAATCCTACAATACGCCCTATTTGGGTGTTTGTTTCAAATTGACATACATAAGGATTGGTTAGGATGGTTTTTAGTATTTTGTTAAAGTTACAGGGGTTAAATAAAAAATTGTAAAAAAAAAAGGAATATGATTAGGTCTAAATTTAGTTCAGCCCATGTTTTATTTATGTCATTTTATTCATAATATATTTAAACTAAAACTGTTACTTCTTTTATTATATTTGATCATTCTGTCAATTTTATTTAAATTTACTGATTAGAAATAAAGTTGTAAATAATTTTTTCAACGCATCACATAATAAAAATATAATAAATATATTGAACATATGTATATTTCTTAATATTTTTATTAATTAGGTATTATTTTAAATGCATGGAAAATTTTATCCAATTATTTATAATTTTACTTTTAAGAAGTATTTTAAGTGCTATGATCAAATATAAAAGAATAAATAATAATTTTAGTTTAAATATAAATATAAGGAAACGACTTGTAAAATGTGACTTATCATATCAAGTTGGGTGTCAAATGAAAAATAAATACTTTTATGTTGGGTTGGGGAGAGAGATATTAACTTATTAAGTGCAAGTGGAAAGCAAACCATTAATGTTGTTCTTCTATTTAGTTTTTCTACTTTGACTTTTACGTCTCCAGCAGTGCAAAAAGTTGACTAAGACTTGAATAATCTTGTACTAGGTTTAAACTTTATATTAAAGTTTAAAGCTCTTTCATCGAAGTGCATAGGATTTGATTCTTTCTCGTTTCCTTCTCTCTGACTTTTATGAGGAAGTGATGGGAAGTATGCACATTGTGCAATTAGTCTTGAATGCTATTGATTCCCAGTTGGATAACTTACTTTCCCACTTATTTCTCTATACATATCAAAGCAAGTTGATAAGAAGTGCTCCACTTTGAGACTAAATAAATCTGGAAACATATCAGAATTGAGTAATGAGAATATCATACAATTTCAGCCAATTATGAGGTAAGTATTAAATTATCAAGTATATAAAAGAAATAAAAAATAAGTCTGCCTACATCTTTCAACTTTACTTCCTGGGTCGCAGTTGCGTATAAAGAATGGTTTAGAACTTTAGACTTTGTTCTATATTTCTCCTTTCACATTAATTTGCTTCAGGAGATGATGTAGATAGAATTGAGAGCAGTAACATTTCTTGGTACTTTGGTATTACAGTTTGTTCATCCTCCATTAACAACACTTCAGCAGACTACGGCTTAACCCTCCCAAATGGCAGCTATGCACTCACTGCTGATGACTGCATCCTCTGCAGCTGCAGTTCAAGCTCATACCAGTGAGTGTTTCCAAAAATCTCACCTTTGATATGATTAACTTATACTTCTTAGTTCTGGCTTGTTACATGGTTAAACTAACATTAGTACTGATAAATTGAATCAGATTAAATTGCAGCTTAAATCAAGCCAAGAGTTCCTCTACTTGCAATGCACCAAAATGCAGAGGGAATTTGTCTCTTGGTGACACATCCACCTCTGGTTGTGAAGTTACTACTTGTGCCTATACTGGCTATACTAATACCACTGGATTAAACATCCTTGCCATGGCTGTCACCAATCAAACCAAGTGCTCGAGTTAGTGTTTATTACATTAATCCTAGAACTCCCATTTTATTCTCTTTTATTATTTCTAGCATATTTGATTAGGAAAACAAGAGATCTTAACTTTCTTTCTTTTCTTTTCTTTTTCTTTTGATCAACAGATGGAGGATTGAGAGCGTCAGGATTGATCGAATCCATTTGGAGGATATCTTTCATCTTTATTCACATGATTTTGATTTGGGTTTGCTTTGTTTGATGTGAGGACTAGCTCTTTTCTGTTCTCCCCTAATAAGGATTAAGTTTGGTAATAAAAGCCACATTTAGGTGGCCCTTTTGCAATTTAAGATTGCACTATTGACTTGTTTTTGATACAAGAATCGACTTCATTGCAGAACGATCAAATTTAATTATCTAGTTAATTGATTTGAAACTATGTGAATAGTTGCTCTATCAAATAACATAGTTTGCTCTTAAACACCATTTCCCTTCAGGCTGCAAGAAGAAGTTTTGGGAAATTTAATAGAAACACCTCGGGTTTTTGCCCATATTATCAAAGTATTTTTAACGTATTACTAAGTTATATAGAAATCGAGCTCTTATATGTCCAATCAATAATAATTAAAAGATAAGGTGCTTTTAGTAATTTCCCGTAAATAGAAAGGGACATGTACGGGTACTCCAACGGAGGCCCCCTGGTTCTGTTGCCCTCCAATTTATTATTAAGAGCTACCAGTAACAGACATAAAATATAATAATTAAATAGACCCCCGAGGCTTAACAAAATAAAATTCTTATTATTTTTCAGACGTAATTAAAGTTTGGTGGTGCTTCTTAGTCTCATTATTTTACTAATTTAGTTTCTATTAGGAATAGTTACAACTATCGCAGTTTTCTATATATATATATATATATATATATATTTAAGAATCGCTCAAGTTTAGGCAAACATCTTCTTGAATTACCGAAACTATTTTCTACGTAATGGCTGATCGAAATCCTTGGCCTTCTCTTAGGCTTCTTCTGCTCCTCCTTACACCCGTTGTGCTCTCTATCATACTCTACAAGCCCCGAGACTTCGAGGCGGCGCCGCTCCCCGGCGACTACCCCTTCTCGGCTTCCCTGGCCGTGCCGCTCCGGCACGGCCGGGTTCTCGCCGCAGCCGAGAGGTTCGGGGAGGGAGTCCTCGTCGGCCCAGAGGACTTGGCTTATGATGGCGAGAGTGGCTATCTCTACACTGGTTGCTCTGATGGTTGGATTAGGAGAGTTAGGTTAGTCGGTGATGAGGACGACGAGCTCAAAGCGGAGGATTGGGTCCGAGTCCGCGGCCGGCCGCTGGGGATTGCGTTCGCGCCGGATCGTAGCCTAATCGTTGCGGATGCTTACGAGGTAATTGATTCATTTATTGGGGTGGTTTGTGTAAATATCAATATATCATCCCTGCTCCTGAGTAGGATAGATCTTGTCTTTGTTTGAGTGGGTGGAGCCGGATAAAGAAAGATTCTCACGCAATGTTTTGTTTTTAGAGCAATCATTGGATACTATCCGATTAGTTATTAAAATATATTTTTTAATAAATTATGGAGTATGCAAGATTTATCGATAAATAAATTAGATTTTTTTAAAAAAATATTACTTATTTTTATAATTATTTCCTTAATAATAAGAGTATTGATTTCTACTAAATTATTATTATTTTATATTTTATAAAAAAAATTAGATAGTTAAGAGAGATAAATAAAATATAACTAATTTACTCTTATAATTTAAAAATAATTGATACTTTCGATTAATTTTATTTAATATTAATTTTAATAGTTCTATTAGAGAGAGAAATTAATAATTCTTATTAAATTATGTATCTTATTCTTATTATCTTTCAGTTTTTTACTTTTAATATCTTAAAATATTTGAGTTCATTTTAGTATAACAACAGTGAACATAACAGAACTTATTTTGTTGTTTTAATAAAGGCAAAATATATTATTTTTCTTAATAAATTTTCCTATAATTGTAAGACTAATATATAGTAGATGACATATTAAAAGGGAAAACTTTTAATATTGCATAATTTACACCCATATTAAGATTACATGAATGTAAATTTTGCGAAATAATTTGCAAGTTTGGGTCAGCAGGGGTTACTTAAAGTGAAGCCAGACAAGGAGGTGGAGCTCTTAACCGATGAGGCCGAGGGCCTAAAATTTAAACTAACGGACGGCGTTGATGTTGCCTCGGACGGTGTGATCTACTTCACCGATGCGTCGTACAAGTACGACCTCGAGATTCACATACTGGATCTCCTCGAGGGTAGGCCCCACGGTAGATTGATGAGCTTTGATCCGTCCACAAATCGGACGGCTGTGCTGGCTCGTGATCTCTACTTCGCTAATGGTGTATCTCTCGCACCTGATCAAGACTCTCTAATCTTCTGTGAGAGCGTGCTGTAAGTTGTCAATTAGCCATGAAATCATGTCAAGTTTAGGAATTCACCCCCTAAATTTCCAGTATTTATATATTTAACCCCATCTTTTTGGACTTTATTCCCAAAAAAAATATTCCATCATAATCAAACCTGACTTATTTACTTAAGATGTATTAGTTTCACAGATATTGGAGAGTTGAGTACCACTGTCAAATATTATCTAAGTAAGATTTAACTTGATAATATTTGATTTGATTTTACAAAGTGTAGATCATATAAGTTTTAATTCAAGCTAGATTCATATCAAGCTTAGTTAAATAAGCTTAAAATGAGTTTGAATTGAAATTAATTAAATTTTTTCTTGGAGAATACAATTCAAACTACGAGCTTAAAATATAAGGTGTGAATTATAAATTTTATGCAAGTAGAATGATAAATGGACCCATGATTAACCCTTTTAGCTCGTAAGAAAAACACCACGATTAACTTCTTAAGCTGCACTGGATTTATTAATTGCTCTATTCATTGATGCAGAAGAAGATGCAGGAGATACCACATTCGAGGTGAAAAAAGAGGAACAATTGATAAATTCATCGAGAATTTGCCTGGATTTCCTGATAACATTCACTATGACAAGGAAGGCCAATACTGGATAGGATTACCCGTGGTATTTATTTTTATCCTAAATATACGCCTCAAAATACTTAACTAAAACCAAAAGTAGATAAAAATTATTAACTTCCTCGCCTTTCCATTTCCATTGCAGGGGAGGACTCTTTCTTGGGATATAATGTGTAAATACCCCATTCTTCGCAAAATCTTATTTATTCTACAGAAATTTGTTACAGTTCCTCACAATTTGGGGGACTCAGGAGGTCTAAGTGTGGCACTGGATGGGAAGCCAATCACTCTCTATACTGACCCAGATTTGATTTTTGCTACTGGTTGGCTCAAAATTGGGAGATATTTATACTATGCCTCACTCCATAAGGATTATATTACCAGGATTGATCTCACTTAATATGTAGCAGAAGAGAAGTGAAGTCCTACAAACTATCAAGTGAGTTCAATGCCAGAAATCTTATCTTTTTATTTGTTAATTCTCATGTTATGGAATGTAGACTTCTTTGTGTAATGTTTTACTTGAATGGGGGAATAAATGATTTTGTTAATATGTACATACATATCATATGTCTGGCATTTGGTTTTCAATTTGAGTAAAATATAAATATGATATGCAGATATCTAGATCGGTTTACATGTATAACCTAGAACTTAAAACAGTGATAATTTATAGCATAATATAATGAAGCTTTATTATTATTATTATTATTATTATTATTATTTATTTTGACAGGACGACATGGCCGTATAAAACCATCCATTCTTTTGAATATAGAATTCTACCTGTTTCGTTTTAGCCCATTTTGACTATTGGAGTGGATAAAGGATTCACAACTAGGAGCAAAAAAATCTTGTGTCTTTGTTTGACTTAATTTCCCATATCAATATGGTTTATTCTTTCTAAGATATTATAGATATAAAACTAAATGCGATCCAACTAATTTAAAATTTAATTAAAGCACATAACTAATAATATATTATGTTACATTAAAAAAAAAATATTGAGCCGAGTCTAGCTCGGCGGCTCACGAGCCTCGAACCCTATTAATATCATCCCCTAGTTTCCATATACTATTCAAGAAGTACTGAAGTCCACGCACACATCTTCTTGAACCAACCACCAAAGCTATCCTCCATCCAATGGCTGATCCAAATCCAAATCGGAATCCTTCTCGGCCCAAGATCATCCAATGGCCTTCTCTTAGGCTTCTTCTGCTCCTCCTTACCCCCGTTGTGCTCTCTATCATACTCTACAAACCCCGAGACTTCGAGGCGGCGCCGCTCCCCGGCGACTACCCCTTCTCGGCTTCCCTGGCCGTGCCGGAGAGGCACGGCCGGGTTCTCGCCGCCGCCGAGAGGTTAGGGGAGGGAGTCCTCCTCGGCCCAGAGGACTTGGCTTATGATGGCGAGAGCGGCTATCTCTACACCGGTTGCTATGATGGTTGGATTAGGAGAATTAGGTTAATCGGTGACGAGGACGGCGAGCTCCCAGTGGAGGATTGGGTTCGGGTCCGTGGCCGGCCGCTGGGGATTGCGTTCTCGCCGGATCGTAGCCTAATCGTTGCGGATGCTTACGAGGTAATTGATTCATTTAGTTTTGGGGGACTAATTTGATTAATTTTTGGGGTGGTTTGTGTAAATATTATCCCTACTCCTGAGTACGATGGAACCTGTGCTTCTGGATCGCATCTTCGTTTGGGCGGAGCCGATACCGACGCAACGTTGTCTTTATTAGCATTTTACACTTTGGACTTATATTCAATATTATTTTACCTAACTACAGTTAGTTTTTCTATTAGACAAACACATACGATTTTGATCTGGTTTTTGTTTAATTCGTATTTTTATCTGACTACTAAATTTTATAAAAATTTAGATTTAATAATACTTATTATATAGTTGACGTAATTTATAAAAAATAATAAAAAAAGAAAACATATGTTTTTTTAAGAGAAATAATTATAATTATAATCATATTTCAATTGAAACAATCTTTTCATCATTTTTGACCGATATACATTTGGAGATAAATTTGTACATAATTGAATAATTTTTTTTTAAATACATTAAAAAATAATATTAATTAAATTTCAAATGATATATATAATTTTATGATATATTTGTCATTTTAGATCTGATAAGTATTATTTAAATGCGTCGAAAAGTTTATTAAATTATCTACTTATCTTTAGATTCTACCGATAGATTAGTTAAATATAATAAACAATAATAATATAATTATAAAGAGGTAAAAATAATACAAATAAGACTATAAGAGAGTAGCAAACTTAGAAGTAAAATATAATTTCCCGTAGTAAAACTTTTAATAGTGCATAAATTACACCCATATCAAAATTGCAATGAATGTAATTTTTGCAATAATTTGCCAATTTTGGTTGCCCCAGGGGTTACTTAAAGTGAAGCCAGACAAGGAGGTGGAGCTTTTAACCAATGAAGCTGAAGGCCTAAAGTTCAAATTAACGGACGGTGTTGATGTTTCCTCGGATGGCGTGATCTACTTCACAGATGCATCATACAAGTACAACCTCGAGATTCACATGCTGGACATCCTGGAGGCTAGGCCCCACGGGAGATTGATGAGCTTCGATCCATCCACTAATCGGACGGCTGTGCTGGCTCGTGATCTCTACTTCGCTAATGGTGTATCTCTCGCGCCTGATCAAGACTCTCTAATCTTCTGTGAGACCGTGCTGTAAGTTCTCAGTTAGCCATGAAATCATGTCAAGTTTAGGAATTCACACCTGCATTTCCAGTATTTATATTTTAAGCCCCATCTTTTTGGATTTTATTCTAAATATTACCTAAATGTTAACCAATTTGTCACAAAGATACCTATAGTAGGATATTCCATCATATTCAAACTTGATTTTTTTAAAGAGAGATTAGTTTCAGATAGATTGGAGAGAGTATATGCAGTACGACTTCAAAATAATTATACGTATAAATAAAAAATTAATTATATATGCATATATAGTAAATAAAATTTAACTTGTTTACATATTTAATTTGATTTTACAAAGTGTAGAACATATAAGATTTAATTTAAGCTAGTTTTAAGCTAGATTCATATCAAGCTTGGTTCGAGATTGATTTAGTTTTGATTTAAAATAAGCTTGAATTTGTTTTATCAAGTGACTCAAAATAGATTCGAGTTCCATTTAAGTTCAACATAAACTTGAAATGAGCTCGAATTAAAATTAATCAATTCAATCTCAATCTCAATCTTTTAGCTTAGGCTCAAAATTAATTTCCAACCATTAAACAGTGGTCGACTAGATCAAGCTCAGCTTGATTGTACATTTGCACACCTAATTTTTAGAAGACCTTACGTCGTAATCTTCCATTGATACCTTTTCTGTTAGCCATGATTTACAGAAACTTATTTTTTATAAAGAATAAAGTTTAAAATATGGGCTTGAAATATAGATAGTCGAAATGTAGAGTGTGAATTGTAAATTTCTATATAGATAGAATGATAAATGCATCTATGATTAACTCTATGATTAATTTTTCAATTGTTATATTCATCACTGCAGAAGAAGATGCAGACGATATCATATTCGAGGTGAAAAAAGAGGAACAATTGACAAATTTATTGAGAATTTACCTGGATTTCCCGATAACATCCGCTATGACAACGAAGGCCATTATTGGATAGCATTATCCGCGGTATTTATTCATCCTAAATATACATCTCAAAACACTTACGTAAAACCAAGTAGATAAAAATTATTAACTTCCTTGCCTTTCCATTTCCATTGCAGGGGAGGACTATTTCTTGGGATATAATGTATAAATACCCCATTATTCGCAAAATCTTATTTATTCTAGAGAAATTTGTTACAGTTCCTCACAATTTGAGGGACTCTGGAGGGCTTAGTGTGACACTAGAGGGGAAGCCACTCACTCTTTATACTGACCCTGATTTGATTCTTGCTACTGGTTGGCTCAAAATTGGGAGATATTTATACTATGGCTCACTCCATAAGGATTATCTTAGCAGGATTGATCTCACTCAATATGTAGCAGAAGAGAAGTGAAGTCCTACAAACTATCAAGTGAGTTCAATGCCAGAGATCTTACTCTTATTAGTTAATCCTCACACTGTGGAATGTAGACTTCTTTGTGTAATATTTTACTTGAATGGGAGAATAAATGATGTTGTTTATATACGATATGCGGAGTTGTTCATATGTATTTCATTTTGTCTGGCATTTGGTTTTCAAGTCAAATTTCTCGTCGAAAAGCCACAGATAAGGTTAGTACAACTCATGTGTCAATTTCTTATCTTAGATTCTATTTGTTGGCCATTTTATTAATAAAATAATTATAGTGTTTTGTGTTGTAGAGGTAGGTTTGTTGGTGGGAATAGAGTTTTAGATTGGATAAGGATATTTTGGTAATGTTCTTAGTATAATTTTTTTTTGTTGTTGCAAATCAATGCTCTTTTCATAGTTAGCGTAAGGGTTTGCTTAAATTTAGTTAATGGATCTAGCAATAGAGTGTACTCTAGAAATATTCGGTAAAATATAGAACACGACTAATTTTTTATTCAGATATTGCCATATAAAATTATTCATTCTTTGAATATAGAAATATCTGCATTTAGCACCCAAAATTTTCACTTATACATCTTCCGTTTAAATCGAGCTCTATATTTTTACCGAATATTTATAGAAAATACTTTGCCTTTAGTTCTATTAAATATATTTAACTAAACTCCTATATTAAGTTAATTATACTAAAAAACTTACTAAAATATTCTTATATCTTATTCAACCCAAAATATATTACTCAACTTAAAATACATGATCCATTACCTTACCTCAACTAAGAGAAAGAAAAAAATATATGAATATTATCAACATTTTAGAAAAGAATGAAATCTGCTTAAATATTTTATGGCAAGGTAGCATATTTTCTACAAATACTTGGTAAAATATAGAGCTCCTTATAATTAAAATTATAAGGTGTAAACTATAAATAGGTGAAAAAACAGTGTGTTAGATATAAATTTTCCTTAAATATAAAATAGCTAACTCCATTTGTGATTAGACGGCAAATATATAAATAGAATTAATTATTTCTCAGGCTTAAATCAGAGCATACTGCATACATCATCTGATATAGAGACACTATTATACAAAATATTAAGCAATTAAGACCATATATGAATATTTTATGTTGGCACATGTTGTACCAAGAACTATTTTCAATGCATTTCAATAGATACTCGGTCACTTGTAATTTTAAACACTCTCTTTTCTTTCCGCTTTCAAGGTGCCAGGTTCGTCAGGCCCTAGAAAAGCTGCAAAGAAGTTTCCTATGGTCTGGAGCGGAAGAGGAAAAGCAGGATGATATTCATATCTTACTTTCATGGAGGACTTGCGGAACGAAAATGCCGAGAGGCACCGAAAAGACAACGAGGCGAGTCCTCATCAGCCGGGGCCCGGGGAGAGAAGAGGAAGTCTTCAGTCAGTGGTGGATTCTTATAATATAGCCCCTTCGTTCATCAACTGGGTCTGGGGACGAGAGAGAGCTCCATCTGTTGATAAAAAAGAGAGAAGATGTTTTCATACGAAAAAGGTATTGAACCTCATCAGCTCCACCTAATGCAATTGAATAACGCGTGACTTCGTCTAATGGTTTAAAGAAAAAAGAAAAAAAGAGAGGGGAAGATGTAATTCCATAAAGATTAGTTGGTTATTGCTTTCGGGGTATCGTGTCCAGTTGCTCCAATGATTGAAATATTATATTATTTTCTAAAAAAATATTATATGCGTATTGTGATCATTTTATAGGAAACTTGGCTCTATTATCTAAATAAATCATATTGTTATAAAATTAATAAAATTGAATAAAATCCATTCAATCTTGTTTGGAATTACACAGGAACTCATTTCATTATGTCTTTTTTTTTTCATGAGCTTCAATAAGAATACAAAGGATTAATAGTAAATTTTGAGATTTAGAAAAGCTAACTTAAGTGGAATTTAGGGTAAGAAGATTAAGAGTTGTTATAGCTAAACTATTGAAGAAAAATGATAAATGATAAATGAAACAATTAAAGAAACAAAAAAGAAATCAATTATAAAAATAAACTATAAAATACAGAAAAGAAGAAAACTAAATAAAAAGCTAGTTACCAATTTACCCTTATACACTATTCAAAATAACTAATATGTCCTTATTTTATATTGTATAAAGTAATTTTACGTAGGGACAATATGATAGGTGACATGGAAATTAACCAACATTATCTTCTTATCCAAGATAATAGTTATTCTTAAAAAAAGCCCTGTGGCTAATGACTTACCAAAGTCTTGTTAAATAGATAAACCCACGCCGCCAAGACTAATCAATCACTCCACACCTAATGGCTGGTCGAAAACCTTCTCCTCCTCCCTACTCCCTTTTTTGCAAGTCCGGAGTCTTATGTCTTCTTCTATTCCTTACGCCCATCGTGCTCTCTTTTGTGATCCACAAAACCCGATTCTTCGGCTCCGGCGACTACCTCTTCTCGGTTTCTGGAACCAGGCCGCTCCGGCGCCGGCTTCTCCAGGCATCGGAGAGGATAGGGAAGGGACTCCGCGGCCCAATGAACTTGGCTTATGATGGTGAGACTGGTTATCTCTACATTGGTTGCTGTGATAGTTGGATTAGGAGAGTTGGACTAGTCGGTGATGAGAACGACGAGCACAGAGTGGAGGATTGGGTTCGAGTCGGCGGCGAGCCGCGGGGGATTGCGCTCGCGCCGGATCGTAGCCTAATCGTTGCGGATGCTTACGAGGTAATTGATTCGTCTTAAATTTTTATTTTTATTTTTTGTTGGGGGGGAGGGGGGGGGTAAATTTGATTAATTTTTAGGGTGGTTTGTGTAATTATTCTTCCTCCGACTCTTGAGCAGTGTATATTTTTGTGGGTAGAAGAAGATTATGTTGTTGGATTAATATTGTTGTTAACAGGGATTACTTAAGGTGATGCCAGATAAGACGATAAAGCTACTAACGTATGAGGCTGAGGGCGTAGCATTCGCACTAACCTCAGCCGTAGATGTTGCCTCGGATGGTGTGATATACTTCATCGATGGGGCCACAACGAACGACGCCGTGAGTGACGTTCTAAAAATCCTCCTGGCCAAGCCCCAGGGAAGATTGATGAGCTTTGATCCATCTACGAATCGGACGGTTGTGCTAGCTCGTGATCTTTGTTATGTTAATGCTCTAACGCTCTCATCTGATCAAAATTCTCTAATCTTCTGTGAGGTCATTCTGTAAGTTCTCAATTTGACATCGATTAGCCATGAAATTATGGTACACATATAATTTTATTTATAAATTCACATCCTTTCTTTTTAGTATTTATATTTTCGAGATTCGTATTTTTCTGTAGAATTCTGGCAGAAAGATATTCGAAGTAGGATATTCATCAAACTTAAATGTGATAGGAGAGGGTACTTGTAGAAAATTTATTTATCAGCATACTCTTCTGTCATTGTGATTAACTTCTTAAGAAATTTAGAAAGGATAGGGTGTTTTATGCATATTTTTCCTTTATTTTAAAGTAGATATGTTTATAATTATGAGACTTTGTTTGACAGTAACGCATTAAGCAAAAGCTATAAGCAGGAAACCATGATTAACTAGTTAAGTTGCACTCAGTTCTTTTAACTGCTCTATTCATTAATTTAATGCAGAAGGAGATGCAGAAGATACCATATTCGAGGTGAAAACAGAGGAAAAATTGACAAATTTATCGAGAAATTGCCTGGATTTCCCTATAGCATTAGCTATGAACAGGAAGGCCATTACTGGATAGGCCTATCCTGGGTACTTAAATTCATCCCACATATACACCTCAAAAGCTTAAGTAAACAAAGTAGATAAATTATTAACATCCTTGCCTTTATATTTCCATCGCAGGGGAGGACTTGTTATCAGCAGCTACAGTATGAATACCCCATTCTTAGGAAAATTGCATATATTCTCAACGAATTTGGTGCACTCCCTGATTATTTGAGCCAGTTCGAAGGACTAAGTGTGACATTAGAGGGGACGCCACTCCATATTTATACTGCCCGTGAATTGCTTAACGGTACTAGTTGGCTCAAAATTGGGAAATACTTATATTATAGCTCATGGTGTAAGAATTATATTAGCAGGGTTGATCTCACTCAATATGTAGCAGAAGAGTGAAATCCTACAACTATCTAGTGAGTTCAATGCCACAGATCTTACACTAATTTGTAAAATCCTCATGTCGGGGAATGTAGACTTCTTCTTTACGTAATGTTTTACTTGAACTGTAGAATAAACGATCTTGTCAATATGTGATATGCAAAGTTGCTCACCTTAATATATTGCATATACGAAAGCATTTGGTTTTCAAGTCAAGTTTCTACTCTTCCTGCGGAGGAACTTCTAAGTTCTAACCATCAACACTCGAAAAAGAAAAGGCTACAGATAAGCTTAAGAAAAGCTTAATTGCTTTATAAATGAGATTATCAGATTAATGAGACACATGTTTCCTAAGAAGCAGATAAGCGCATCAATGTAAACCTATAAAGAAGCATGCATCTTTAAGAGTTTATTGGTTCACAAATCCTTGGCCTTCGCCTTCTCCCTAAGAACAAATTTCTGAGTCTTTCCAGTTGAAGTCTTTGGGAGGTCCTCAAAGATTACCGTTCGAGGCGCCATGTAATGAGGAAGCCTAGATCGACAGAAGTCTATAATATCCTCTGCAGTGGCATTAGCACCATTCTTGAGCTTAACAAATGCGCAAGGTGTCTCTCCCCAGTCATCGTCTGGTCTTCCTACCACGGCTGCTTCAAGCACTGCCGGATGACTAAAAATCACAGCCTCCACCTCAATTGTGCTTATCTTTTCTCCACCGCCCGGTATTATAATGATGTCTTTAGAACGATCCTTTATCTCTATGTATAAATCCGCATGCTTGACTCCAAGGTCCCCTGTTCGAAACCATCCGCCAGCCATGGCTTCTTCTGTGGCACCCAAGTTCTTATAGTAGCCACTCGTTACGGTGTTGCCTCTAAACATCACCTCCCCGATTGTGCTGCCATCAGCTGGAACGCTCTTCATAGTGACTGGATCTTTGATGTCGACCTCCTCCATTCCGATATGGCGAAGACCATGGCGGGCTTTTAGCTTCGCCCTTTCGTCGAGAGGCAACGAGTCCCATTCAGGCATCCATGCGCAGACCGTTGCCGGGCCGTAAGTCTCAGTGAGGCCATATGCATGGGTTACGTGAAAGCCAAGCTCCTCCATCTTAGACATGACGTGAGGCGGCGGAGGCGCAGCGCCAGTCATGACGCCGACCTTCCATGGGAGCGGTTTCCGTTCTGTGATCGGAGAGTTAATGATCATGTTGAGGACCGTCGGTGCGCCGCCCAGGTGAGTTACCTTGTGAAGGGCAATGCTATCAAATATAACCTTTGCTGTTGCATTTCTGATGCAGATGTTGGTACCACCCTGAGCTGCCATCCCCCAAGCAAGACACCAGCCATTGCAATGGAACATGGGCACAGTCCAAAGGTAGACTGGCATGGTAGTGATGTCGTTGAAAAGAATGGTGGCAATGGCATTTAGATATGCTCCTCTGTGACTGTAGATGACTCCTTTTGGTCTGGATGTAGTGCCTGAGGTATAACTCAGTGAGATAGGGTCACATTCATCCAAGGGCCATCTGATCTCAAACTGAGGAGGACTAGTGCTAAGAAGAGTCTCATATTCCAGTACATGTGAAGCGTCTGGACTTGAAATTTTCCGGCCGAAGTCGTCGGAATCTGAGATTACGATCAAAAGAGGCGTGGCGGCGGCTACCGAATCCGAGACAAGTTCCAGAGCTTCTTGGGCAATTTTAAGAAAGTGGGATTCAACAAAGAGAACTTTAGCTTCACACTGTTTCAGTAGAACCGAAACCATAGCTGAATCATAGCGAGTGTTGAGTGCCGAAAGAACTGCACCAGTCATAGGGACACTAAAATGGAGTTCATACATAGCTGGGACATTTGCAGAAAGAACTGCCACCTGAATGCAAAGCATAAAACCATACATAGCTAAGAGAAATGCCAAAAGGCAAATTTCACAGATTATAAATTGTTAGGTCCCTCATCTAACAACTTAAATTTTTGATTAAAAAATCCATAATACCAGAAACATTCCAAACAGGATTGAGCAAAACACCTAAATATCACCACA
Organism: Typha latifolia; assembly: GCF_019914945.1. NCBI lineage: Eukaryota > Viridiplantae > Streptophyta > Magnoliopsida > Poales > Typhaceae > Typha > Typha latifolia. The sequence continues at coordinate 11,513,179 of NC_133093.1, read as the reverse complement.
ATAAACACGACAGGAGTAATGAAAAGCCCTTATAGAACGATAATATAAGAAATAAAAAATAAAAAATCACAGATAGCCGAATTTAATATTCGATGCTTTGGATCGGAGAGAGGAGTAGCTTACGACATCGCCGGGAGTGATCCCGAGTTGGGCGAGAGCGGAAGCCATCCTGATGCAGCGATCACGAGTCTCTCTCCAAGTATACTTCTTGTCGCCATAGACGACGGCGGTGCGGTCGGCGTAGACTACGGCGGCGCGCTCGAGGAAGCTCAGAGGGGATAAGGGCACGTAGTTGGCGGAGCAACGCACCGATCCCTCCATGAATGGACGGAAGCTTCTTCCTTTTCTTCGATTCCACCTCCTTGTCGATGGCGAGTTGGTGGAGTGGAGGAATGGAAGACGGAAGTCCGAGGAAGTGCCTTTATATAGTTGGCCGCAGCGGGAGGTTTTTCTTTTTAACAAAACAAAAAAAGTTCGCAGAGACTTACTGCATCCGCCTACGTGGCAGCTTATTATTTTCCGCAATAAATTTTCCAAATTTTTTTTTTCTATTCGGTATCTAAATTTTGTCTTTTCGAGTGTATCTAAATTTTGTCTTTTCCAGTGTATCTAAAATTTGTCTTTTCGAGTGTATCTAAATTTTGTCTTTTTAAATATTTTTTTAATAAAAAATTAATTAAGATGTAAACTAAATTTTGCGGTTATAAAAAACCCTATTGAGATCAGAGGCACAAAACTATAAAAATATCATCTATGTGTGTCAGGCGGAGAGAGGTTTATCGACCAGTTAGAAATCCTATTAGTCTCACGAAAAATATAATTTTTTTTAAAGTTTTAATATTTTTATAGCATTAGAAGAAGAATATTCGAGGGCTGGTTAGCCCAATCAATATATTAACCAAAAGCAAGGAATTGATTTCAATTTACATCTTATCAGCAGCAATTTGATTAATTACAGAATGGGAATCCAGCATAGGCAATTGCCGAAGCTTCGCCAACAAGTGTAATACTATATTTTGCACAACAATTACCTACAAGAAGAGGACCGTCATTAGTTTGCGTAGAAATAAAATCCGTTCCTCCCAAATCCAGTGGTCAAAGGAAGGAACCAATTAACTTTTATCCAATTCAGGTGCAGACTTTTCCAGTATTTAGGTAAAGAAGAATCTTATATTGACTAAATTTAGGTCATTTTAGTTCAGTGGTTAGAGGTGTAAATTATGGTCGAGCTCTCATCAAGCTGAATTGAAAATAATTTCGAACGTAATTATAGAGTCAGGCTTGAATTGAAAGAATTTGAGCCAATTTTGATTTAGTTTCGATCTCCAGTCAAGTTTAAATTTAAATTAAACTTAATTAAGCTTGAATTGAATCATGTATGAAATAAGGTATGACTTAAGGGAGCCTTTAGATGTTGATCTACAGATTCATATTAGTCAGTCATATATATTTTTTAGCCTTATGAACCGGAGTTTGATCGAGTTGGCTCATGGTCAACCCCTGCTCTATAGATTAAGGGATTTTAGAGAGTTTGTTGACAGCCCTGAGAGTGAGGAATCACTAAACAGGCATGCTTTTGGATACCCATCAGGACCACCTTGGCCTCACGGAAGCCATGACTGCTTAACAGCAGATACTCTGTAAATACCCCATTCTTCTCAAAACTGGATATATTCTACACAAGGTTGTTGGACTCTCTGTTATTATTTGAGTGGTGATTTAGAAGGGCTGTCTGACATTAGAAGGGATGCCGCTCAATCTTTGTACTGCTGATGAATTTCTTAACGGTATTGGCTGGATTAAAATTGGGAAATATTTATTTTATAGATCTCACGGTAACTTTGATCTTGGAAATCTTACTCTTATTTGTTATTCGTCATGTTGGGGAATGTAGACTTCTTAGTGTGGTTTGTTGCTTGAATGGATCTATGGGAGAATAAATGAGCTTGTTAATATATCATATGTTAAGCATTTGGTTTTCAAGTAAAGCTCTGCTTGATAAATGAGATTATCGGATTAGTCAGACTCATGTTTTGTGAGTAGAATTAAGTGCCAGAAAGCAAATTTCAGGACATGATTACTACTGCATCAGAATAAGACAACCAGATTATCTGAACAAAGACTGCGAATTACCACAAAAGATAGAAGATGAAGCTTCACAAACTGCAGCAATTGATCTGCTAGAATCTCACCGAAAGGATAATTTATTGGTTGTAAAATAATTACTGAAGATGGAAAATTTTAGCACAGCATATTTCCATATCATCGAAAATGCTTATATCAATGAAAACCTACAAAGAAGCATCTTAGAGTCTGCTCCCACCTTTCCTAGAAAGGCTTCCCAAAGCCTTGGCCTTCTCCCGAAGAACAAATTTCTGGGTCTTGCCAGTTGAAGTCTTAGGAAGGTCCTCAAAGATTACTGTTCGAGGCGCCATGTAATGAGGCAACCTAGCTCGACAGAAGCCTATAATATCCTCTACAGTAGCATTAGCACCATCCTTGAGCTTAATAAATGCACAAGGTGTCTCTCCCCAGTGTTCGTCTGGTCTTCCGACCACAGCTGCTTCAAGCACTGCTGGATGACTAAAAAGCACAGACTCCACCTCAATTGTGCTTATATTTTCGCCACCTGATATAATGATGTCTTTAGAACGATCCTTTATCTGTATGTATAAATCTGCTTGCCTGACTCCAAGGTCCCCTGATCGAAACCATCCGCCAGCCATGGCTTCTTCTGTGGCACTCAAATCCTTATAGTAGCCACTCATCACAGTATTGCCTCGAAGCATCACCTCCCCCATTGTCCTGCCATCAGCTGGAACGCTCTGCATAGTGACTGGATCTTTGATGTCTATTTCCTCCATTCCAATATGGTGAAGACCTTGACGGGCTTTTAGCTTCGCCCTTTCATTGAGAGGCAACGAGTCCCATTCAGGCATCCATGTGCAGACTGTTGCGGGGCCGTAAGTCTCAGTGAGACCATATGCATGGGTCATGTGAAAACCAAGCTCCTCCATCTTAGACATGACATGAGGAGGTGGAGGCGCAGCGCCAGTCATGACGCCAACCTTCCATGGAAGTGGTTTCCGTTCTGCGATTGGAGCGTTAATGATCATGTTGAGGACCGTTGGTGCACCACCCATGTGAGTTACCTTGTGAAAGGCAATGCTATCGAATACAACTTTTGCTGTTACATTTCTGATGCAGATATTGGTACCTCCCTGAGCTGCCATCCCCCAAGCAAGACACCAGCCATTGCAATGGAACATGGGCACAGTCCAAAGGTAGACTGGCATGGTAGTGATGTCATTGAAAAGAATGGTGGCAATGGCATTTAGGTATGCACCTCTGTGACTGTAGATGACTCCTTTTGGTCTGGATGTAGTGCCTGAGGTATAGTTAATTGAGATAGGGTCACATTCATCCAAGGGCCATTTGATCTCAAACTGAGGAGAACTACTCTTAAGAAGAGTCTCATATTCCAAAACATGTGAAGTGGCTGGACTTGATGTTTTGTGGAAGGGCTCGTTGGAATCTGAGATTATGATCAAAAGAGGCATGGCGGCTTTCGAAGCCAAGAGAAGTTTCACAGCTTCTTGGGCAATTTTAAGAAAGTGGGATTCAACAAAGAGAACTTTAGCTTCACAGTGCTTCAGTAGAACTGAAACCATAGCTGCATCATGGCGAGTGTTGAGTGTGCAAAGAACTGCACCAGTCATAGGGACACCAAAATGTAATTCATACATAGCTGGGACATTTGCAGAAAGAACTGCCACCTGAATGCCAAGCATAAATCATACATAGCTATGAATATATATATTAAATTATACATTAAATGCAAAAAGCCAGAGAAATGCCAAAAAAACAAATTTACAGATTATATATTATATGATCTGAATCAACTTATAAATCTTTGGTCCCTTATTTTTGGGTCTATATGAGTTGGTTTTAGGGCCGATTCATTTATTCTGGAGGCCAAACCGTATCTAGCCCCAAATAATATAGGTAGGTGGTCCACAAACTAAAGGGGGACCCAAGAAGGAAAATTTCTTAGACCAGTATGCTGATGAAAATGAAATCCATGACCAGAAACAATCAACATTATATCCAAAAGTAACAAATTAAAGCAAATACCTAAACATCACCACAATAAACACCACAAGCAGAGTAATTAAAAGCCCAAAATTGCAAACAACAAGCTAAAATTTCCTTATAGAAATATTAAGAAATCAAAAGGAAAAATAACAGATAACCAAATTTAATATTCGATGCTTTGGATCGTAGAGAGTAACTTACGATATCGCCACGGGTGATCCCAAGATGGGCGAGAGAGGAAGCTATCCTGAGGCAGCGATCGCGAGTCCCTCTCCAAGTATACTTCTTGTCGCCATAGACTACGGCCGTGCGGTCGGCGTAGACTACGGCGGCGCGCTCGAGGAAGCTTAGAGGCGACAAGGGCACGTAGTTGGCGGAGCAACGCACCGATCCTTCCATGGATGGATGGAAGCCTTCTCCTTGGCTTCGGTTCCTCTCTTCGATGGCGAGTGGTGGAATTGTGGAGGAAGGAGAAGGGAAGAGGAGGAGGTAGAGGGTGAGGATGAGGACGAGGAAGAGAGAGGAAGTGCCTTTATATATGGCGTAGTGGGAGGTTCCGATATAGGAAACTACTGAATCCTCCTACGTGGCAGCTAATTGTGGTGCACGGGACATGGATGTATTGGTTTCCTGCGGTTGAGGATGCGGTCAATCTCAGACGACAGAAGTAAAATTTCCACTAAGCTAAAAATTTTCCACAATCTCAGCAAATTAATGATAATCCCTTTGTCCGGCTCATATCTAATCTTTCAACTCATAAATGATAAAAAAAAACTAATTAATGATAAAATCTTCTCAAAAAAAAAAGCTAACTAATGATAAATATATATATATATATATATATATATATATATATAAAATCTCAGCTAACTTAGAATCGAAAGAGAAAAGAAACAGCCACAGCTAATTTATTTTTCTCTCTCCTATTTCCTCCAATACTTCTAGAAGTTATTTCCTACATCTGCTGCCAAAATCACGAGCCTGATTAGTGATTGGGTGGGAGTGGAGTGAGACTAATTACGCCATCCATGACGTCATACACACATCAAATCTAAACCTCTGTTCTCTTGGTCTCATGTATCCATCCAAAGACTCGAGTAATTTAATAATGGCGATGTCGGGGATCGGTTTCATTAGCGGATTTCTTTATTTTCCTAAACCAACAACACTTGGATTTCACACACAAATCTTACTTTGAAAGCAAAATTTAACCAATCAAAACATTTGTTTACATTTCTTCCATCAATCTGAATCCCAAATTAAAACCAGAAACTAAATCAAAGAACACTGGTTGCAACGAAGAACATTTCTCATTTCTTCCTGTCAGAAGACCTGGTTGCCATCCTCTTCCCAATAGCAGCAGACTTCTCGGAGAAGACGGAGCTAGAAATCTTCTTCATCTCCTTGCTACTCCTCACCGATGATCTCAGGCTGCTCACTCGGCTGAACGAGAAGTCCGTCGGCACCGACTTCCTTACGCTGCTCTCGGCCTTCTTCGAGCTCCTCCTCTTCGCTAATTCAACAGCAATTCCAGGGTCTTCGCCAACCGTCTCCTCTGCGATCTCCCCCTTCTTCCTCTTCAACCTTTCGTTCCTTCTAGCCGAGTAGAGTTCGTAAAACCTCCCTCTCTCGAACAGAGGACTAGTGTTGCAAGCAATGGAGGCAGTGAGATTAGTACCCACATGAAGGCCTTCACTTTTGCCCAACTCTTCTTTGGTTCTCTTGGCCAGGGCAGTTAGCTCCGATGAGACTAAGTTGAATTCAGGCTGGAAAAGCGGAGAACTACACGCTGATGAGCGAATTGGGAGTTGGGTTTTCTTTATACTCGCTGTAAGAGATCAAAAGTACAGAAATTTTCAGATTATAATCAAGATAAAGATTGGATAGCAAGTATAAAGATGGTTTTTTTTTTTTTTTTTTTTTTTTTTTTTTGTTTCTCATACCTGGTGGAGTTGTCGAGATGGAGGAAGTGGAGCGTTGCCCTCGCCGGGGACGGAGTCGCCGAGGAGAGACTGCTAATGGAGGCCTTCGATCCATTTGAGAGAATCCGATCAAGAATTAAACGTAAGAGAGATGTTTAAGAAGGAGATGAAGAAGCCGAGAAGGTGAGAGAGATAGAGAGATAGAAAGATTGTAATTTAGGAGATGTGAGTGTTGACCTCTGAAATGGATATTTGAATTGGTATATGGAGAGTAGTAGACGAATATGGAGAGTAGTAGACGAAGAGAGGGGCCGTTCTCCAACGGTCTTATTTTTCGAAATCGACGTTGAAGCCCTTGATTCATACCCTTGACATTTAGCATAATTACCACTTTACCAGAATGGCAACGGAAAAACAAAACCATGGGGAATATCTTCCCTTGGGTTATATTACTTGTTTTCATATAGGGTTGTTACATTTATACCCATATAAAATCGCTAATTTATGTTCGTGCCCTCTTAAGCTGATTTTTACTTGTATGTCTCTCAAAACATTTTGCATATATACCCTTAACTTCTTTTTTTCACTCGGATTATCCCTCAAATATAATAAATCGTTAAAATCATCAGATCAACTGTAAAATGATATAAATACTTTTATTTGTATTTACATACATTCCTTCTGGTCGGCGCATCGCCCATGTTATTGGATCATGTTTCTAGTCTTTTTGTATAGAGATGCTTTGAGTATTCTCCTTATAACTAGTTTTGCAGAGGTAACGAAAATCTACTTTATCAAAAAAGAAAATCTCCGAGTACTAAACTATTTCTTTTCTTTTTTAATTATTCACGAGCTCGAAGATTAAATATGGATTAGACAAAGAGTTAATCTTCTTTGGATACAGAGACACTTAAGTTTCACTAAGTTTTAACTAATATAGTAAAATACATAGTTTAAACTTCAAACTATATAAGTTATCTAACAATTGCTTGGAACTAAATGCTGTTGAAACTCACTCTAAGCCGTCATGCTGCTAAGTTGCTCCTTCAAGTTAATTGCACCGCCGAACCATCAACCGAATTGAGCTGTTGAGCTAAGCAACCAAGTCACAAATAATTTTTTCTACAATAATTATTTGGGGTTAGAGTCTATCCCATGATTAAGATAGTCAATGAGGACGGCTACCTACCAACTCTACTAAAGTTGGTTGCTAACTATTCCTTTTTAGTGTAGGATGGACTTCATAGTCTTCATTACATCTACCTCTATTTTAATTTTTTAATTATTAAACAATATAATATTATGTATTATATTAAAATTAATTAATAAATATGAGTGATATTACTTTATTTTTAAATAAAATGTATTGTTGGAAAGAGATCTTTAAAATAAATAATAGTTTTAGAATTAATTTTGTAATAATTTTAATTCAATAAGTGAGAAATCACATTGCACGAGTGACGAGTACAATAAATAGGAAAAAAAACGAGTATAATATTTTTTTTTTATATTTCATAAACGATGTATTTATACTTTTATTGCCTACAGGATAATTTTAAGTTATTATTAAATGAATTTGGAAGACTCAGTGATTCTAAATAATAATAAAACAAAATATAATAATTATTAAATTTTAAAAAGAGGAATAATTCTTTAGATCTGGGCTCTAAAAATCTCTATTGGGCTCTAAACTTAGAGCCTAATATGGAGCCTGATAGGAGTAAATCGCTCTAAATTTAGAGATTTAGAGTCGATTAGAATAGCTTATATGTCTTTCTGTTTGTAAAATCTAAAATTTAAACTTAAAACAGTAAGAAAGCAAAAACCCCTTTCATATATTATTTTCGTTAATACGATGGATTACTCAGTAATTAGGCCCAATTCGAGTCCTATTATCATTAGAATTCCTAGATATCCTTAACATCCTCTGTAGAAGTTTAAGGGGAAATCCGGATTCGTTGCCAGACTACAGTAAGAGTTCGACTAGGCCTCGTGACCTTAAATTAATTTCCTACGAGGATTAGAAAAATAAAGGGTCGTATCTATTAATATATTAAATACAGGCATCCATGAACTCCCCTCTCTCCTCTTATAATTTCCACCTACACGAGTTATGGAGGATAATAACTTATCGATGATACTTGAATCGACTTCTCCGATGACAATCTTGGATTGTGTAGCCGAGAACATCATCGACGTCGTCCGCTCCACCGTCGTCGAATACTTCAGGGTAAACCAGACCCCGCCGGAGTCGGCAGCCTTTGCGATCGAATCCACCGTCGGCTCGACATCCATCACAATCCACTCTGACGCCGACTCCTGTCGGATAACCGCCGCCCTCGACTCATGGACTTCGAGTCATCAGCACGTCGATCAGCTCCTACGTCGGAGCATCCGTTGCGGCCCCTTCGTGAACATCAATGCCTCTCCGGTAACGATCAAGATAACACGGTGTCCACACCCCCACAAGCCGTCGCCGGCAAGTAGCAGATGTCCGAGTTTATCTTGGCTTTATGCCATGTTAGATATCGGCACGACTAATTCGATGCCAACCAGAAGGGGAGCTCCGGAGATATTGGATATGGTATTAGCGCGCCTTAAAGTAGGAATCCAATGCATTGATAGACTGTCTGGGTTGGCTACTGGGCTCGAGATCGAACGCATACTTGATGCACTTAAGGTGTTGAAAGAAATGGATAGGGTTTTGAATCTTGAGGAGAAGAAGAAGCGGAGGGAGATGATGGAAACGCGAAAGCGTCGAATGCTGGAGATGTCAATTGATAGGGAGATTAAGAGGAGACGGCTTTAATTGTCGGATAATTACGTTTCTAGTTTCCATATCGTTGCAGTTTACTTTGTTTTTGTATTACTCCTACCATTAAAGAATTCTTAGGTTACTCAGGAGTTTGGCAACACAATCACATAACAACTCTACCAAGCACGTTGCACATTAGTACACATTTTTATTATAATAAAGTGTACATAATTTATATACACAGTACTAGTGCTCAGAATCTCATCGTTTGTGTACTACGTTACGTAGGCACTACAAAATCAAAGTAGCTTTTTATTTATTTGCAAGTAAAGTGTGGTTGGGTTCATAGTTGTAAAACATTCGTAAAAGGTAGGTGTAAATCACGTGATATACACATGGTCTTCCAGAGTTAAAAAAAAACGATTGCAAGAATATCCGCTAAACCTGCGGTTTGCTATCTCTCGCTCGTTTGTTCTTCTTTGGCTGCCTGCCTCTCTTAAATCCAAAGATCACCAACCAAGGAGACGGGAAGCTAAGAAAATGGCGGCTTCTTTAGATCTCTCACCCTTCGTCCGCTTCTCTCTCTCCTCCTCCTCCTCCTCCTCTCGCCGCTTCTCGAAATCAGCTCGCTTCTTGATCACGTGCCGCTCCGCCGCCACCGTGCTCACCGTCGACGCAGCGGCGCCGCCGCCGCAAGAACGCACAGTAGTCCGCCTTGGGCTCCCGAGCAAGGGTCGGATGTCCGAAGAAACACTAAATCTCCTCAAGGTACTGAAACCCCCCTCTCTCACTCTAGCCCTATCGGGTTTGCTCACCTTCTTATTTTTTTTTGGGTTTTTGGCGAATCTTTGTCTGGTTAGAGCTGTCAGCTGACGGTTAGGCAGTTGAATCCGCGGCAGTACATCGCCAACATTCCCCAGGTGATCTGATTTCTTTCATCCTTATCGATTTTTGTGCTAATTTGGTCAAGAAGGCATTATTTTCAGGTATGTGAAGATTATTTAGTTTGTTGGAAGTTTCTTGTGAACCATATGGACGCTAAGTAGCACAAAAGAAAGAAACACGGATATGCGTGTCAATAATCCTACAAAATATCAGTTGCCGTGTTCATTGATTAATTTGATTTCGCTCTTGAAACCTTTCCACTTATCTTTCTTGGAATATCTGCAATGGATAAAAGAATGGGGAAAACAAATACTGCCACACTCTTTTATGGTTACCATTTTATGTAAATTATTCGCCTATTTTTCCGATTTGACTCTGTATATATTCGTGCTTCTTGTTTTTGTATTGATATCTTTGTTTGTATATATGTGTATCTTGTTTATGATATGACGTTGAGGTATGTTGTTATGCAGCTCTCAAATTTGGAGGTTTGGTTTCAGCGGCCGAAAGATATAGTTCGTAAGCTGCAGTCAGGGGATTTAGACCTTGGTATTGTAGGTTTTGATACAGTCAGCGAGTACGGCCAGGTATACTTCTTTGGTATTACGCATTGCAATCATTTCTGGGCCCTTTAGGATGTAATGGATCCCTGAATGCTTCCGTATGTGGTCTGTCTTGTGTTCTTTAATGATTCACATCTCTAAACTATCTGTAGTATCATGATTTTGTTCAGATACCTTAGTAGTAAGTGAATAGTAAGATGGATTTTATAATGTTAAACCCATATTGGTAGAGATACATTCGATGCTTTGAACTTTCCAATCTATAGTAACAAAAATTAGATGATATTCTCTGATCTATCTGATGAAAGGATCCTCTTGCTAAAGAGCTGATATTCTAATTCTGATACTAGAAAAAATTACTAAAACTGGCAATATAATTAGTCTTGTTTCTTCTGAAATGATTATATTCTCCCTATGCGCTTTGGAGCTCCATCAGAGTATACTAAAGTGTCTTTCTTATATATATTATATTGTTTGACCAGTTATATTGCCAACCGGAATGGCTTATTTGTGTAATATTCAACATTCTCCCTATCTTTACTCCAATGCTGGTAGAGCTTATATGTAATTTGGTTTATGCTGTCTTTTATGGTTGTTGATGAGTATATATCTCTTATGTGCTCTTTGATGAGTAGCATTATGTTTTCTACTTAATTCTAAACTTGCATTTGGTCTTGGCTTTTTGAGAAGTTATTACTTTGGAAATGCTTTGTTCTAATATAGATGGACTATGCATGTTTATATATTGGTTTTTAACTTTTCTGGAAAATCACATACTCATATGGTTTGAAAGCAGGGAAATGAAGATTTAGTTATTGTTCATGATGCACTTGAATATGGGGCCTGTCGTTTATCTCTTGCGGTATGTATATTGTCACAGTGCATATTTCTGAAGTTAGCACTTCTTTTTTCTTTGTTCAAAAGTAACATTAACAGAAACACAATGCTAACTTATCAGATTCCCAAGGAAGGCATTTTTGAAAACATAAATTCCCTGGACGAGTTGGCACAAATGCCTAAATGGACAGAAAAAAGGCCTCTACAGATCGTTACTGGATTCACATATGTAGGCATACTCACCATCTTTGTTCACACACATTACTTTTTGTTGGCTTCTAGGTGTTTAAATGTTGAAATACGTGAAATTCTTTTGACACAGCTAGGCACCAAATTGTTGAAAGAAAAGGGTCTAAAGCATGTCACTTTCATGACAGCTGATGGAGCTCTTGAATCATATCCTGCTGTGAGAAATTCTTTCAGAACTTCTGCAATTATCTTTTCTGGAAATTTGTTCAGGAATTTTCTTTCGTGGGACAATATAGTTCTTTATTTTTTTATTTCCGCTATTTCTACTTTGTGTCTATAACCCCAATACTTTTGTAGTCCCTTCTTTGATTTTTTTTTTGGGTACATTTAAGTCACAATGTTCTTTCACATACTGAACAAATTATATAGTTCACAATTTTATGTTAACATTTTCTGTAGCATAAGATTTATCTCTATATTGCAGTTGCTATTTTTGGATCTTTGATTGTATATGAGAACTCTCTTGGGCTTTCATGGCGTTCCCAGAAATCAAGTTATTTGGATTTCTAGTAACAAAGTCAATGGGAACTGCAAAATGTAATATTAAACACATGAGTTTCATTTACTGGTGTAGCTCAAGTTAGCATTGCCACTATCTGGAAGAGCCTTATCAATTAAATTCTCAGTAGTCATCTAAATTAATGTGAGGTTTCCTCTTCTTAGGTGGAATAGTGTGTGTATGGATGTATGCTTATATATATCTATATATGTTATATAGTTCAAACATTAACCTTCTAGATCATAGTCATGAATTATGACATCACCTTCGGTGTTTTTGATGCTTCAGATGGGCATAGCAGATGCTATCCTAGATCTTGTGAGCAGTGGAACAACATTGCGTGAAAATAATTTGAAAGAAATAGAAGGTGGGGTTGTTTTAGAAAGCCAAGTAAGTTTATGACATCTGAGTTAATTCTCCTATTCCTTTGGATAGTAGTCACTAGCTCCAAACTAATTCAAAGCTTATTTTCTTTTGAAGAAACAAGAAAGATCCTGTGCCTTCTGCAATTAATTTAATGTTCTGCAGGCTGTTCTTGTTGCTAGCAGGAGATCCTTGAATGCACGTGAGGGTGTATTGGAGATTACTCATGAGATGCTTGAAAGACTAGAAGCTCACCTGAGGGCATGTGCGGAGATTATGGTACGTCACGTCTTTCCCTTTTAATTAACTATTATCAGGGTCTGCTTGTGTAATATCTTTTCTTTATTCTGTTTCAAAATTTAAGGTGACAGCAAACATGAGGGGAAACAGCGCAGAAGAAGTGGCAGAGAGAGTTCTTAGCCAAACATCATTATCTGGATTGCAGGTTAGGATTTTGGAAGCTAGTTTTTAGCTTCCCTTGATGAAAAGCTTTTCAAATATTGTTACAATTTTTAATCTGATTTTTCAGACAGGAGTCTGGACCGGCATCTAAGATAACTGCAATTGCATATGACTGTTAAATCATAGAAAATCTTCATCTGTATCCTTTCCTTTAATTGAGTTCTTTCTTAACCAAAACACTACAGTTCCTGTTGCACTTTCTATTGGTGTTACTGTTACCATATTAAAATGTAACATAAACTTGTCAGGGTGCCAGGAGTATAAAGGGCATGAATCCCAAGTGTGTTTCTCATCTTGGTATAGTCCCATCATCGGAAGAACTGTTAGCTAATGAGAATTGGACGAAAAAGACTACCCGCTAGAGCAGGGTGAAAAAAAAAATGAAGTCACTTGTTCAATCACTATATGGACTTAGTACTGATATGGCACCACTTTACAGGGCACACATTGCATGAAACACTGCATGTCAACATGTCACTTGCTTACGGGACCTTCCCAACCAGCCATCAGCAGGGTGCTCTGTAGCAATGATAGTTGTGCCGAATCGGCACAAGGCGTGCTGGCCGACACTTACCGTATAAGTAGCTTACCGGCACGTGGCACAAGGGGTCCCGCATGGCACCCCTTGTAGCAGCGATCTGCTCGCCGTTGCCATTGATGTTTGCCTTCACCCTTTGCCGCTTGCCATCGATCTTATTATCGATCTTGCTTTGCCACTCGTTGTTCGTTGTTGAGCTCGGGCATGCAAGCGATGGATGACAATGAGATCAGCGGCCAGCGCGAAAAGTGAAGGCGAGTAGTCTCCTTCTTCTTTTTTCTCCCTCTTACGACATGACCAACAAGTGTTGTGCCGACCGGTGGTCGGCATAGGCCGTGCCATAGGCACAACCAATCCTTGCTATGTAGCACATCAATCCTTTTCAATGCTCTATGGGAGTAATAACACTCAAAAGAAAAATGAAAGTGGTAAAAGTTAAGTTGAACTGATGTTGAGGAATCCTTAGTAGTACCTAAGTGTGAATTCCAAATTACATCACCAAGAAATGTACAGTTATGGAATATGGGAAGAAATAAGGTTTTCCTTGTTAGCATGAGCTAGTTCACATTCTGGAAGATGTTCTAGACAGGCATTGAAACAAATAGTTATTCACTTGCTAATTAAACCATTTACATGGGCTTCATACTTTTCTGGGTGACTTAGCATTTAGTAGTCTCGTCCAGTTCAACGCGCCATGTCTGCTTTCTAGAATTGGTGCTTGGTATATAGTGACTCATCAGAAGCAATCTCATGTTTGCTGGTTCTGTTGAGTTCTCTTAGTTATATGCATTTTGACTATGATGTCCATTGGTCGATTTGCAGAACTGGAATTTTGCATTTGCATGAGATAAATGATCTTTTTGGTTGACCTTGTTGGTCGTGACGTCATGTTCTTTGTTCCTAATTATGTTGCATGTGTCCATGAAAGAGAAAAAGTTTGAATTGAGCATTCTTTCTAGTTATTTCCATTGGTCTGAGTGTCTGACATATTCTCTTTTCATGTAAACAGGGTCCTACTATAAGTCCAGTTTTCTGCAGGCGTGATGGCAAGGTTGCAGTGGACTATTATGCTATTAATATATGTGTACCCCAAAAGTCACTCTATAAGTCAATTCAGCAATTAAGATCGGTAAGATATATGCAACATCTTTGACGCTGTCTACTTTCTTTTTCTTATTAGTTGTGCTAACTCATTGAGTGATTAATGATCTAAATCTACAGTTGGGGGGTATTAGTTCTCATTTGCATTCTTACTGTCGGTTTTTATATGAAAGAACCAATGAGCCCTAAGTATTTGTTCTTATATAGGTTTCATAGGCAGATTAATTAAGTACAAGTGTATGAATGACCTGAAAAAGTTTTTCTATCTTGAGAAAGCTTGGAAGATCCAGCATTTGATACATTCATCTTAATTTTTCTGGTTTGCAGGTTGGTGGCAGTGGAGTCTTGGTCTCTAAGCTGACTTACATTTTTGACGAGGAGACTCCTAGATGGCGGAAGCTTCTCTCAGAACTTGGAATGTGATTACCTCGATCGCATGAGCTTGATGAATCTCTTTTGCGTAGACGTACTTTATAAATATTTGTGAATAAACTTCTTTGTTGTACTCTTTTTAAAAGATGTGCTTAGAATTTCTCATTATTCTGTAATGGATTATCTCATTAATTGCCAACATGCAGGTAATGCAGTTCACCCTGGCTTTATCAGGCTCTGCCAAATCTTTGAAGATAGTATTCTATGCCAGTTAATGTAGTTGAGATGAACCTCTTTGTAAGAATGCCACTCCATAGTTGTCTGCCAATTTTGGTGTCTAAATCATCCATAAAATCTGGGACCTTTTCTTTACTTAATTTAAGAATCTGTTTCCCTGATTGTAGCTTGCCTTCGGCAATGTTATATGGTTGTCTGGGGGAACTATTTCCCGCATTGTATCCGTAAGAACCAGAGCACATCAGGGTATTGTTTGTTACTTCGATATTTGCAACTCATATTTTATATATATAATCAAGGTGTTCCTATCCAAAGTTCAATTCCTTTCAGTTGATTTTATGTGTCCTTGACAGGGTATAATGGACATTGTACAATCTCCTCCTTGGTTCCATCAAAAGGGACCAAATGAATATCGACAGCTTGCTTGACAAGTTTAATATTGCAAAGTTTAATGATTTAATTAAATTGATGGACCCTCTCGATGACCCTTGTATGTCGACAGGAAAGCTGCTAATGGGCCTTTAAATAGGAGTTTTTTGACCCAACTAGACACATTTATATTTTTTTTTTATAAAAATAGACTGCCGCAGCTTTAATAGAAGTACTAAACTGTTAAATTTTACTGTTAAGACATTCATTTGCCTTTTAATTGCTAAATTGCTAAATTAAAAAGATTTATATACATAAAAATTGATCAGTATTTTAAGACCAAATTAACGTTTTTGTCTAACCTAATAAAAACACAGCATTTTTATTAAATCTACGATGAATTAAATTTTATTTGGTAACAAGTTTAAGGAGTAGTCTTGTCGGTATAAAATTTTGGAACCAGACTAGTTCGGTAAAAAATTCTTTTAAATAGCGAGATTTTCGTCTATCATTTTCTTCCAAAATGTTTCTTGCTATTATCCTTTTATTTTTATTTTTGTTCATTTGTCATTTAGGGCGTTATAAATACGTTGATTACATGTTAGAAAGAAAAGGGCACTCTGCCATTAAATATTTTCTTTCACTTAAACAGTTAAACGTAAAATTTTTCGTAGTAATATTTGATGAATTTTTCACTAATTATGAACCCATGATCTGTTAATTATATATATATATATATATTTTGGTAAAAGAAATAATTATAAAACAAATAATTATAAAACAAATAATTGCGAATTGCGATGCCGATAAAAACGCATAAATCAAATTAAAAAATAAAAACGCAAACAGCGTACATCCTTCCTCACGGGAGTTCTTATGCGGGTACGCCTGCTTCTTTTCTCTGGCATCCCTTGGACGACAGCTACTCCCACGCTAAATCTCACACCCCCTTCATTACGGATAAAAATAGCAACATCCGGTAGGAAGGACCCTTCTCCGTCACCACAAATCCAAAATTCGTCGATTATTGCATCACATCATGTTCCGTCACGTATTTCATCACTAATTTCATTTCCTATTTTAGCCGGCAAGCGAAGGGAAGGCATCTCTCGATCCTTTCCCCCTTCTCTACCCTCTCTTCCCTTTCCTCCGGAAACCAAAAGCCGCAGAGGAAGCCAAAAGGGGGGATTTGATTAGGGCTTCTCGAAGCACCGAACAACTACTCTCCTCGCCATCTCCTCTCGTACTCGGCTAAGCGGTCGGATCGGAACCCGATTCGCCTCGGCCTAGGTTTAGGTTTTCCTCCGCCATGGGTGGTGAAGGCGATTCTGGGAAGGAGTCCACCGTGCACGTGAGGTGCTCCAATGGCTCCAAGTTCTCTGTGCAGACGGACCTGGGGGCCACCGTCGGGGCTTTCAAGGCCCTCATCGCCGTGAATAGCGAGGTGCCGCCGGAGCAGCAGCGCCTGATCTATAAAGGTCGGATCTTGAAGGACGAACAAACCCTCACGAGCTACGGTGCGTTTTCCCCCTCTTGCTTCCTTCTTCCGCTGGATCTGATCGGTTAATATTGTTCGATTAGATGTATATTGGGGTAAAAGTTTGGGTGTATAAAATTCGGATCTTATTGCTATTCGTCCTTATTTTGGTAATAGTTTTTTTTATCCTAAATTTAGGTTTTAGTTGTTACTTTTTCATGAATGTGGCAGTAAGGATTCTCTTGAAAAGATCTAATTGTGTTTTGTAACAACACTTTGTGCGATTTAAGAACTATAGGGACTGTAGAATTGACAATTTAATTTGGGAAATTATGGTTCTTCCTTTTGCCCTTCTAATCGTTTTCTTGCATACATTTGATCGTCGAATTGGATTTACAAAATTCTAGCGAACTTTTGCAAGTTAGTCAGACAGCATGCGATGTCATAAAAGTGATTGTCTTCTATTTTTGAATGGTAGCACAGCTTGCGTTTTTCTATTCTCTTTTTCTTTTTTTAATTCCAAGTAACCTCATATGCTTTACAAATTACAGGAAGCCTGCAGTAGTACATGATAAATGGCTTTGCTGTAGCAACAAGAATTTCTCTCCTAGTTAAATTGGAATAGTGATTAGTAACTACAGATGTCCATAACTAGATAACCCTGATACTATGAAATGTATGCCATTTCTTCATTGTTTAGGCATTGGTAATCGTATCTTTTATTATGATGCTAACTGCAAACTTGTCACCTGAAAATATATGCTATATAAGTTTGTACTCTAGGTTTCTGTAGATGATTTAGAGGAAGTCTTGAATAGGAAAATTACTCAACATTCGTTTTCCAATGATTTTCTTGATTCTTTTGTTGGACTAGGGCTCGAATCTTGATTATGTACTCAGAATTTGATCCATTTTGTTATGTTTCTTCATTACATAGTATCTGTACCAATCAATAAGATAATAAGGTTGATTGGTTGACCTCATTTCTGTATTGCCATTGAAATTTGATATTAATTGGCCTAGCCCTATGTTACTTGTGGCCATACTTTGGGTTCTTTGTTCAACTTTGTATTTTGTTAGGAATCTAGGGAATCTGTGACTTCTTTAGTCATTTTGTATGCATAGGCTAATTAATCCACGTGCTTCTTGTAGTTCAGACTTCAGAATAATCCTTTGATGTCAATGCATTATTTTTGTAGTCATTTCATTTGAAATCTTGGCATCAATTTTATCACAGTTCCTTAATCATATATTTTAGCAACACATGGAGGAAGCCAGTATTTATAACTAATAAGGTGCACAGATTTGCATCTGATGGTATTCAATTATTCATTCAATTTAATCATGTCTCTTGATTTGTGTTACAGTAATTCATCTCAGTACATACGCAACTGATGTACTTCTCTTTGAACCTTATGCATTTTTATATTACATTCCTGTTCACTACTTTGGCTTCCCTTGGGCTAATAATTATTTGCTGTCTGACCATTCACACATTTTTGTGGTAAGGTGTGGAGTCAGATCACACTATTCACTTGGTTCGTGGTGTCGCCTCATCAGCTGCATCAGCTGCAACAGCTTCAGCTAATCTTGGAGCTTCAAGGACTCCCAACAATACATCGGTTGGTTCTGGAGGTTCACAATTTCCAGGCCTTGGTATTAATGGGTTGGCTGGCAATGGGGCTTCAGGCCTATTTGGGTCTGGAATTCCAGAATTTGATGAGATGCATCAACAGCTTACGCAGAATCCCAACATGATGAGGGATATAATGAACATGCCTGTCATACAGAGTCTCATGAATAACCCTGATCTAATGCGTAATATAATCATGAACAATCCACAAATGCGTGAGATCATTGACCGAAATCCTGATCTTGCTCACATCCTTAACGATCCAAATACTCTCCGCCAGACACTTGAAGCAGCTAGGAATCCTGAACTCATGAGAGAGATGATGAGGAACACAGACAGAGCTATGAGCAATATTGAGTCTTCTCCAGAAGGGTTTAACATGCTTAGGCGCATGTATGAAACTGTCCAGGAGCCTTTTCTGAATGCAACAACAATGGCTGCAGAAGGTAATGCAAGCTCAAATCCATTTGCAGCTCTCTTGGGAAACCAGGGAGCTAATCAAACCAGAGACCCATCAACAAATCCACCAACTGCCAGCTCAGAAGCTACAACAGGGGTTCCTGCTCCAAATACTAACCCACTTCCAAATCCTTGGAGCACCAATAGTAAGTCTCACATGCTCCAGTATTTTTGTAGTTGTTCATGTGAATCTATGTTTTCATTTAGTCATTTGCGAACTTATTTTTGGCAGATGGAGGTGCACAGGCAGGGAACACTGCCAGGTCAGCTCCTGCAGCTGACACAAGGGCAGCTGGAACTGCTGGGTTAGGAGGCCTGGGTTTGCCCGATTTGGAGAACATGATTGGTGGTGTGCAGGATCCTTCCATTCTAAGTCAGGTTTTGCAAAATCCGGCAATGTCTCAGATGATGCAGAGCATGCTTTCTGATCCTCAGTCTATGAACCAGGTATATACTACATTACATGTTCTCGCCTTAATATGAGATTTCTTATATTGCGGTTCTCGATTATTACTAGATGCTTAGCTTCAATCCCAGTATGCGTAGCCTGCTAGAGTCCAATACTCAATTAAGAGAGATGTTTCAGAATCCAGAATTTCTTCGCCAGCTTATGTCTCCTGAGACCATGCAGGTATATTTGAGGCTTGACAAGATTTTAGGCTCTTTAGTCTTCATGTCCTTCAGTGAGAACTAATCGGACTTTCCTTGCAGCAACTACTAACTTTCCAACAGTCTTTTCTATCCCAGTTTGGACGGCAGCAGTCAAGCCAGTAAGTGCTATACTGATTTTTGAACCTACTCATATACTCTCCTGGAAGTATCTTTTTCTGTCAGATATTTAACACATTCTTTCCTATGAAACATCAGAACGTGATGTCTAATAGGTTGTTGATGATCCCTAGCTTGTTTTTGTAACTCCCATTTTCCTGTTCTCCCCCCCCTCCCCCCTCCTTTTTTTTTTTCCTTTTTTGCTTTAGAACACTTGCAATAGTTGTTGCCCCAAGTGTTAGGTTTTGTGAAAAACAATTGCATGGTTAATGTTTTATAATCGTTTTCTTATTTGTTTATATCTTTTGGGATTAGTCTTCTTGTAATGCTTTACTCTCATGTGTTATATTTGCTGCAGGGAACAAAACCAGACGGGTGGTGGCACAGGTGATTACTGTTGGCTTCAAGTTGTGCTATGGACTACTACTTTTCTCTTCTCTTGTCATTTTATCATACAATCTTTTATAGTAGATGATAGATCTCTATGATGGATAAAGGCCGCAAAGCACATTGGTTGCATTTTTTTTGATAGCATAGTAAAATATGTCTTTGAAGTCCTGGATATCCATAAGAGCTTGGTGCCTGCACATCTGGTATATGCTGTACTAGCAGTGCAAGCTTTTTCTTTGTCCCCTTTATCTTCTCATATACTTGTTTCTATTCTTTTTCACCATTTTATTTCAGGGAAGTCTCTAATCTTCCTCTTATGACTCTTATTGCTGAATGTTGAACTGATAGATCAAATTGATTCCCGTCTTATCCAAGTTAATCAACTGTCATAAATCTTCATTTGTTTTAACGGGCGTGTTACATGCAGGCATGGCAGGCAATGCTAGTCTGGAATTATTGATGAACATGCTTGGTGGACTTGGAGGTGGAGGTCTTGGTGTTCCTAATACATCTAATGGTTGCATTTCTATCCTAGTATTGATGTTTTATGTCCGATAATCAGTAGTCTATCATCTCCCTTGATGCCTGCCTTCACTAAATTGCCAACTTACAAGGCTTTTCTTTTGAACTATCCAGTGCCACCAGAAGAACTATATGCAACTCAACTATCCCAGCTTCAAGAAATGGGTTTCTTCGATACGCAGGAGAATATCCGAGCATTAAGTGCCACCGCTGGGAATGTCCACGCTGCAGTAGAGCGGCTTCTTAGGAACCTTGGCCAATAGATAATTATGAATTTGTAATGTCTTTCTATCATCATGGCCTTCATTATATGCGCATGTAAGAATAGCCAGATCAACCGATTTTATACTTCTCAAGATTTCAAGACAGAGATTCAGCCACTGTTTCAGATGAGGAATAAACTGGGCAGTTAAAAACTTCTCATGCTTTGAGCCTTTGTCGTGTTCTTCTACATATTTTGATACACTAAATATTGTACATACAGATTTATCTTATAAGCCTGTGTTAGATCTCTGCTCTTGGATGTTTACTCTGCTTTATATGTGAAAGACTTGAAATAGTTGTTTGAATCGTATCTTCTCTATCTGATGCAATATTCTTGTTTGCGATTGTTATGTTGACATGATCCTAACTGACATTAATGAAGCAATTGTATCAATCCACTGAACCCAGAAACTTTAGAAATAAGTGATATGTTATTTATCACAGGGTTCTGGTTCTGTTTCTCTTCTTTGAAAGTACTTTACTTTTAGGTATTACTTGTGAGACCCATTGATCCCTTTTTATATCTAAAAGAGGTCGGGTAAGGAGAATGACCTACATACAGAACCATAATTCACGAACTTCGATTATGGCATCCATTCACTTTGTTGTAAGCCCACAGTTTAGCGGATTTATAAATTTATCTGTCAACATAAACTGATTTAAAATAATGCAGTTTCTTATATTCATACGTATGTGGTTGATTCAGACGTCCCTATAAGTGAGTTAGGCTACAGATTTTATGTTAAAGATGGAGAAGAGAAGTATTCGAATTTTCCCACAGGAAAGAGAGCATGAGAAAGAGAACAAATAGTTTATAATGTAGTTGTCAATAGTTTACAAGCAATTGGTTGCAAAAATATGATTCTATGACTAGTGTGATGCTTGAACTTAATTTTGTATGTTTGTTATACGGATTTAATGTTGTTCTTTTTATCAAGTTTCTCCTGCTTCTTTGGTCTCTCTCTCTCTCTCTCTCTCTCTCTATATATATATATATATATGTATGTATGTACGCAGGATTAGAGAATATTTGCCATAATGTATGGACTTCTCAAAATTGTTTACATAGACTGGATGTGTTTGTGATCTCTTATTTTGTTGCTTCTTTGACTAGCTAGCATTCAATTAACTACTAATATATCTTTCTTTAACCAACCAACTTTAATTAGTCTGGAACAACTGTGTAGCTAGCTCTTAACTATGGGTTTAGAATCTCATTAGATAATAAACTAAACCCACCATTCTTCCTCAATCGTCGTGGAATCTAACTTTGCCACATGACCCTTCTTATATTATTAACTTTTATTAGTCATTTTCTTATTTCAATTTACATCCCAAATTTTTTCTCTATTTTTCCATTTGACCCTTTCTGTTTACACTTATCTGAGCAACTATTGCCTTCCTTTTGGGGAGCACTGCGAAGCTTGATCTCTCTATCCTCTTATTACGTGATAGACTTCGATTAAATTTGTTAATTAGGAACCGTAGACTAATCTATATACGTAATGCTCTTTAATGTCGACAATTTGTCAATTACCGTACGGTACCACTCTTATAAATAAATAAATAAATAAATGTTGAAAGACGTAGACATTTAAGCTTGCTTACACCGTACGTATGTATAGGCTACTCCTAAGTCTTATTAAAAACTTTCGAATTAGGATTTTTCCCATGGATACCCCTCAAAATTCACTTATTTATTTATATACTTTTTAAAATATTTATATTTATTTGTATACCTTTTTTTTATTAAAAAAATCATACTACTAATTTCTGTATAATTATTGTTCAGATTATTTTTTTGACGATCATAAATTAAAGGGAAATTGATTAAAACTATCATGCATTTTACTTTTATTATTGTTTAGTCTGATATTCGATCATTTGCATTTAGGTTTAATCATCAAAAATAATATCCAAATATTAGTTTTTTATTTAACTGAAAATAATCATCTACATTAGTTAACTTAATTGTACATATAAGTCCAAAAAAGAGAAAATTTTATCTGATGAGTAATAATTTAGGTATTTAATTTTAAAAAAATTTAAATTTATAAAACATTCTTTATTCTATCGAGTGCTGTTAGATTAAATTTAACTCAAAATATTTATGAGGAGTAAACACATAATGCATGGGTCAAATGATCAATACCGATTAAATGATAATAAAAATACAAACCCAAGATATTTTCAATCAATTTTTCTAAATTAAAATCTGAAGCATCTAAATTTATTGTGTGGAGGTTATAAATGTATATATATATATATATATAAACCCTTCACATTAAAAGAACAAATCATTGTGTAAATTAGATTCTTTGCAATATTTCCATCAAACTTATTCTTTGTTTAAGATACCTAGTCTTTCTTATTCCCTTTAATTAAAGAGATCTTTTTCTTGACCCTAACTTGCAAATGGGACAAAATATAAATGTCCACCACTCCTCTCTCTCTATCTCTTACGTCGTCCCTCACCCTTGTCTAATATAAACTCTATATAAAATTTTGGAATAATTGACTAATAATCACTACTATAATTAACCTCGTTAAATTAATACAAGTGTACACAGAATTCCATAACTAACAAACCAAAACCCAACACGTTATCACTAATTATTGTGCAATTGAACGAGGAGCAGATCAAAGCAACCCACCAAATCAATCAATTATGTGGGCTTGAGAATAAACAAACGGCTTAGCAACTGGAATTGGGGATTAGAGTACTTTCCAAAATCTGGGAGAGCGATAGTTACTTAATTAATCTTCTCAAGTATCTCTTAATCTATGACTTTAGGGGTTCTTAATAAGCTTCATCCAATCAAATGCCGCATCGGAATCCGTGACGAGATTCCAATTGATGAGTTTGTGCTTCCCACACAAGCCGAGGAGTTGAAATCCGATTCATTTCCCATAGTTGCGTGCTCCATTAAGGCACTAATTATAAGATTAATATTATTAACCTTCTTTTTAGAAATTTATTAAAATCTAATTATTCATATTTAATATCTTGAAAACACATCGCCCTTCATTTTCTTAATGGACAGTTATCGCATACGTAGCTTAAATTAATTAACGATAAATATTACTATGTTAATATGTGAATGATAATAAAAATAAGAAAAAAATTGTATATCACAAACACCCTGTCTTTTAATGAAATTATGATTTACATCCTATATTTACAGAAAACACTCTGCCGTTAAATTAGTTAGTTAAACTTAACTAAATCTCTGAGTTAAATTAACTAAACTAAAAAAATTACGAAAATACCTTTAACCAAGGTATTTTAGTCATTTTAAAATTAAAATATTTTTATTTAAGAGAATATTTTGACGGTGTTAGTTTAAATAGAACTCATGGTGTTTTTTTATATATATTCACTAACTCAGAAGGCTTGATTTATAAATAGTAAAAATATAAGGTGTAAATCATAATTACGTTATAAATCAGAGTGTAATATATAATTTTTTCTAAAAATAAAAATTTAAATGTCCTTATTAAAGCTCATCAGGAGGATCAAAAGCATATCCTTCGATTCTTATTAATGCCAAAAGTTTAAATGTTTTAAAAGCTTATAAGGAGATGGAGCAAAACAATGTGCTGGTATTCGTTTCACGTCCACTATACTTAGAGCTTGAGAGATTTAATATCAAGAAGCCATGGACTTCGAAATAAATAGATAGAGAATTTAATATCACAACTCAGCATTTTTTATTTATTTTTTTGATATCATTAACAGATCACGATCTATGGAATGTTTAAGCTGACTATATTTGTTGCTCTCTTTTTTCTAAAATTAAATGACAGATATTTGGAATAGATAACAACTCATCCTCTTTTTCTTTTTCATATGTCATATAATAAATCATAATATAAAATAACTCAATTATTCAAATGGTTCCGATCAATGGATTCCATCAGCACTGGGGCCTACTATCCTGATAGAAATTTAACTCATAATTTAATAGTTAAGTCAATAATCATACTAATTTTGTAACTGGTTGCCACTTTTGGTACACATTATCTCAAAGCAACCCGTTTGACAAAGCGGGATAAATTTTATCAAAAATTAATGAATAAAAGAAGAAAAGCGCTGACCTAGGGTTTCAGCACTTTTCTCAATTTTTCTTATTATTTCACTTTTAAACTAAAATATTTTAGTACGTCAAATAAGTATGGAAACTTACAAACTATTCTATAAATCTCTATTCGCTCCGTAGTCATCTTCTAAAATCTCTAACTTGAGCCATATATCTTACTTAGTAAATATATATTTTCTGTAATAGTAGTTTGATCAAAAGTCATAATTTGTACTTATGTAATCATTAAAAGCTGACCAGTTTTAATCATCTTAAAAAGGAAGGAAAAAAATCCTTTTGGGATCCCCAAGGAGAAAGAATCTTGTACTCGGAATCCCATCTCCACCTCCTGAGGTCCCAGAAAGAAAAAAATTTCTACATTTTTGGGAGTAAAATTAGTCCCAGAAATCTTCCTGTTCCTGCCATCATCGCCCCCACAATAACAAAACTACCAATCACTTTCTTGGTGTCACTTCTTTTCTCCTCCTCCAACCATGAGCTTTCCCCGTTCTACCCTCCTGCCCTGGAATCTCCCCTTCTCCTCCCCCTCCACCGGTGTGTGCAATTGACTTTGGTCATCCAATAGGGGCGATGATGGGGAAAGTCCATGGCTCGTGGGGCCCTTGGAGAAGAGGATCCCATCGTTACCATAAGGCAGAAGAAGATAACAATAAACCCATCCATCACCAGGATTCACTTGAAAAAAGAAAGTCTTGAGTACATGGAAGGTGGTATCTTGTGGGATTCACGGAGATAAACAAGGGAAGAGATCCACTCGGCAGGTGAGAAACAAGCACTGTTTTATTGAACTTTTGTTGGCTTCTACCACTAGTAGTCTCATTTATTGCTATCCTCTCTTAAATGAGCCTTAATATGTGATTTCTGGCATCTGATGCTTTAACCTGGGAGGAAAGGGGGTTTAAAAAAAAACCATCTTGGAATAATCCTCAGAAAGCGTCCACCTTTTCTTTGATCCTTTTATGCAAGTTGGATTTGTTTTCAGTAGTGGGTCCTAAATTCTTCCAAAGAGATAGATGTATTTGTGGGCCTGCGCGGTTTAATTTTCTTGTTGCCATTTGCTTCCCCACTTTAGATTTCTTTCCCCTCCCTTTCTTCTGTTGATTTTTGATGTTCCTGCCACTTAGACTTGAAAGGGGAGGAGCACTTATTGCTCCTCTTTTTGTTTGCCGCAGAAAAAAAAGGTGCGACTTTTCGTTCTTTTGATTCACTTGCCAGTTTTTCTTTTCCTTCTACAGGTAGGGATTTTCCATTTGAGAGTCTCTCTATCAAGAACAAATTTTGATAGATTTTAGTTATTTTGGTTGCAGTTTGTTTTGTCTGATGGGATTCTGAAGATATCTTGGGATGGAGAATTCGATTGCGCCGGCCGATGGATTCCTGGGGCGGAGCATCTCAGAAGCTGAGGATTTGGATCTCATGGATGAGTTGTTACTAGAGTCAGGCTTCGATTGCTCAGATTTCTTGCAGCAGGGGAGCTCCTCTTCCTTGAGTCCATTTGGTTCTTCAGGGTTTTCACCCGTCTTTGAGATAAACAACGATAGCCCTAATCCACTGCTGCCAGAAAATGATAATTTAGATGATACAGAGAGGTTGGTTTTCTCCACGAATCTAACTTCAGATGATAACCAGATGCTGATGTCCCAAGCAATACAAATGAATGAAATAGTCTTGAAGAGTCCTGGTCCTGGATATGATTCGAGCATGGACTGGTGGTTTCAGCCAAGAGGCCCCATTGTCAGTGTGAGAGATCGATTGATTCGTGCCCTTACTTACATTAAGGAGTCGCAGAGAGATGGTGATTTCCTTGTTCAGGTGTGGGTTCCTACTCGGATAGGAGATCGGCAAGTTCTTACAACTTGTGGCCAGCCTTTCTCGCTTGATGTGAACTGTGAAAGGCTTGTGAATTATAGGTCAGTGTCAATGAGTTACCACTTTTCAGCTGATGAGAACTCGAATGAGGCGTTGGGATTGCCAGGCCGTGTTTTTCTGGGGAAGGTACCAGAATGGACACCCGATGTTCGATACTTTAACAGCTATGAATATCCTAGGATTAATCATGCCCAACGCTATGATATTCGGGGCACCATTGCTCTGCCCATTTTCGAGAAAGACAGCAGGTCTTGCTTAGGGGTTTTGGAGCTTATAATGACTACCCAAAAGATCAATTATAGTATGGAACTTGAGAAAATCTGCAGCGCTCTTCAGGTATTTTTCAGTTTTACTATTTTTCGACTATAATGTTTGCTGTATGGGGGTGTAATCTTAGAATCCTGAGTTTGTTTATGAGTTTTCGATTCTCATCTTCTTTTTCTTGGTTCTCTTACCTTCTGCCTATCCCTTTGTCTTTATTATGAATTCTTGTGAAAATGAATTACATGAGTAGCTTAGAAGGACTACTAAGTCGGACAGGCTAAATTGTTACTCTTCTCTTCTTTGATAAGCTTTTACTCATAAAAGACAGCTGCATGCAAGTCCAATTCTTTTTCTTAATAGGTCAACAAGTGATAGATGAAATTAATCTATTTAGCTCTCTCTTCTTTTTTTGTCCAAGTCTAATTAAAACTTCCATTGCAGGCAGTTGACCTTAGAAGTTCTGGAGTTTTAAGCATTCCCCATGTAAGAGTGAGTAGACAGACCCCACAAACATAGTATTCCAGTCAAGCATGTTCCATTAGTAATGAATCATGCTTCTTCTTTGTCAGGTGAGTAATGATTCGTACCAAGCTGCTTTACCAGAGATCCAAGAGGTCCTAAGAGCTGCTTGTCACACCCATAGATTACCATTAGCTCAAACTTGGATTTCATGCAATCAACAGGGTAAAAGGGGAAGTCGCCATTCTGATGAAAACTATAAGGACTGTATATCCACTGTTGATCAAGCTTGCTATGTGCAGGATCCCAGCATGGTTGGTTTTCAACAGGCATGCTCTGAGCACCATCTATTTAGAGGTCAAGGTGCGGCCGGCAAAGCATTTATAACAAATGAACCTTGTTTCTTTCCAGACGTAACTGCTCTTAGCAAGATAGAGTATCCTCTGTCTCATCATGCTAAATTGTTTCGCTTGAGGGCTGCAGTTGCTATCAGATTACGAAGCATCAATACTGGCAATGCAGACTTTGTTCTGGAATTCTTCTTGCCAATCGATTGCATAGATGGTGAAGAACAGAAACTGATGCTTAATTCCTTGTCGATTACCATACAACAAATATGCCAGAGCTTACGGGTTGTCACAACCAAGGAGCTGGAGGATGAGGCTCTGTTGCAAGCTAATGAACTATTCAACCGAGATATCTTTTTTAGTAAAGCTATCCCTGGGGATGATAGAGAGCCAACCAGTAACAGCAATCTTCAAGTAGGAACTTCAGATGTACGAATTACTGAAGGTGTATCATCATGGATCACAAGTATCATGGAGGCTCAACAAAAGGGAGAAAGGACTGTGGTTCGCTCTTGTATGCCATTGCAATTTAGTAAGCAGGAAGAAGGATTCAATGTCACAACTCACTGGGATCCCTCAGAGGTGGTATTGCCTTCTGGAGACATTTTCTCAGGGTTCAGCCATCACCAAGAAGATCCATTTAAAGACTCAATTGTTCATAGTTCTTTTCCAATTGAACCTAGTGTGTCAATTTCTGAGAAAGCAGCAGAGAAGCGGCGTGCTAAGACAGAGAAGACTATCAGTCTGGAAGATCTTCGAAAACATTTTGCCGGTAGCCTAAAAGATGCCGCAAAGAACCTTGGAGGTAATCTTAACCTTCTTGTGAGATGCCCATATTAATTGTGATTTATGCCTTTTAGCAGATTTGACGGCTCACTTTCCATGTGCTTACCCTATTATGCTGAAATTTTCGTTTTCTTAGATATATAATTTTAAAAGCCATTTCATGTTGTTTTTGCAATACCGGTATGCTATTACAATATGATGGACCATGCTCTAATGTAAGTGTTTTGGAACCGATGGCAAAGAACATCTAGTGGGATACTCTTTAAGTTTGTAATTGTTGTGAAAAATCAATTCAGATACTTCATAATGCATTTATTAAGATAAATCATCTAACACAACCATAGCTGTTCCAATGGGAGGCACAGTTGCTTGTACAAAAGAAGGAAAGTTTAACTGGATATTGTGTAAAATCTTTTGTGTATGTAGCCTTTTAGAACATCTCTACAGAGTTGACATATTTGGTTTCATAATATATATTACTTGGGTGTTTGAAAAGTCAATGGGTGAATTGTATGATTGCTAGGTATTATAATTGCTAAATAATGCATCACATAAATCAGCTTGAACCAAAAATTGAGAAAGCAACCTAAATTCACTGTAGGGAAGGGCAAAATATCGGGAAATACTCAAAATCAAACTCATAAATATTCCATCATGTCTAGGAGAACTTTGAGTCTTAAATATTAAAAGTTTAATATGGTTTGCATATCAAGAGGAAAAACAGGCTCGTGAAGTTGAGAAAACATTTTGGAGCCCATACAAATTGAGAAATCCTTGATTAGCATTAATGGAATATAAAGAGAATTTGCTGAACAAATTTCCCAAAAAGGAGGAGAAAGAAGAGAAAATGGAGTTCAGTTGTCGGCTGAAACTATATAAGCCCGATTGCTAGCTGAGACAACCAAGTAAGAAATTGGAAGCAGATGTATCAACTGTATTAAGCATGAAAAAGCTAGTAGTATACTCTTGTTTTATCCTTGAAAATAGTTGGTTGTGTTTCTCGTTGTCTTGTGATTTGCATAATACAAAACAATATCAAGTGGAGTTGACATAGATATTCTCTTCTTGTCAACCATTCAGTGTGCCCTACTACTCTGAAACGGATATGCAGGCAGCACGGGATTAATCGTTGGCCTTCACGAAAGATCAAGAAAGTTGGGCGCTCCTTAAGGAAATTGCAAGTGGTTATCGACTCTGTCCATGGCCGTGAAGGAACCTTTCACCTCAGCTCCCTATATGAAAATTTCACCAAGGATTTTCAGGGCAGTACCTCTGTTTCCGCATTGAAGCAAAATGATCAACCGGAGTCTTCAAAAATGACTCGTCTTCAAGAAGGCAGATTGAGCTCGCACACTTCTGGCTCAAATTCTCTTTCCTCTTCCTCCTGTAGTCAAAGCTCTAGTTCTAGTCTGGGATGTTCCAGTGGGATAAAACAGGATGGTAATGCTCCTCAACTTACAATCAAACAAGAAATGACAGTGGAGAACAACCAGACTGGCATGTGTAACAAATTTCTAGACCATGTAGAAGTGTCAACTGAAGAAAAATTAGACTCTTTATCTCAATCCCAAAGTCATAAGCCTGAGAATCGAACTGCTCAAAATTTATCCCATTTGCCACAAAAAAGACAAGATTATCTGAAAATAAAAGCCATTTATGAGGAAGAGAAAGTTATACTAAAATTGCAGCCTTCCTGGGGCTTACAAAGTCTGAAAGAGGAGATTGCAAAGCGGTTTAATATTGCTGATGCAGGTTCAGTGAATCTGAAGTATTTGGATGATGAATCAGAGTGGGTCCTATTAACATGTGACGCAGATCTGCAGGAGTGCATTGATGTATATAAATCATCTAGTACTCATACAATAAAAATTTCTGTGCATCATTGTGCACAGCCAAGCATCACAACTTCCTTCGGACGAACAGTGTTGTCATGAAAGTTGAGCTTTCATCTCATTCAGAACAATCCTCTGAGCTTACTGATTTTAAGGATCGTTGCATATACTTTGTTGTGACTTTGCAAACATACTCATGAGCTAGAGATTAGCTTAGAAAATTTATTGTGGTTTGCAAGAGTTTGAATTGCCCATCGTTGATCTTTATAGAGGCCTTTACTCTTGTATAGCTGGAGACGGTACATCTGAATATTTGGTCAGCATAAGTAAGAGAATGGTTATCCAGGTACCTCCTCTAGAGATATACATGTACATGTCCATCAAGAGCATTTACATCATTACATGCTCCCTCCCAATTTTGTAAAGTTGTCCAGCATAACTTTGCTCCACTGGAAATGGTTCTTTCTTGAAGCACACTAGTGATGCTTGATATGGATGCATTCATGCCAGATTGTATATTCTAGCAGTGTGGTTTTCTGATGTTCTGCTTGGAAATAATTATAATACAAGCCGTATCTTTGATGATGGAGTACACAAGATGGGGTCATAAATCCTTGGTGTTGCTCTGTTGTATCTAACTGCACTTCAAATTTTTGTCATCTGAAGTGTAAGGTTGTCCAGTAAATGAAATTCAGCCGAAGGAAACACCTTAGCAGGTGAAACAGATCCTGTAGAAGTTCTTAATCAGGTGCAGGATTCAATTACAAGACAGTGGCTGTTACAATGACCAGTTTTGTAAGAACAGAGCCATCCTCACATGATACCAGTTCCTGGAAAATAGTCCCTTGACATATGTTGATTCATTGGCAATAATCGGAGAGGATAACTAGTTGGACGTAAATTGATTTTATTGTGCACCACATTTGTTGTCCCAACAATTCCTTGATGCCAGAAATGCTTAGCTTGTTGTAAATCTGTAAGTATTACTGATACTTACTTGTCGTAAATAGTTCCGGATGAACTATGCATTACCAGCAGTCTCATCTCTTCTTCCTTATATGACAGCAGGCGGAAGGCAGATTATAATTAAAGAAATCGTCATTGTTGTTCTGATTCATGCATGGGCAAAAGTCTCGTAATTAACTTTCAGAAGGACCGTCAAGAATTGTTCTAAGTCTGGTATGTTGCTGCCAAATTTGGACTTTCAAGGGTCTGTTGCGCATCTTCTTTAACTCTGTACCATATGTTAAGGATTAAAAAGTTGTTCAGTTTGCTGTTTTGAGGCATGCTTTCTTTGAAATAATAAAGATATTTTTCAGTTCTTTATACACTTTCTGCTCATTGTATGATTCATGATTTCCTCTTTCAAGACTCTGTATTTGGAATGCACCCATAAACTACAGGACAGAGATTTTATAAGCCTCAGAAAATTCCCAGAGTTCTCTATGGAGCAACTCGTAGTACGAAGCTAGAACCTTTTAACTGTCTATAGATGATGT
Organism: Typha latifolia; assembly: GCF_019914945.1. Taxonomy (NCBI): domain Eukaryota; kingdom Viridiplantae; phylum Streptophyta; class Magnoliopsida; order Poales; family Typhaceae; genus Typha; species Typha latifolia. The sequence goes on along the minus strand of NC_133093.1, from coordinate 11,481,263 downwards.
TTAACAATGAGTAGACATTCGAGTACGTGATAAGCATTAGGAGTTATAGGAGGACAATAAGATAGCTTTCCTGACTTGGGTCCTTCTCCACTACCACAATTAACAATAGCTGTAGGAGACGGTGACTGGTCAAAACTCCTTCCAGAATTGCTGGATTTGATAGCTAACAAGTTTGCTGGTTCCCTTTGGATTCTATGCACTCTGTTGCGAAGAGTGCCGGAAGAATGTATTGTCCCATAGAGTCGATGTGTATGTTCAACCAAACATCCTCGAGTGTTTCAGGAGAAGTGCTTCTATTGCCAACGTCTCTAGTTTTCCGGTTAGATTTGTCGTGCGATCTGCCATGATGGACAGGGATTACAATCATAGGTAGAAATATGCTCTTCTTTTACATCTGCATGGTGAATGAATTTAAGGGATGGAAAATACCAATATCACCCATTTAAGTCGAAGTACACAGCACAAAACTCTGGTGAGTCTGAGATCAATTGTTTCATGCTGAAGTCTCGTCTAAACGTAAGTTTGTAGCAAATGGAAGTTGTAATATTAGTGAAAATCCCAACGTAATTAAGCATATTTATAAATTATACACAGCCCATTCACATTGTTTACATTTAGATATATATATATATCACATTGATATCTATTCAGCATAGGCTATACGCCTATACCACACTCAAAACTCATATAGTACTTTGCTTTGCAAAAAGGATTGAACAAGAAACAAGTAGAAGGTTCATCCGCAAGGGACTGGACCAAAACTTTCCATGGTCACCTTACTCTTGAAGGTTGGTAACTGGCCCGCGAAGGTGTGGTGCCCGGCACGTGATAGGGCGAACGGTGGTGCACCGCGGCCGGCCCATGGTTTCGGCTTGCTGGTCGGGGGGACGAATCCCCGGGCAGTTTTGATCGGCTCCTCATCGACTCGATATCCTCCAAAATGTCAACGACTTCCTTCATCGACGGCCGGCTTTTTGGGTCACCGGCAAGACACCGGAGCGTCAATTGGGCTGCCTGGAGTGCACCTTTGGATGGATATTGGCCCTCGAGCCGCGGGTCGATTAAACGGGCCAGCTTTCGGCGATCTGATAGATACGGCTTGGCCCAATCGACCAAGTTGTGCTGCCCACTTGGGCGATTATTATCTAGAGCCCGGAGCCCAGTGAGCATTTCTAGTAGGACTACTCCAAATCCATAGACATCACTCTTCACATATAAATGCCCTAATTGATGAAAACCAAACGTTAGTAACACTTATTAGGACTAGTATGCAACTCTTATTAGCTGATTGAGACCCAAATAATTCATACCAGTAGCAACATATTCTGGAGCAGCATATCCATAGGTGCCCATAACTCTAGTAGTGACGTGGGTGTCTCCACCTGTTGGACCATTCTTTGCCAGCCCGAAGTCTGAGAGCTTCGCATTAAAGTACTAGATATAGACATGAAAGCAACAATTTGATGAGTAGTATGCCATAAAGAGAGTATTTAGTAATTGGTAGTGTGATTTAAATTTAGATGTGAAAAAAGATTTAATTATTCACATAAAAACTATAGTATGATTTGAGGATGATAACAATAGTTTGGTCATTTTATGTTTGGATGAAAAATCTAAGATATTTCAACTGAAGTTTAAAATATATAGCATAATTATATAGTATCATTTACTCTTTATATATTGATAGGGATAGAAGTAACTTACTGTGTCAAGGAGGATATTGGAAGCCTTGAAGTCCCTATAGATGACATGCTTCTCAGCTGAATGCAAGAAAGCAAGCCCACGAGCAGCTCCAATGGCGATCTTTAACCTTAGGCTCCATGAGAGTGGCTGCAGAGGTCCACCTCCTGCTCAACACGAGAGATCTCTCTTTTAATTAGTGAAATGTTTGTAATGCAATCTAATTAATCCCACATTTGTCCAAAAGAAAAAAAATCCACTCACTTCTAAAGAGGTGGTTCTCTAAGCTGCCTTTCGCCATGAACTCGTAGACCAAGAGGAGCTCCTTCTCCTCCCCGCAATAACCCAAGAGTTTGACCAAGTTGGGATGCGAAAGCCTCCCCAAGAAATTCACCTCAGACTGCAATCCCAAGAGAAGCAACAGCTAATCATTCATTTGGTCAACGCTCAAAAGGATCACATTAAAATACAATAATTTTTTTTTTCAAAATCTTGATCAGTAACCTGCCATTCTTGTAATCCTTGTACGCTCTCGGGGTTGAGCTTCTTGACGGCAACCACCATTCCGACGCCGGTCTTCGTCGGATTCAGAGTCTTCTCGTCGACCCATCCCTTGTACACCCTTCCAAATCCTCCTTCGCCAAGAACGGTGTCAGGCTTAAAGTTCCTTGTGGCGCTCCTCAGCTCTCCAAACGTGAAGATCCTGAGGTTGGGCGATTCGAGTATGCGGCCCTCGGGGTAGGCGTCGTCGCCGCTGACGCCGCTCCCCGTCGACTGCCCGTAGCTGCTGCCGCTGATGCTCGAGATCTTCTCGGTCGTGGATGCGCTACTGGGAGCCTCTGTCAACGAGGGCCCTGTCATTGACCAAAAAAGAGGCAATTTTTATTTCTTTGAAGAAAAAGAACAAACTTTCTAGCCAAATTGACAAGAATAGGTGTGAGGGAAATCAAAAGTTGGTAATCTTTCCATCAGCAATACCTTGAACTGGGAATGGGGTGTTTGGTGGGCTTACATACTTCATCGCCGCAGGCGTATCCAAGCAGTTTCCCATGTCTGCACTGCTCCTCTTTGTCTCCCTTATTGTCTCTTCTTCTATGCTCTATAGAGAGAGAGAGAGAGAGAGAGAGAGAGAGATGGGGGGGGAAATGGAAAGAAAGATGGGAGAAGGCGAAAGGAAAGAGAGTGGAGAAGGGGGTTATTTAACGCACTATTTGTTGCTTCTTGTGCAACCACTAGGGCGTTATGTCAAATTTTATCCTCAACTCGTTGTCGGATAAAGTCAAATCTTGTTATCATTAAGATCTTTTGTTAAGATGCTTCTCTTTTCATCTTGTTTTCTTATTTTTTTACTTAATTTAGATTTCACCTTGTTTGGTCTTGGATGGCGATGGTCCAGCTAACTCAATAACACACGGAGGTCGCTGGTCGCGTCATGTTAGCAACTCCTGTTGAGCAAATTCTTTATAATAAAAAGATGCTATACGTGTAGGAATACCTGAAGGACCTCAGAATTATTCTTTATCTGCTCTAATTTAATCTTTAAAAATTAGGTTAATTATACTTTATCCCCTTCCTCCTCTGTCCTTCAGCTTAAAGCACTTAATCAAACCGTGGTATATACTAAAGTGAAATTTTTTATCATATTTAATTAAATCATAGGTCGAATTTAAATATCCTTATTATAAATAAAATTATAGATAATTTGATAAACTTCTTAATATATTAGATTAAATTTTAGACGATAAAAATATATATTATATTTAATTATTTAAAATTAAATAAATATTATTTTAGATGTGTTAAAAAACTGTATTTAATATTAACTTATGATTTAGTTAAATACGATAATAATAAAAAAATAACACTTGCATTTAAGTCCAATCTAGACGATAGGAGGGGCAATTGAGCTAAACCACTGAGATAAAATATATTTTCTCTAAATATTTATCATTTTACAACTTTCTTTCGTTTGAAGGAGAAAATAACAATCCAGTCAAGAAATAAATCATAATAAACTCAAAATATATATAGCTATCACCCCAACTATTAAACTACAGTGACAGTTTACCGGCAAAGATCTTTCCAAAATCTAATGCAACCAATCGAATGGTTCAATTTCTCATTCCTTCTTGTGCTTTTAAGACAGTGGGAAAGGGGGAGAAGGTGAGGTCTAGTCAAGAACGGGAAGCCCAACACGGATTGAGCGCACGACAGTAAGTCAACTCAGACGTGTCAGCTTCTTCGGAACACCGACCGCGGGGTCGTTGACATTTCACCCTTCTCCTCGTAATTCGCGACGATGCCGGAAACTGTTTGCCCTTCCCCTGGATCCGACGGCAGAGACGAACCGGAGCAGGTTGTGGGAAAAGACAAAACTACCCTTTCACAAATAACCCCATCTAAATGCGTATGGACTATGGAGGATTTTTTTTTTTTTTTTTTTTTTTTTTTTTGCAACTAAGGTTGAGTGGGAAGTTATAATTTGTGTGAAAATTTTGGTGTTATTTGAAAATTTTCAAAAGAAAGAAGAAATTTTATTGAAGTAGTGTTGGTATCTATCAGATGATACCCACGAATGATATCACTTTGGACAGCGGACAGGCCTAACATCCACTATGATTTTATAGACAAAAGATTGTACGGATCGAGAGTCGCATCACATCATGCTACGCACAACTATTCCTTCTTCTTTTTTTGGCATTTTTATTTTGCATTCAAACCATTCAACCGATCGAGATTCAAGAATAATCTATTGAAATAGTAGGCTAAATGATCAAAAGTTCAAAACTAACATGTATTAATAATACCTGGAAGAGAGGTGCATCATTTATCTTAGTTTATTATTATTATTATTATTATTATTATTATTATTAAGAAAGCCTTATTCTGATCATGTTCTTATTTTATGGGCTCACTTTGTTCTGTTTTTTTCTAGAAAGTATTGGGATTTTGGATTCGAATGAGCCCTTTTGTATATTTATTTTTTTTAACATAAATTAAGTTGTGAATTCGTGCAGTATATAGTGTGAAACAATCCACGTAAAAAAAGAAAAAGAAAAAAAAAAAAAAAGAGTTCAGAAAGAGAAGTGGAAATATATTAGTGCCACAATCAAACCAATACATGAGAGATTCGAATCCAGAAAATATTTCATATAATATTAGCAGTTTTAACTAACTATGAAGACGTCAGCTAATCCTGGGTTTGGAATTAATTAGCACTTTTAACAAACAGCCTTATAATATTTGAAAATGAAAGCCGAGTCAAGTGGCTTTGGAATTAATCAAAGCGACCCTGGTTTTCTCTCAAACCACGTCAAAGTAGCAAAAGCCGAGGCATTGCTATTTGCTAGTTCTAATCCTACGCGGTTGTCTCTACTCTTGACAAAGTCTTTGGCTTCCAAATGTGCCAAACGTTTGCCCCCATTTTGATCCTGTCAAGTTCCATATACAGCTCAATGGATGTTAACCAAAGTATATAAAAAGAATTTATGCTTGGGTTGCTACTACGATTTCAAATTAAGACTCATTTGGCTGTAAGCCTTCAACTATTTTACCCTCCATAACAACAACATGATGGTTTAGTATCCTAAAACTGATCAGTAGAGCATATTGAGAAGCCTCTGATTACTTCAACTGATCAGGAATAGTAGCTATGAATAGAACATACAAGAACAATATCATGCTGTTTAGATTTCTGCAATTATGCAACATTGCTTCAAGGACTTTACCCAAACATGGGGCAAATGACATATCATAACAAAATATGTACACAAGACTGGAAGACTGAAAGAAAGCTTAACATCCTTATCGGTCAGCATGAACAGGTAAAAATGGCTGCTAGTTTATCTGTGATGCTGCAACGCTACATCTAATCCTTTTTTTTTCTTCTTCTTCTCTTAGCTAACTACTGGCTGCAGAAAGCTACAACACTACAAAGTCATATATAAGATTTCTCACCTCCTAGCTCATGCTGATTAACTCAGCAGGCATGTTGGTTATTTCAGAATTAAGAGAGTAAACAGTCTTAAATATATGGAGCACCTTTTCGACCGTTGCGTCTTCTGGATGGTGTACTGGCTGACTGCGGTGAGGCTGATTGCGAAGGGGAGTTCATAAAGCTGGAAGTGGGCTCAGGGATGTAGGGCTGAGATGCCACGTGATTGAGGGCGACGACAACATCTCCTACAATGGGGCGGACATGGGCCTGCTCCTGGAGACACATTGAGGTGACGACGACCAATTGGTGGAAAGCACGTGGCGGGTAACGGCCTTGCAAGACTGGATCAGCCAGTTGTGTATACTTCCTTCTATCATTAAGGTAAGGACGCGACTGCAATGCACAAAAAACACAGACCAAAATTAGAAGTATCTATACATGTAAAAGACATCATTGAATAATTTGCCTGTCTGAATATTCATAAATAACTTACCTTTTTCATGCCACTAAATAACCAGAATAACGTCCTAAATTCATACAAGCTATGGCATTTGCATATCCACTTAACAGTGACCACATTAATCCCCTTAAAAAATTTACCAATTATATCCAGTCTATAGTTACTCTATGCTGACAAAACCAGCATGTTGAAATGTTATGCAATTTTTTCTCGGATATTCTACGGTGCCTACTTTATGCTTTACAGATAATCTAAACAGGCCACTGTATGCCGCAACTGCTAATAGGGAACACCTTTTATCGCACTCAGTTAGATTTCTAGGCAACTGAATTTATATGCACTATAAACTCCAAAAATTCAGACAATTCAGCATGGGAGTAAAAGTGAGATGAAAAGACAAAAGCAGAGAACTAAATGACATTTAAATTTAGAAAGAGTTTAGCATGACAACAGCCCCCAGCAATGAGAAAGGGGCAAAAGTTTGACATATACAGATGCTTACCCATGTCAACAGATTCTGCTCCCCTCCAGTCTTTGATGAGTCAAATATCCTCCGCCCAGTGATTATCTCCAGCAAAAGCACACCGAAACTATATATATCAGACTTCAGGGTCAGCTTACCACTCAAAACATAATCAGGAGCACAGTAGCCATAAGTTCCCATCACCCTCGTGGAAACATGTGTTCTGTCGCCCACGGGTGCAAGTTTAGCAAGTCCAAAATCAGAAAGCTTGGGGTTGAAGTCATTATCTAACAAAACATTTGCAGCCTTCATATCGCGGTAAATCACAGGTGGGTTTGCAACATCATGCAAATATGTAAGTCCCTTTGCAACACCAACAGCGATTTTCATCCGAGTATTCCAGTCGAGTGGTTGTTTGTCGGGAGAAAAATCTATTTACAAGAATTTTTTTCCCAATCAACAAAAAAAGACAAGGGAGCGTATAAAAACTAAAAGATTGAAAGGTGGCATGCTCCATATATAAATGAAGTGCAAGAACCACATAGTTTGCATGCCCACAAACCAATGATTATGATCCTCTACAACAAATTTTAAATCCACATAAAATCATCCAGAGCATAAAACAGAAATACTTGTGGAATATAGCATTCATCGCAAAGTGCAAGTAATTAATTCGACCTGTTAATAAGAATAGTACAACTATTAGTTAAAGCAAGTTACATGGTCAACAAAAGTATAGTACGACAAATTAAACAAGATCAAGCATTCAATAACTCATGTTACTAGGCTTAGAGCAATGATGGTGAAGCTTCCGTCTCAAGCAAAACTATGAACCTCTGTGGTGAATAGCACCGTGTTGTGGTTAAAGCCACTGCTGGGAACACTACCTAAGAGCTCTTTTATTAGTTCATTTTCACTAAAACAAGGTCTATTGTCATAAATTTTTCATAATGCAAGTCATAAAGATATAAAAAGCATGATCAGCAAGTAATTATGTCACGCATAAGCCAAATTCTTTTGTCGACAAGTTTGTATGTTAATTCTCTCTTACATTAAGTCTGATTCGATGAACTATTTAAGCAGTCACTTTCCCGTTCAACTGTTCAGTGGGTTTATGTTCTTAATTCGGAAAGAAAGAAATGCTTATGTTACTCAAATCACAACCGTTAATTTCATAAGCGTACTTTCCTAATAAGGGCTAACATGGTTCTTTTCCTATTTCAGCTATCCTTAGTGATCTTCCGAAAATTTCCTTGTCTTCCTATTTCTTGACCTTTAAGGCCTTGTTTGCTTTCAGTTTAGGAACTCCTCCTGAACTGGTTTAGGGACCCCTAAACTGATTCAGTAATCAAATATTTTTTTAATTTTATCATATCTAATCAAGTTTACTCTCTAAAATATTAAGACTAGAAAATGAGACTAACTAATCGAATTCGGGGCTTAACCTCAAACCAAACAAGGCCTAAAAGTATATTTAAGCCCTTTTTGTGGTTTCCTCAAACACGATTGGAAATGTTCATTCAATTTTATATCCTTATTGATCATATTCCTAGTTATCTTCATCGCCACTATGCTACTTTGGTTCAGATACAGCTAAATATCTTATTACCCTACTTTCTGAAATGGTGTTAGGAAGTAAATATTGAAACAAAGACCTTTAGCAAATAGAGGATATCGGCAGGAAGACTTGCTAAATATATAAACAAAAGATTAGGCAGAAGAATCATAAGGTTTTTGTCCTTGTGCTTGAGTAAAAGCATCCAGTGAGTATGTGCTTTCTTGGATCATATATAATATCTCACTTGTAAGTCACTTCAAGCCCATTTTTCTCTCAACTCAGCATGTTAGCTGCATTCAATCAGGTTTCTTTTGACTAATGGACATATTTCCAACAAGGTGGAGAGAGCATCAAAGTTGAGCAGCAGGATATGACATCTTCTCTTGGAAGCAAAAACATAGAGATCTTTCTTCCTACTTGACAAATTGGACTCCCTCTCCTTCTAGGACAAGAAAAGAAGAAAAGAAAGTAGGAAAGAAAGAATAGAAAGGAAAGCAAAAGAAACTGAGAACAATGGTGCTACTTCCTTCTATTAACCCCTAATCATCGCATTCTTTGAGCAAATTGCTGATGCCCATATGTCCTTCCTTTTTCTCATTAAAAAGAAAATTAGTGGAGGAATTTTTATGGATTAAAATTCTGTTTAAGTAACATTGGCTTAATTTGGGTTCAAAGTCTCCGTAGAAGAGAGAACTGCTACGGTGTAGGAGTTAACTCTTATGCAAAGCAAAAGCTAATCACTTACATGTTACTCTTTATTACTTGTTTGTAACATTTCAGATATGGACTACTCCCTTTAGAGTGAATTGGACCATCAGAGCTCAAATCACACCACATCAACTGGATAGAACAAAGCTGATAGCAGAACTTCAGAAGAAAGCAGATCTGAGAGATAGGCTTCAAAGAATGAAGCAAATTTGTGGTGCCTTCCGACTATCGAAAGAATCTTATGGAAGCAAATTGGTACCTTCCTAGTATTGAAAGAATCTGTACGGAAGCTAAAATGTTCTAGGAAGTTGATGGCAGAAAAGAACTAAATCTGTTTGAACAGATACAGAGCATGGTTTTTCCATAAATGCAAAATATTATAAGAGGACATTTACACTCCCCACAGTTTCTTGGCATGACAATCTGCCAGCAGAAAAGCTAAGATGCAGTTTGCAAATGCAAAAGGAGCAGGAACGACATATTGAGTGGGGACAGAATGTGTTGTGGAAGAGGAGAATGAGAAGAGGGTGTGGAGTGTGGAGGGAGTGGCTGCTAAGTAATATTCCTGACCATGGATTATCCGCAGGTATTATGCTGGCTTTCAGCATGTTATAGCAGATCAAGTTGTAGGACTTTGTACTTGGAGCATTAACACTAGACAACAATCAGATTTGAGGAAAACAGTTTGAACCCATAACAAAGAAAACAAAATAACAAAAAGTTAAAAAAAAAAAAAAAAGAATCAACTTTAAGGCAGTCATTAGCAGAAACTGAAGCAAGTGTAATATTGACACTGGATCTGAATGGATTGTCAGAATTTCCAGACAGTGTACCAAAACTAAGAATTGAAATTGAGATGTCCAAAAGCCCTTAAACAGATAAGCAGTTTCCAAAATTCAATACAAGCGATCACATTTAACATAATAGTTCAAAGAATTATGTAAAAACCAGCCAATAGGGAATTTAAAAATAGGCTTATGTATGAGACAGAGGCCAACAACTATTTGGGAGAGGTCTTACAAGCATTCGATCAAAGGTTATTGTAAGAAACAATGATCAACAACTTCCTAATATCCACTTTTAAAAGCTAAACATCACAATATAACTGACTTCCAATTTCTGTGACCTCGTTGTCCTTCTATGATATATCATTCACCTGACAAAACGTTAATATAGAAAACTTAAAAACTTCCAAACTAAAAAATACCTGTACAGATAAAATTCACAAGAAGTTTGAAGAATACCAGTTTTACTACTGAATTAACACACTTGAACATTCACAAGTTTGTATCGCGCAAAATGGTGCGCAAAAATTGAAAGAGAAAATCCTACCCTTTACAGGAAACCAGCAGCAATAGCATCTCCCATCACTTCCAACAACTGATCAAACAAAGATCTAATCTAACATAATGCTAGATCAAAGCTTACTATTCTAGAGTTCCCAGAGTTAGAATGACTTACTAAATAAATGATCTTCCAAGCTGCCCTGTGGCATGTACTCATAAACTAAAAGCCTTTCGTCTCCCTCAGCACAGTACCCAATTAAGCTAACAAGATTAGAATGCCTCAACATGATCAGCATGAGAATCTCCACAAGAAATTCCTTGCTTCCCTGGAGACCATCCCGATTGAGCTGTTTGACTGCCACCACCTGTTCATTAAAACCCCATTTTGATGCATACATCTTCCAACCAAGACGCTAGTAACAGAGTGGATCAACGAGAAGCCAAAAACAAAAACAAAAACTCACTTGTCCTGAATCAAGCCTTCCTTTGAAGACCCTACCAAAACCCCCCTCTCCGATCAAATTAGTGTCTTTAAAATTCTGGGTAGCGACGGCAAGATCGCGAAAGGTAAAGCTCCGGGCTCCGCTATTCCTTTCAACTGTAAAAGATGGCACCTTTCTCTCCACCGCTGCCAAACATCCCAACCAAAACTCAAACAAGTAGTTAGAAAGGAGCTTCTCAATAACGTAAGAACCGAATCGAACTTAAATAAGATTAAAAAATGTATATATCCAAAGTATCCACCTGAAGATTCGACGAGGAACTGAGAATTCGATCGTGCACCGGCGCTATCCTCGATCCTATTGCTCGTCTCCCTCGGCCGAGGGCTAAAACAAGAAAAGCAACCCATCTCCCACAAATCTTCAAATCCAAACGCAAGACCCAAATCAAAGAACTAGAATCTCCTCCTCCTATCCTGACCTACCCACATTGCCCACACTCACTCTCTTTGCCAAGAAATCTCAACCCTTACCCAAGCCTGACAGAGTTTTTTTTTTCCTCTCTCCTCTCTCTCTTATGGTTAAAGAAACACTTCAAAGGCTACAGAACACAGAAATCAGATAAATCTAAGACCAAACCAGATCCACCCCAAACCCCGTGAAAGGAGAATATACTGATACCCAGACCTTGCAATATAAAAAACCCAATTTAAAAGCAAACAAAAAGACTAGATTTTGTTAAGAAATCAGCAAGAATTCGGACCCGAGAGGAGGGGATAAAGATGGGAGAAGTAAAAGTATTTGGAGAACGCGATTCCCCCTCCTTTATAGGCAAACGCGGAGTTCCTCGCGTAACACAGAGTTCCTCGCGTAACACAGAGTTGGGAAAATAGAAAGCTGGGAACTTTCTCTCTCTACCTTCACCCTTTTCTCTCTCACTTCATTAAAAACCGGACCTTGCAGTCTCTAGAAAGCGAACTTTTCGCTCACCCTCTCTCTCCCCTCTCTCTCTGTAGAAAGCTTATCACTTTCCTTTCCCGCGAGGTGGGAGGAGAGGGAAAGAGAAGACAAAGAAGGGAGAGGATGAGGAGGATGCGGAAGAGGAGAGAGAAAACCGCGGGCAAATTTCCTCTGCGCAGTGGCCAGTGCAGTGTGCGTCCCTTTCTCTTTCCATAGATGAAAAGGTTTCCATCTCATCAATCTCTCTTTCTATCTCCGGCCCCAAGTCAATGCGATGATGTAAATGTAGTATCGAAAGAGGGTCCCAACCATCCCCTCGCCTCTTATTCGAAAGGAAACGAATAAAGCTTTTCCATTTTAGCTCTTCCTTTTTCATCCAACACCCTGTGCTATACGTTTATTACAGTTTGCACCTTTCTTTTCACTATTTCTTAATACAACCCTTCTTTTTCATAATTATAAAAACATCCTACTATTTTTCACATAAACCCCCCTTAACTATTTCCTACTATATGTCTGTCTATTAGATAGGAACGCAACGAGATAGATCCAGGAGACCTCCATAGCATGCATATTAGAGCACGAATAGATAAAAGAATGTGAATAAGGACCAGAATAGGGGAGGGGACTGGGGATAGGTGTGGAATTGGATGGAGGAGGATAAAGGGATTGGGGAAGGAGATGGTGGATGCCAGTGGAAGCAATTAAGAGAGAGGAAACTTTGGTTGGATGAGATCATTACATCTTGGCATCAATATTATTTATGAGCTTTAGTGTGTTGGTAGGCTTACCAAACAAAGGAATATACTTATATAAGTTTTATTCTTAAAAATTGAGGGGAAAAAAAAAGTAATGCTATATATATATATATATATATATAATTTTGCATTTATGCGTTAAAAATAGCTGATCTAGAGAGGAAAAAATTATTTCGTATTAATTAATACGAACGTTCATTTGGTCAAAGAATCTTGACAAAGTTTGCCCACTCATGAAAAGTCGAAGGCCAAGTCTCAATCGCATAAATAATTTCATTCTTAAGCAAATTAAATATTAGATTTGGTCGAGGATAGTCTACGTACGTCGATTTGAATATATTAACAAAATAATTTTGTCCGAATCTAGAAGACGATGTGGTCGTGTATGTTTCAAGCGCACTATTTCCTTTAGATTGTATATTTTTGACCGGAAATCTCGGCGAGCCAGTTTGCATCCATTAGAGTTTCTGTCTTGATTAATATACTCTTTTAATTGAGCGCCAAACATACTATGTTATAATAAATATAACAAATTACTATTTGTATGACAAATAGAACGGTGAGTCATAAATATAGGGAACGAATTGGCACAAAGAATTAAAATAATCAAGTAGTAATTTTATGCATATAAGAAGGAGGTGGTACGTATTCGGTGTGCAATTTGTCACGAGGCATGGGACCTCGTGGTGTATTTTTCTGCGAGAGTCACGTGCTCTAGCAGAGTTGTGATGTCGACTCTTGGGAGCTATACTTAGTCCAAAGTCCAAACTGCCAAATTGGTAGGCAAGTTATGTGTGAAACAATCTAGTGCTTCGTCGGTTGGATATATTCGTTTTTTTTTTTTTCCGGTGGCTTCCGACGTGTCAAGTAATAAGTGACGTGGAACAGTTACTAATTTACTCCGGAAGGTAAAAACTGTGGTTTGTGTTCACAAATGTCAATCATTTTTCTAACGACATGAGTCTCATCTCATATCCAATTATATACTTGTTACTGGGATTAAGGCTTTGATACTGTTTGTCCTTATAAGAAGAAACAGCATTGAAGCCACTTGAAAAGTTAAGCATTTCTCACAGTTAGAAGCTGTGGCAGCCTCGGCAGCTAGCAGCATACAACCAACCAGCTTTGTCCCAGGAGAATGTTGGGCACTGAGCTCGATTTTTCTCACAGCATGCAAAATGAGGTTTGCATACATACAACCTGGATGCTTTTGCTACGTAAATAAGAACCATCTTTTTCATGAGTTCAGAAAGCCAATCCAGTCGAAGAGATAGTGAGGTTTTAATTCTACGCCAAAGAAGAGATGGCTTTCTTCTCTCTAGAGTTCAACATTGATAGCAGAAGATATTCGCAGCTGTGTCAAAAACTCAACGTACAAAGCCACAGCTTATTATATATATCCTGTTTCTGCACCAAAAGGTGTGATTCTTGTTATGTAATGAAGCAAAGACAAAACAAACAACAAGAGAAGTTGAGGATTTTTTGTGCTCAGAACCTGATGTCTCCTCTGGTTATAACACAAACAGCGCAAACATTGCTGCCCACAGAATATGAATCGGGATTTTTTTTTTAATTTACTTTTTAATCTCATGCTGTTTCTCAAATTAAATGCATGCTCGCCGACCACGGCTTATCTTTTTTTCCTATGCTAAATTAGATTATTTAAATTATTTCATACGATAAGCTTAATTATAATTTGATAAAATTTATCTTTTCTCTGTGTTTTCTTACTAAGTTTTTTCTACAATTGTTCTCACTTATCTCTTCTCTCCTTCCATTTGTCTATCTTTTCTTTTACTCAAACAAGATTATAAATACATAAAATTAGGAATGAAATAATTATTTAATATTTTCTGTTAGTACTATCGGAGGATATAAACGGTTTTTAGAGTTTAAATGATCAATATGTATTTAAAAAAAATAATAAAGGTGTATACTGGAGGTATCCTACAAAATTATTAGAAAAAATTTTATATGAATATTTATTTGTGTATGAATATTTTTGTATATTATGAATATACAAAAATATTTTTATTAGAAATATTTATATACAAAAATATTTGTATATATTCGTCAATGAGGGGTTAACAACCGGAACTAGGAATCGTAAAGAGGAGCGAATAAGAGCAGATCTCACGGATCGCCAACGTGGCACTATTATATATTTATTTTTTATCGTATCCCTCCCAAAATATCGTTTCCTTCCATGTGGCGAATAGTGACTACCAAACTCGTATCCGTAATTGCGTATCTCCTTACACCGCCCTTGTTTCTCTCTCTCTCTCTCTGTTTCTCTCGCTATACTTTGCCTTTCCTATCGCTCTCTGTTCCAAACCCTAACCCTAACCCTAACCCGAACTCCGAGGTATGTACCCCTCTATTTTTCCGGTATTCTATCGATTTCTCTTCGATCTCCACTTTATTCTCACGTAGATTGGTGTTCTCTTACAGTTTACGCGATGAAAGGGGACAAATCTAAGGCGGGAACGTCGAAGAAGGATGATACCAAGTGAGTTTGTTCTCTTGTTTGATTTTCTAGGTCTGTATGTTTTTTAGATCTAGCGGTTTTAAGATTTGACCGCTTTTGGTTCCTTGAAGGCTCTCTGTGAAGCGGAAGGCCGCTGGTGCGGTCGGGAAGAAGCCGTCGAAGAGAGAGAAGAATCTCGGCAAGGATCCTAACAAGCCCAAGAGGCCTCCGAGCGCCTTCTTCGTCTTCATGTAAGCCCGGAATTTCTATCTATTCTCTTCTTTTTGGGGGTCTATTTTGCGATTACAAATTTTAACTGAGTAGTTTTGCTAAGTTTTCTGTTGTTTTATGCGAAGGGAGGAGTTCAGGAAGCAATTCCAGGAAAAGAATCCTAACAACAAGCTCGTCTCCGTTGTAAGCAGCTATATCTTCTCCTCACTTTTTTTTTTTGTGGGGTTCTCTTTCCTTATCAAAGATGACGCCTTTTTATGCTTATAGTTCTCATTATCTTAAATTAGGTTAGCAAAGCCGGTGGGGCCAAGTGGAAAACGATGTCCGAGGCTGTGAGTAGTTTTTTCCGCTATGGAAATTTACTGTTATGTCATATGTTAAAATTCCTAATACTCCTTTATCCAAAATCACAGGATAAGGCTCCTTACCAAGCAAAGGCAGCCAAGCGCAAGTCTGACTATGAGAAAAGCATGGCTGCATACAATAAAAAGGTAATGCAATTGCTAAGGATTGCCATGTGATTTGTGCTGGTCAATCAATCATTATATCCTTGTTGTCGGAAATTAGGCCGAGGGCGGTGGCGGAGAGAATGCTAGTGCTGAAGAAGAGGAGGAGGAAGGATCTGACAAGTCCAAGTCCGAGGTCGAGGACGAGGAAGAAGAAGGTGGTGCAGAGGTGAACACTTGCTTCTCTATGCTCAAGTCCTAATTTGTTAGTCTAAGCAAGTATATTTTTCATAGATTTATTCCTAAAATTTGGTTTGATCTTTTGCGCTTGCAGGAAGAGGATGATGAAGAGTAAATAGGAACTGGCAATCTAGGTGTAACAAGTGGGGGGCTTAGAGCACTTTAGTTTAGTAGTCTCTTTTGTTCTTCTGAAAGGAGGGATAGACTTGGAGAAATGACAAAGTACAAGTAGAGTCCTTTGTTTCTTTTTGTTTTTTTACCCCTTTAGCTGATGTAGAAAAAAGCTGTGTAATTTAAGTGCTAGTACCCCTCATGTAAGACTTATGTTCTTTTGTTTGCTTAATGCTGATCAGAGGCCTCTGATGGGATGCCATTGTCGTCTGCTGCAGTTTATCCTGTTCTATTTACTTCTCTGCCTCTCTCTCTCTCTCTCTTTTGGATGTGGAAAATGTGAAAATTTTGTTACTCCACCTTATGTTGGACTGAAATCGCGAGTTATTCATTCTAGAATAGACTTTTTAACTCTACTTATTGGTTAAGCTATGTTGTTGTAGCTGTTGAATCTATTTACCTTGTAATGTTTATGTGCTTTCTGATTTGTGCACTTTATGCCTAGACTTTTCAAGAGCACCAAGTAATTTAGCAGTTGGTTATTGATCTAGACATGTTGACCTTTTGACATTTTGTACGCATGCATTGAATTTGAGGTAGATGGAAGCTTTTGATATGCTGTAGTGTGGACTGTGGATTTTGACAGGTTTGTCTTCATTAGCTAACAATAAAATTTGATGATAGTAACTACTGGTATTCCAAGTTTGACATTATATGTCGTGTGTGATTCACTCATTTTTTTAACATTTCACCAAGTCGCTATGTACGTTAGATTGGTTGTTTGAAGTGAAATACTTCTCGTACTGATAAACTCACTAGATTTCTCTCTTCAAAGTGCTAGTTAGTCTATTCCCAGATCTTTACGCTTTGTTATATGTTAAGCCGTTCCCTTGATACATACAAATATTGGCACAGGGCAAACGTGAGTTGGTTTATAGGTGGTCCAAATGCTTTTGTACTGTGAAATGTTTGGAAGCATTTAGCTAAGTTAACTGATATCTTCAGTTTCTTGTGTGACACTGACTGCTTATACTTTTTAATTTAGCATATAAAATTGAGTGATTATATTCTGTTCATAATTTATGTATATTTTACTTTTAATAAAGTGCAATCAATCTATTATTAATAAATAAATTAAATATATTTAAATTGTAAAAAAATTTACATGATACTGTTCATAGATATTGTTGAACTCTCGTGTAGCTTGATTTTTACTCATCTTTTGTGTATTTTATTTAGTTGGTGTATAAGTCTGAAGCATGAATAAACTATTTATGCATATATATGTAAGAATGGGGGTGTAATAATTTTATCACAAGTTTTTTTTGTTTGAGATTAGAAAACGTACATAAACCACAGTTAAGCGCACTCTCGAGAGAGTGCTGTTTGAGTGTTATTTACATAATCATGATATTTTTTTAATAGTTAACTAATAATTATAATTAAGGTTTGGAGAGAAAAGAAAAAGAAAGCATCGATCCACGGATCCGAGACCCAAAAAATCCACGCCATGGCCGCCTCTCCAAGCAGATGCTTCCTCGTCACGGGTCCCCCGGTAAGTAAGCTTCCCATCTCTCTCTCTTTCTTCTGATCAAAACCCTACTTTTACTGGTACAACAAGGAAGAGATGTGCATTTCTGAACGATATCTATGTTGCGGAAATGGGATAGGGAGTGGGGAAGACGACGCTGGTGATGCGAGTTTTGGAAAGCTTGAGGGCTTCGCACCCTCACCTCAATATCCATGGATTCTACACCCGTACTTCTCTTTATCTCTCACTTGCTCTCCTCTTCTCTTTCTTTTTTATTTGCCCTAAACTTACCTTTCGTACTTTCTCTCTCTCTGCCTCTCTCTCTCATGGCGTGGTAGGGGAGGTTAGAGAGGGTTCCGAGAGGGTTGGCTTCGAGGTCGTCACTATGGACGGTCGACGTTGTCCCCTGGCCTCCTCCAAAGTTTCAAGGTCTCTTCTTTCTTCTTCTTCTTATCTTTCTGATCCTGCGATTGTATTACTGATTTAATGGCTGATACGAACTGAGGTTTCCTCAAATGTATGACATCTCTTCTTGGAAAAGAACGTATCTTTGCCCACCCAACTTGAATCCAGTTAGATCTTTGCTAAACATCATTCTTAGCTGGGCCTTAATCTAGTCCTTTATAGTAAAATCTCATCTCGGTACGTTTAATTGACTATTGTCATGTTGATCCTTGGAGAAATACAAGTTAGTATATATTGACTTCGTGTCTGCCCATGCCATGTAGACTAGATTTAAAGATGATAAAGGTTATCTTTGGTATTTCCCTCAAGCAACATAGTACTGATAGGCATTAGAATTTCAATTCGGTTTAGAGTGTGTTTGAGTGGAGTTCAATGGAACGCCTGATTTCAGTGTAGTGACTTTCTAATTTCAAAAAATGAAGCAAAAAATAAAAAGTTAAGTTATTTTTGGTAGGCTAGAATTAGAGTGTTAAACAGTAAGCCTAAACTGAATCAAATAGTAGTCTAAAAAAGGTATAGATGGATTGAAATTATGCACCACAATGAGCTCTCTTAACTGTTGAATATTCTTTATATGATGTTGCTAGTGCTTCATACGCGATTTTTATCCATCTTTGTGCCTTTTGCAGTAAGTCCTTCTAGATACTTTGTATCTTTTCTTTGTCACAAAGAGCTGAATTTCTCCCTTGGAATTAACTTATTTATTCTTTAAATTGTAGCACAGAGTCTCTCAGATGGCCTACCGTCGGAAAGTACAAAGTAGATGTGGCATCATTTGAATCACTGGCATTGCCTGAGTTGCAGGTAAGCAGTGTTTCCTAGGTTTAAATTACTCAAGTATACCAGAAGCCGAGTAATGCCTTTACTGGGATACTTCTTGCTCATAAGATCTTTGCATAGTATTTCCGAACAATGTGTATCAGGATGCACCTTGATCAAATAGAACCCTATTGCTCCACTGTGGTTCACCGTGACCAGCATGGGATGCTGGAAACCATATTGATGGTTAGAGAAGCTGATCAACTGCAAATTACATGTTGTAATATCAGGTAAAAGAGGACACGGATCTCTTTGTCATTGATGAAGTGGGTAAAATGGAGTTCTTCAGTTCAGCATTTTTCCCCGCTGTTCTGAAAGTTCTTGAATCCGACATTCCTATTCTGGCATCCATACCTATACCGAAATTTGGACGGGACATCCCTGGGGGTACTCTCTTTTCCTCATTTAGTAACTTGATGAAAAGTCTATGCTTAATCACGGATGGACTCCTAGTTATTGTGTTATGCTGGTTGATATTTCTTATCTTTTGTACATCATCACCATTGTGAATGTCCACAACTGTTACATCTCAGCTCTATACCTCTATGTTCTTGCCACCAATCAGAACTTTCTATTTATTTTATTATCCGATGAAAGCTTCTGCTTGTGAATTGCGATATGCTGTCCTCCATAATCTTGATTGCTCGAGATATGGTTGGTTCATGTTAACAAACTTCTCAGTCGTTATATCAACATAGCTCTG
The DNA here is from genome assembly GCF_019914945.1 of Typha latifolia. Taxonomy (NCBI): domain Eukaryota; kingdom Viridiplantae; phylum Streptophyta; class Magnoliopsida; order Poales; family Typhaceae; genus Typha; species Typha latifolia. Next base: position 11,462,000 of record NC_133093.1, on the reverse strand, counting down.
CGTCATGCCTCTAACCCCCCCGCAGCAGAAAAAGTAAAGAAAATAAGGAACAGGAGAAAGCAGTATCAAAACTTCACGGTAGTTCTTTTGTCTTTCTTTGCTGCTAAGAATTTTGGATTAGATTATAGGGACTGTTCACATCTTGTTTGTGGCTGCTTAGGTTCCATTTGTAGGATGGTTTTGTTTGTGTCGACCTTTATCATCTTATGGTAAGCAGTCATGAAATGTGATGAGCTTGGGTATTCTTGCCCCTCATGCCAAATATAAGTGAATCACTTGAGGCAGAAACTTTCAAGATAATTTAATTTTAGATCAATTTAGTTGCACATATACATGATTCTCATCTTTAGTTATCACATATTGACATGACATCAACATGCTTATATTTTCCTTTCTTCTTCCCAAGACCTGAAGTCGCTGTACTACTTTTACCATTGCAACACAGGCTTCACATTTTGCTATATGGAATGTTAAGATTAAGCATGTCTTCCCTGAACCTGAGTTAAGAGAAACCTGAAATTTACCTTTGATATGCTATCTACATAGGAGGAATTAAAGAATAATGTTCCTCCATGGATTTCCCTCTTCTTTTGTTAACTGTGTATTCTTGAAGAGGAGAAAGGAAAAAAGTTGCTTAATAATTTATTACGAGTTTGAAAGTCATTCCTTTATTTCTGTGCTATTTATAGTTTTTTCATTTTTCAAACTAAGGCCAGTTATAAGCTTCCAGAGGTAGATGAATATGTTGATTTTTTTGTCTTCAAATCCTAATAGTGCTTGATTATTTTAGCTCCCCTAACAAAAATTCTTTGCTTTACCACTGTCTGAAATCGATGTGTTTCGTGCTATGCAGTAGCGAGATTGAGGAACCATCCTGGAGCTGCTCTGTTCACGTTAAATACAGGAAACAGAGATACGATAAGAGAGAATATCTACCGACAGTTGGCGGACATGTTGTAGAAGCATTGATCTTCCCCACCAACTCATGTTTGCTAACAATTCAGTGACCACTGTGAAATATTGACCTTGAATAGTTTCATTCTTAGGAGTTCTTTCTATTTGACTTGTCAAGTGATTGCAAGCAATCCAATCCCATTCGCGGTTGTAGTCTGATCGAACTATATAAGCTCTAGTTGTTTTGAAATTTTGATGCATGGATGACAGCCATTTATTATATCAATGAAGGGTCTATAACAAACCAAAAATATCAATACAAGATGTCCTCAAATGATTAGGAGTTGAGCAGGCTTATCTTATTTGTTCATGGTGCAGCGTGGCTTGTTTTGCAACCAGAGCTAGTCTGCATATCCCATGAACAACTTGTTGATGGTAATTATTGTACTCGAAATAGTTGGAGCTGTTTTGTGGACAAAACTAAAGCGAAGTTGATGCCAAAGCTCCCTTGCCCATGATGGTACTATCCCAGAGAGAGGAAGGTTCTTTCATAGCTGGGCTTTTTAGAAATGACAACCTATATCTTAGACATATTACGGAAAACAAAAACCTCCTCTGTTTTGCATATATGTAAACCTACTCCTCCTCCTTTTATAAAAAGAACTAAAATGAAGGTAATTTAAAAAAAAAGAAGAACAATCAATAAAGTTGGCCACATAGCTAAACACGTAACATGACCAATTAATGATTGAGAATTTGGAAGGTTTTACATAATTGAGGAGGTTAATATATCAACTAAAAAGAGACCCATGTAAAAATAGAATGTGACAAATATAATGATCTTGTTTACTTTGAGTATTCTTAAACTAGTTTAGTAACTAAATAAATTTTATCTTTTTTATATCAAATCACGTTTACACTCTAATATTTTATTTCCTTTGAGTTTAAAGACCTCATATCTAATTAAATTTAATTTAAAAATAAAAATAAAAATGAATTAACTAAGTTCAGAATTTAACCTCAAGCATTACAGAGTTAGACGAGGACCACCTAGCACAAGTAGTAGTCCTCAGCTTATCGTGAAAGCGAACAGGCTTCACATGACTCACGTTCTGGTAGGGCATCAAGCAGCGCGGGGAGTTGGGAAAAGTGACAGCAGCTTCCAACCATTTGAAAGACATCCACTCTTCTCCGCCGTCCTTTAAATACAACCCCACTTCCAAATTCCAATCCCATTCTTTTATTAAGTCACCCGATTCAGTCGTCAAATTAGGTTCACTTGTTCAATATATCAACCAAAAAGAAAGAAAAAGAATTAGAAACTGGGATAGATTGGAGGCTATATTTTTGTCCACTTCCCATCGAATTATCCCCATTTAAAACCCTTTCTTTCAATCTTTTTTAAGTCCCAAGTCTTGGGTACATGTCCCTCTCATTCTGGTATCGCATGACGTGTTGGAAACTGAGTGGCATTGATTCCTGGGCCCTCGCCATGTGCCTGGTTAGATCCACGAAGGATTATGGCATTCACGTACATTATTATCTTCCACTAGCATCTCCTTTGTTTATATGGTCCATGGATCTTAATCGAATATTCCAACATTTTTTTTTATTTTTCATTTATCTCAACCATGTAAAATTATAGGACAATTTGGATAAGGAAACTTTTTTTTTTTTTTTTTCCTTCAGTTTTGTTATCAATAAGACTGTCATCTAGGTATTTATTTTTCTAAAATTATTTTAAAAATATTTTGATGTTTGTACACTTAAATGGTAATTATTTAAATTAGTACCCCAGTATTGAGGTATATTTTAGTATTTTAATTTTATTTATGAAAAAAATCGAAAAATTATATACTATTATGGTTCACACATTAAGTTCATTACTAAAATGGATCTCAGCTCTTTTATAAACAAAGAAAAAAAAAAGTTAAGCATTATTTAAAAACTCACTGAAATGCTACTATGTCTTCTCTAATGTATAAAATATGCCAGTACAATTATACTCAATTTTTTTTATGGTATATCATGAAGGACGAAGATAAGATTCTGTGAAGAGATTGCACCTCAATCTATAAGAAGCAATTAATTACTTATTTGTTCTACCAAATCTAACTTAAGCTTCAAATTATCTTATTATCAACTACTCTAACAAAATTTTTAATCACTTAGAAACTCTTAATAACAAAGATTCTATGTTAAAATCATTCACAGAGTTTGAAAGTTAAATATTGACAGCGTAAAAAGTCAATCTTATGTAAATACAGAAGTACTAAGTCGACTTGTCTAAGCTTCAAGCCGTGTTTAGCGTCGAACTATTATTCCAAACTATCTCGCCGAGCCATTAAACTAAATTAAAAAATATATCACCCCATGCAATGAAATTGTCTGTGGTTCCCAAGTACCATCAAACTTTTTGGAGGACAGCATCGAATAATAATTTAAGCTTTCATTAGAAGCATACAAGTATAGTGCATAAAAGCTAGTTTGGTGATAAGATTTGCCTCTCAAGTGAGCTTTCTTCTTCTCATAATTATTATTCCATCCAACTATGATGGTAAGTTAAAATAGAATTGGTGGCGTAGATCAACAACCTTTGAGCTTCCCCTTGAGCAACTTGGTCATGTTTATAAAGATACTATTTATAGAAAATCGTAGGTAAATAAATAGAAATGATTTGGGTGGTTATCCAAAGTGAAACAAAAAATGAGCAATGCTATAAAATGACCCATTAGGTTTAAGGAATATATACACTAATCCTTACAACAACCTAATATGATATTAGGTCATAAACCGCTAAATATATTTATTTGTGCTATTTTAACTTTCTTTTGGTTTCCCTTAGCTACTGTTCTCCCTTAATGATCTTTAAATGAGCACCCCTTTTCAAACTATCTAAAACTAGTAGTTAGATATACAACTTGATTGTAACTTGGTTTCTACTTAATATATCACTATCCTTGGACCTTAAAAAGAAAAATAAAATGGATGACTAATATAAAGGAGTATCAATGAGATTTTATGTAACTGTGGAGTTTAATATGGCTAAAATAAATAAATGAGATTATATATATATATATATATATATATATATATATATAGTTTATATGGAGTCTAATTGTAATTATTTTTTTAATCTTTTTTTTTTAACCTACCAAGTGACAGCTCATCCCACTATCCCAGCACATGAGGCTGGCTATAACTAAGTAAAAGGAGCGCCGCCATTTAAAACTCTCTCCGAATGGCTAATACCGTTATATAAAATGGCGCCAAATGGAGCAGCCTCGTGCCGGGAAATTATAATAATAAAAAAAAGGGAAAAAAGAAGAAGAAAAGAGCGAGTCACCAACCAACCTCCTCGCCTTCCTGAGCTGTCTCGAAAGCGAAGAGATCAAAAAGAAGACGCTAATAATTCTTCGTCTTTTACCGTTCCCGGTAAAAGAAGACGGAATTCGAGAATGGGAAGCGAATCACCTCTCTCCTACGGCAGATGGGGGAATAAATACAAGCACAAAATTAAAAGCGACAGAGCGAAAGGGAAAGGCTTCGCCTTTCCAGGAGTTGCTTTCTTTCTCATGGGTTGTAATGCTAAAAGCTTTGCAGTTGAATGTTATCGAGGGTCTCGATCCAGTTGATCTTGCGGTGTTCGAAAGGTGTTTGCTTTTTTGTCTGAGAGGAGTGGTTCCGAAGAAAACAAGTACGGGTTTGCTTGTTTGGATGGCGTTTCTCCTGATTATGCAATCAAAAAATGTGATTTTTTTTTAATGAAAATGGGCGTGCAATTTTTGATCCTTCAATTCTAGATTTCCCAGCTTTTCGTGTGACTTTTCTTTTGCATCCATACGTGATGTCTTTTAAGGATTTAGATCCAAAGTTTTCTTCTGGCACATTGCTTTCGTACACGAGTTTGTGTTAAGGTTTCTTTAACTGGTCGATCTCATCTGTGTTCTAAAATGCTTCTGCAGGTTTAAAATCTGTTTATATGACTCACATTTTGGTTACTAGAGATACTTGATCAATCTACAGAGGAATACCAGTCGCGCTCGAGGAGATGGCCGGCATATTGCAATACTTTGACTTCGGTCAAGCTATCACAGCTCGGAAGTTGACATACAAGAGGCATAATGATGGTGCGGTAACCCAACATTTGAGACTTTGTGATGCTTAGTTCAATACTTTTTTTTTTCTTTTCTGTGTGTCTACTTGTCTGGTTTATTTCTTGTCCTTGGAACTAGTTCAATGAAGATCCCACCTTGCAGGCCTTGAAGCTCCTAGGAATAGTCTGGATTTCCCCTTGGAATCATCTCAGAGCTACCCTGTCATTCATGAGGATGTTCCGGTGAGTTATCTAATACTAATCCTTTTAGCATGATTAGTTAGATAAATTTCATTTTCTCATTCTTACCAGTGATATGCCTGGGGCTGTAGTATGTTCCAAGGGTTGGGCTTTTAACATCTTTTCGTTTTGGGAAAGAACACTGGAGACATGGTGATCTTTTTTTTCTTCCTAATTTGTCCATAAAGCAATAATTATAAGAATTTTCTGATCTTTCTAGGACATGATTATGATGCCACACATAATGATGCTAAGTTTATGTCAGAGAATTTTTCTTCACTGCCTTATAATGCCGATCTATATCTAACTGCAGTACTCTTGTCATGCGAAGAATCATTCGAAAGCAAACTTTTATCTCAGCGGAGCCCCGGTTAATATGCTGATAGATGAGCAGATCTCTAACAGAATGAATGACAGTTCTAAGAGACCAGGTGTTATTGCTCGTTTAATGGGTATGGATACATTACCGTCAGAGATAAAACCTATGATCCATGCGGAGGAATCGAAATATGAGAAACCAACACAAAGAAAGGAGCTCTCTGAGGCTCTTTCAACTAAGCATGCCTCACGTATCTTGACACACCGCAGGCAGACAAAGCGAGAGTCAGTTCCCTCTGATGTTAAGCAAGATTTAGCTCAATCTTTTGAGGAAACCGAGATGACGAAACCGAAACCACGAGAACATCCCCAAGAAGAATTGCTGCAGAAGTTCAAAAAAGAATTTGAGGCTTGGCAAGCATCCAAAATATGGGAGCATTCTTGGAACCTTGACTCGGAAAATGATGAAAAGAACAAACATATGCAAATCCTTTCACAACGATGTCTGGATAAAGGGAAAGCGGCTAGATTAGTGAATTCTGAGAGATGTTCTTCCTGGAAGAAGAGCATGGACACCAGGGATTACATGTCAAATGCAAGACTAAAAGTCAATAGTAATCAAGAAAGTGTTCCACAACGTCAAGTAAGTACGAGTAAAGCAAACCAATCCAACTCACAAAATGGTATCGTCTGGCAGAAGGGTGCAGAAACTAATTTCAAGGACTTGCCTGTTGCTAAGTTTGAGTATAAAGAGGACAGATCATCATCACCTACAAGGATAGTGATTCTTAAGCCTTGTCCTGAAAGGAGTGGTGATACTGAAGAATCCTTCATAGGCTCACCCGAGATACTAAAAAGGGAAAACAACATGCAAGATTTCCTTGAAGAAGTGAAAAATAGACTCAAACGTGAAATTGAAGGAAAATCTGGAAATGACAGAAAACCCAGATGGATTGAGACCGAAACATCCAGTGTTGCAAGATGGAGGGATCCAAAACAGATTGCACAAAACATAGCAAACCAAATCAGAGACAATGTCACTAAGGACTTCAGCTCTACACTGATGCCATCAGAGTCTACAAGATCATATCGAAATGATGTTCAATTCAATGGGAAGAATCATGCAGCATTCGTCAATAGAGACACAAGAAAGTTGTTATCGGAGCGACTAAAGAATGTCCTTAAAAATGAGGCAGATTTTGAAGTTCCACTAGTTTCCCATAGGAGAGCTACTTCACTCACATTTGAAGAAGCTGTGAGAATTAGACCGACATATGACAATGCAAAGAAAGGTAAAAAGAGTAGAAACTGGGATGACAAAAGATCCTTAATAGAATCAAAAACTATATCTTTCAGACATGAACCTCAAAATGCTGGTTCATTTGATGTAGGGCCAATGTCACCTAGGAATCTTCTCAGATCATTCTCTGCTCCAGTTTCTGGAACATCTTTTGTTAAGCTTCTTGCAGAGGACCAGCATGTTCCGACAGGGGCTCATGTACAGAGGAAGCATGAAGTTTCTGAGTGTAATTTCACAGAAGCCAGTAAAAACAAGAAAGATGTTTTCGACCTTAAAGGCAGGGTTTCAAACTTGACGCACAATTTCACATTGAAAAAGAAGTTTTTTACGAAAAAGATCCGATTGGCTAATGAATCAGTAGCGGACGAATTTCCTCCTATGACAACTATTTCAACAGCACCATCATCAATTATGAATGCAGGCATTATAAAGGCAAGCATACTTGGTCTAGTATATAAGTTTATAAAGCTTAAAGTTATATGTTTTTCCTCTTCACACAGAAAAAGAAAACTGCAATATCTACTATTCATTTAACGAAGATCTTCTTTGGCTACAGGAGAACCCGACTGAGGTACCACCAAGTCCTGCATCATTGTGCAACAGCCCTCCTGATGAAATTTGTAGGGCAGGTTATCCGAGTCCAGTATCACCCTTGGAGGCTTCTTTTACCGAACGCCACTTTTCATCAGAAATACTTGTGGATATAAGCTACGACAATCCTGGTAGGGTCAAATTACTTGCCTTTGCTTGTTTAACTTAGCCGTATGATTGTCAATATTACAATCTTGTATGTCTTTCAGAATACTGTCAGTTACATGTTCATGTTACTGAATTGAATTAGATAACTATAGATTCTATATGTTCTTGGGTTCTGGGATTCTGGATAAATCTCTACAATAGTCTGCAACTAAACTGGCATTTTAGTGTGTGTTTGTGTGTGTGAGCGGGTGCATACTGCATATATTATTCTTGTTAGAAAAGTACAGTATTGAAACTATTTTGGCATTTATCTTGTTCAATCTTTTGCATGATTTATTTTAGAAATACTCTCTAACAAGGTATCTTGCAAAATGATCAACTTACTTGTGTACACTGCCTGATAGGACTGGAACTTACTATATTTTCAAAGGTTATGACTTGAACCCGCTATTCAGAAATATGCATGGCACCATATTATGTCCTTTATTAAAATTTCCCATGAAACAATTTTACTGACTTATTGTTGTCTCTTGCAGAGCTGATAGGTTTATCAGAAGAACTTGAAATTGGTGCATCTGAGGAACTAATTAAAGCTGAAGGAAATCCACCCAATGATGAACTAATTGAGGTAGAAAGCCATGCAAAAGCTTATGTGAGAAATATTCTTCTCATGGCTGGGTTATATGATGGCCATCCCTTTGACCAAGCCTTTTCAAGATGGGACATCTCCCCAAAGCCAATTCCTAAGTGGGTGTTCCATGAAGTGGAGGAGACCTGTGGTAATGCCAAGGTGGACGATGTGTCATCTCTTTGCAATCTTGACACCAGTATAAGCCACAGAATGCTATTTGATTTGATAAATGAAGCCTTACCAAGAGCACTGCAGACCCCACTGAGTAGCTCCACATTCAAGAAATGGTTTTCATACCCCAAAAGAACTCCACAAGGGAAAAAATTATTGGATGATCTGTGGTACTGGATTCAAAAGTATTTAGATCCACCAGAGGATGTTTCAAATTCTCTGGACAGCATCATTGCCCAAGAACTAAGTATGGCTCGTTGGTCCGGTGTGTTCCATGAAGACTTTGATGCACTTGGAAGGGAGTTGGAATCAGAAATACTTGAAGAACTAATTAGCGAACTTATTTGGGACATTCTCTATGTATAGTTTTGATATTAATGAATGTGAGTGTCATATTTGGGTTACTAACTGTATAGATTGGTGAGTTTATTTTGTATCCATATATTTGTTATTGGCTATTAAACAGAGTTAAGTAATAAGGAAAACGACGAAGAGGTAATGCTCGATTTGAGTCTGACCAAACTGTTGTAATAAAGTTTTAATACTGGACTAATGCTTGATTTGAGTATGATCAAATTGTTGTTGTGAAGTTTTATTACTTTCAGTACCTAATAACCAGTTGTAGGGAACTCCAACAACCTTTTATAACACGTTACACGACTGCAGATTATACACTCATCACCACAAAAAAGTACCATACAACAAACTCATGTAACCCCGAGCGGTCCAGACTGTTGGGCAGGATGGACGGAACTTTGGCGCCTGCAGGTCGCTCCGAGAGTTCGCCTGTTTGCATGGAAGCTGCTATGGGGGAGGCTGACCACACGGGAGCGACTCTACGCGATGCGAATTGGCCCGGACGAGAACTGTGCCATGTGCGGGTTATATCGGGAGAGTACCGATCATCTGTTCTTCGCGTGCAGGGTGGCGAAAGAAATCTGGCGCGCGCTGGCTATAAACCAAGGCTGGGGTGAGGAGTGGCCTTCCAAGGTGACTCCGGACTGGATCACTACGGCCTGGCACGTGGAACGGGCGGACAACTGGGACTGCAAGGCAAAAATAGCGTCCACGCTATGGTTGCTTTGGAAGCTGCGGAACGCTAGGATTTTTGGTGGAGGTGAGATGCACGTAGACATGCTAGTCCGACAAGCCGTCCAACTTGCGAAGGACTATGCCAGGGAAGGTCGGCCAAGGGCAACTCGGGCGAGGCTGCAGGTGGCAAGGTGGATGCACCCAGCTGACGGGTGAATTAAGGTTAATGTCGATGGTGCGTTCTCCGGGAGCGACTGTCTCGGTGGTGCAGGAGCAGTTATAAGGGCTGCGGATGGAGCTTTGATCGCGGCTGCATGGGAACCGGCTGTGGGCGAGTCGGTGCTGCGAACCGAGGGCCACGCCCTCCGGCTGGGACTGCGACTTGCGGCCGGCTATGCCAAGGTGGAGGTTGAATCTGACTCACGCGAGTTGGTTCGGATTATTCAGCAAAAAGTTAGCTGCCCGTGGGAACTGAGGGGGTTAGTTGCTGAGTGTAATGTTTTACTTAGCTCTTTTGTAAGTCATCGCCTGAAGCATGTAAGGCGAGAGGCAAATAAGGTGGCCGACTGGGCGGCAAACCGGGGGAAGCGAGGGCTGGGGGCAGTTCGGCTGGGGCCGACGGACCCTCTCCCGGTGGAACTCCGTAACCTTGTATTGGAGGAGGCGTTTACTCCTGCTGTAACGTAGGCCAGCCTAATCTAGCCAGTTTATCAAAAAAAAAAAAAATACAACAAACTCACGTACACGTGTAACCTCACCAGCATCACGCCACACAGGCCGACCTGCCGGCTCCGGTGCCGGTGCCCACCCTCTCGCACGTGCAGGGGTTGCAGCTACAGTGCTCCCCGCACGCGCAGGTCGCGTGAGACTCGGTGCCGGTCGCCGCGGCCCCACGGGTGACGCACCTGTCGCGTACCCAAAAATACAAAACTAATTAGATAACACAAACGACGACAATTCGACGGCCAGATCGACGGCACGATGTTACGCCGACGGTGGGGGATATGATCAGGTACCTGCAACCGGCGCCACCTCGAGTGATAGAATGGCTATTTAAGGTTCTCGCCACGTGTCTAGCTAAGTTTGTAACTGTTCGGCACGTGGGAGAGGAGGAGAGCAGAGGTGTCTCTATTTCTTACCACGTGTGAGCACCTTATGGTCCCTATAGAGGCCTTTGGCCCGTCAAAATTTGAGAGAGCTAGGCCAGTATAACAGTTTCCATCCACCTCTCTCCTGTTATACATTCCCAGTTTATGCTTAACCCATTTCTTTTCTCAATACAAATTCACCATTTTTATATAAACTTAACATAAGTTTTTCGTCGTATTAAAATAATATATATACTAGTGTTAAACGAATAAAATAACTTATACTAATATTAGCTAGCTCATATTAAAGATTAGAATACTTCTTATAAAATTAATCTTATTTCATAAACGATCAAATCTTAAAGTGATAATTATTTTTAAAAAATATTATTTCTGCTATCAGTCAAATCACTAATAAATAATTTTGGTCATAATAATTACTTAGAATTATCTACTTAGTTACTGGGGGAGGTAACTAGCTACTCTGAAAAGAGTTAAAGTCGGTAAAAGCTGTTATATCCCATCTGACTTCTACATATATTTGGTGCAGCTGGAAGCCAATAAATGGATGCCAAATAGTCCGACAGCAATATTGGATACTTTGTAACTTCTATCCATAAGAAATAGGAAGAGAAAAGAGAAAAGAAAAAAGAAAAAGAAAAAGGAAAAGAAGAGGAGGTGTGAGATTTTTGTTGTCCCGCGTATAAATTGGAGGAGAGGATTAAATTGGAACATACTTTTATCCTGACTAATAAATATAAAGTGCCGGCTGACGTCATGTTCATATCAGTAATTAGCAAATTACTAAATTATTTTAAGAAAAGGAAATTTCCAAATCCCCTTTCCATTAGAGACACCTCGGGCGACCGATGCCAACCACCGCTGTCGCCTGTTCGCTGCGAAGTCATCCGATTCGAATAGCTCTTCCTCTTCTCCAATCCAAATCTCGCCTCCTCCCCCCCTTGTGGCAACGCCGTATTCCTTAGATCTACAGGGCAAAACACCACTTCTCCGTTCCTCCAGCCGTGCCCTCTGCGCGGAGATCTCATCAAACCTTCCTCTCGATCGCTGCCAGCCGCCGGATTGGTCTCTCGAAGGCCTGATCTGGGAGTTCTTGATGGCGAACTTGGAGGTCTTCGAGGCATACTTCAAGAAGGCGGATTTGGATCAGGATGGGAAGGTTAGCGGCGCCGAGGCGGTTGCCTTCTTCCAAGGATCCAATTTGCCGAAGCCCGTCTTAGCTCAGGTTCCCTTTTAAATCTTTCTAGCTATTGGTTTTCTCATCGCTTAATGAACAAATATTAGATCTTTAGGTGAGTAGATGGAGATGTCGTTTGTTTGGAATTAGGCTTCGTTCGAGTTCATTGAGTTATTTCCTGCATCAAGAATCGAGGTTATCCTAATCTTACGTTCATTGGAGAGTTAGGAGCATCAAACTATTCTTCTTTCTTTCTGCGAAAGATCTTGATGGTTGAACTTTCTTATTGCTGTGTCACGTCTTGATGGAAGATCTTGCAGCCTGGTCTAAAGAGGAAGATTTAGTAATTGATCAGCAATGAGTATTAATTGAAGCTTAATTGACCATAATGTGAGGTGCATTACCTAATGCATAAAGTAGCATTTGATATGAGACGTAGAATGGGGCTGGTTTCTGCTTTTTGTGAATGTGTGCTGATAGATCTTTGTCGAACTCCCCTTATCAGGTTCTTTCTTGATCAAAATTTACCTTTTTCGGCAGATGTAAGAAGTCTTCCATAAGTTTGGTTCATATGATTCACACTCTGATGCATACGTGTCTCTAACTCTATGTTTTAATACATGATTTCTGCAGGATGTCATAGATTCTTTCTGAAGAATGTTGCTGGCAATGGATCATTTGTTGTTTAATCTCATCTATTTTTAGTATAAGTATTGAAAGCTTAGTTAATCTCCTCTGTAGATATTTGTAAATTAGTCCTTGGTGGGAATTCATTTCTTCAGAAGAACTTAGTTAAGGTCAATCTATGTAAATGATTTTTTGAGATCCTACTGGATGAGCGGCAGACTGTAAGATTGCACGTGTTGTCTTTTTTTTTAAGTCTTGGTCTGAGAATTTCTGATTACTGCCATATGTTCATGTAACATCTCTTTTACACTCTGGATATGCATTACTTTCATATTAGTTGGGATTCTATTTTTAAAGCACAATACTTTTGCAAATTTGAACATTTACAATCTCATTGGGAATGATATGCAGATATGGATGCATGCTGATCAGAACCGAACTGGTTTCCTAGGGCGCCAAGAGTTCTACAATGCGCTGAAGCTAGTAACTGTGGCACAAAGTGGTCGTGAACTAGCACCTGAGATAGTGAAGTCTGCATTATATGGTCCAGCTGCAGCTAAAATTCCAGCTCCAAAAATAAATACTGTACCCTTGCCTGCAACTCAAATGGGTTCTGGAGCTGCCGCCGGACAGCAGAGAAGTTCTTTGGCACCTTCCACTCAGATGGGTTCTTTGACACCGACTCAAAATTTAGGCTTCAAGGGCCCACAAGCACCACCTGCAAATGTGGGTTTGAATCAACAATTGTTCTCCTCAAACACTGTTTTAACAAGGCCACCTCAATCAGCTTCTTCGCCTCAGATGCTGGGAGTTAATCAAGGGCTGAGTGGAGGAGGCGGTATGGCAGGTCCACAGCATCCAAGCACAAAGCTTGTGAACCTATCAACTGATTGGCTTGGCAATCGGATTGGTGGAGCTTCTGCTGGGGGTATCTCACAATCTCCTCTAACAGGTATTACTCCCTCACAGAAGCCAGATGGTTTTGGTGTTCCGCTATCCAGCACAAGCGGAATGACTCCTCGACCACAAACACAAGCCATACCATCATCCTCACTCCCTCCCAAGCCCCTAGATTCAGCATTTCCTCCTGCAGGACATGCTGCTAATGGTTCAAAAGCTTTAGTTGTTTCTGGTAATGGTTTTTCTTCTGCCTCCAATTTCGGGGGGGATGTATTCTCTGCTGCTTCTCAAACAAAGGCAAGTGCTCTGCCACCTACCTTTCCTGCAAACAGTATGACCAATACATCCACTTTTACATCTGCTGCTAGTGGTTCTCAAAATTTGATTAAGTTGGCACAACTTGATCCTTTACATAGTACACCAAGACTCCCTCCTGGTGGTAGTCAGCTTCAACCAGCTCAATCAATTATCAAGCAAGATCAGAACACTTCAGCACTTGCTGCGTTGAATATATCAGCTGGACCTGCCAGTTCAGCTTCAGGTCAGTCGCAGCCTCAATGGCCAAAGATTGCTCAAGCTGATATTCAGAAGTACACAAAAGTATTTGTGGAGGTGGATAAGGATAGAGATGGAAAAATCACTGGTGAACAAGCACGCAACCTGTTCCTTAGTTGGAGACTTCCAAGAGGTATCAAATTGCAAAACATGCTTTAAGCTGTTCTCATTTTATATGCCAAATGCTTTTGACTGTCCTTATGCCATAGAACAGATAACTTTGTTTGGATTTAATAATTATACTAGAGCCTTTTGTCTTTGCTCTGTCAAGGTACAATAGCTGTGTTTCTTATTATGATGTGCTCCTAAATAGTAATATTGATGTGGTCTTGTTGCATACATTTGTATTTGGTCTTGTTTGATTTACTTCTGCTCCTAAATAGCTATTGCTCTGTCAAGGAACAATAACTTGGTCGTCAACATTGTTTGGGTTTTGCGGTATGTATTTGGAGGTAGTTTTGTTGACTTACATGTTTTCCACTTTTTCTTTGTCTCCTGCATTTCTTACGCATCAACCAAGAGATTGACTGGCTACTGTTTTTTGCATCACTTAACCAGACTAGGTTGTTTAAACTTTAAAGCGCAAGAGACATGTTGAACTTTTGCATTATTGTGGGAACATGTTACTGTTATTATCTGATAATGCTTTCTCTGGATTGTTTAGAGGTTTTAAAGCAGGTGTGGGACTTGTCTGACCAAGATAATGATAGCATGCTTTCCCTGAGAGAGTTCTGTATTGCTCTTTATTTAATGGAGCGATTTCGAGAAGGACGCCCTCTTCCAGCTGCACTGCCTGATAGTCTTAGATACGATGAGACACTGTTACGTGCCACAGGTTTGCCTTCAACAGCATATGGTGGCCCAACATGGCAAACGAATCCCGGTATTGTTTGATAACTTTCTTTGTTGCACTCTGGAGTTATGGTTATTAAATTCTGAGCAGCCTCCGTTCTTTTGATTTTTATGCTTGCTTCCATATTTTGCCTGTTTATTCTTGGATTAGGATTATCACAAGGGATCCCTGGAGCACGTCCTTTGGTGCCAAACACTGGAGCAAGGCCTCCAACACAAGCATATATGCCTCAACAGACTGGTACTGTACTACAGCCAGGGCAGCAAAAGTCAAGAATGCCTGCCATGGATAATCACATGGCAAATCAAGTCAACAGGAATGAGCAAAGTGCAGCAAGCTCAGAATATCAGGCAGAAACTGACACTGATAGAAAGGTATTTTCTGGTTTGTTCAAAACTTGAAGTATTATATTTCTTTGTACTTTGGTGTTCTCAGTATTGCTTAAGGGCTTAAACTGCATTGAACCTGAATTTTATCACTCTAATAATCATAATTGATAAAGTTTGTTTGCAAACATTCGATTACTCAATGATTGCATTGATGTATTGTATATCTATTCTTATAAGATACCACTATGGAATAAACATCAATGCTCTTGTACTATGTTCCGCTGGATTGCTCGTGTGCCATAAATAACCTGAATTGCTCTATTTTCGATACCATCAAAATTCTTTTGTAATACTGGAACAGGGTGCAAGGGTGGTGGGTGGGATGTGCAGTCAGTGCTATTACTCCTAACAGGACTTCTCTTGAGGGTGGTGGGGGGCTTCGGGCTGGGGTTGTTGAGTTTAGGGTTTTGGGCATAAGCTGATGGTTATTCATTTCATGTGAATTCATGGACTGTGGTCACATGTTATAAATTTGGATGCATGCATCATGGTCTTTCCTGTTCTTTTGACACCCCTTCTTTCCTGCAACTAGACAGCAGAGTTGCAAAAATGTATATACGATAACTTAACAGTCTTCTGGCAATTAATTTGCCTTATGTGGGGAACATGTCAATGTGTCTATGCATTTGCTGAGTGATTATATATTTGTGGTGATGGTAAATTTTCTGCTTATGCTGGGGAAGTCAAGTCAATTTGATGAACCTAAAGTGCTGCACTTTTGTAGTCTTTTAAATTTTAACCACATTGAATCACTTATAGAATATGCTCTCAATAGCTATCACTCTTTCTGCTACAACTGTTTCACATGCAGGGATACAGTAAGTAGATCCTTGTATGTTATATAGAAAGATCTACATTTCTTCAGATAGAACTTGTAACACCAGGTGAAATGCTTATTTACAAACTTTTATGCCACTGTTTGCATAGTTTTCTGGCGGCACATGTGTTAGTGGGATTTTTCTATTAACTATTTTAGTGTGTTGCAGCTATATATGCATCTTCAATTCTTCATGATCAGTTGCTTTTTCTGAAACTCTTCACAGTTTAATTTTGATAACTGATTGATAGGTTCTTGATATGTCTTGGTAAGCTAATTGTGGAAGTTCTAAGTTTAATTGCACAGGCCACATCTCAGTTACTACTAATCATAAATTTTCTGTGTCGATATTGTCATTAAATTCTGTGCTAAAAAAAGCATTGTTAGACATTTCTTTTGTTCCATTATGGAAGGTTCAAGTGATGGAGAAGCATATCCTAGATTCTAAAGAGAAGATCGAATTTTATCGCACCAAGATGCAAGAACTTGTGAGTCTCTTGATCATTCTTTCCATTCTTAAATCTGGTAAATATATCCCAAGTCGAAATTGCTACACTTGTTTGTTCTTGTTCCTTTTGTTCCTTTTTTTTTTCCAATTTTATGTATTATGCATTTACACTTCTTAAGAAGGTTATACCTGCCTCACATATTTTATCATGCCATTTTTTCCCTGCTGAAAGAAGGGAAGATATTTGTATGGTGTACAGTTGATAGTTCTGCGTTGCTTTCATAGCATCTTCAGAGGAAATTATAGTAATCTTGCTTTATGTGTATATGATAAGCAAATGCTATCTTTAATAAACCACGGAATTTATTTGTAAACGCCCATTTCTGATAGTCTCTTTTGTTTGTCTCCAATCATGTGATGAGGACCACCTATGAGGAGTAACATTTATACTTGTAAAAGTGGGTTGTCCTAGGAGTCTTTGAGCTCTTTAAAATTTTTAAAGTGGTAAGTAATTGAAGATTCTTGATTGCCTTAGAACAAACAGTAATGATGGACACTTTTACCAGTACATGGTGATTAATTTCCAGCACATTTATAGCAGCTTACACATTCTACTCTGACCTCTAAGAGGTTGACCGCCTAGGAAATTTGACAACTTGGGTAACATGGCAGTGCTAAATATGGACATCGTGGTAGAAAGACTTTAGCCACCATGTTGGCCAGTAGTAAGTATAAGTTATTTGATATTTGAGGACGTCAGTTAACAGATGCATTGGATATATGGACCTACAACAGCTATCTTGTTGGTCATCAGCATAACAAAGAAAATGAACAATGGTGGATAAATACAACTACATACACATGGAGTTGTTGCTTTCACTCTTCTGATGCATGACATATGACTATTGGGAGCAGCAAATTTCTTTGCATTTCTTTGGTGACTGAAAAAATGTTATCAGTAACCATCTTGTTCTCATTTTAGTCTAATTTGAAGATGCCCATGGCTAGGGATTCTACACAGGTCTCATCAGCAATCGATGGTTAATGACAGAAATTTTGCTAATTACCTATTACTAGGCATCTAGAAATAGAGAAACAATTTGTATGCCGTGTGTGCTTTTGATCCTCTTTGGTAGAAGTAAATTCCAAAGAACTCTTTTTTGCACTAATGGAAGGTTGATAAACCACATGAGAAGGCATTCTTTAAGGCTGATCCATCTTTTGCACCATCTTTAAATGACAATCTCTTCATTACAAGTCAAAAAATCTAAACAAAAAAATCAGAAAGTAATAAATCTGACAAAGTGAAGTGTTTTGAAAATTATAAATATATTCTATCTGTGATTTGCTGGTAGATAATAGAGGAGAGACACCAGTTGACATTTTTAGCTGCTGCGCAAGTCAACTACTATAGAAACTTTTTGTTGAGCTGTTGAATTCCTTATAAGAGAAGTACGAATATTAATAACTGTCAAGTAGGATATTGTTGACTACTTGGAATGCTTATTTCCTTCTTTTTTAGTAGCTAATTTTATGCTGTAATTTGTTGTCCTTTAGGTGCTTTATAGAAGTCGGTGTGACAACAGGTTGAATGAGATCACAGAGCGGGCATCTGCTGACAGGCATGAGGTAATATAGTTCTTCCTCCAATATTTTGGACTTCCAGAACTTATCCATTGTAGTGTCCACATTATCGATTTGTTGAGAAGCATGGCACACTAGTATGGTAGTACCTGATCTTGATACCCTATATACTAGCTTAATTTTAGAACATTTAATGTGCTGAAATTGAGTCTTTTAAAATTTTAGTTTGCAAATAGTTTGTCAGGTTGAATGATCCAATGTTCCACAAAATAACTGCACCAGCAAACCAAATATCCTCTTTGCTTGAAAAGGTGTCCTGTCTTAATAGCATTAACACAACCTACATTCTGTTACTTATCATTGCAGAACTGCAGCTTATTTGCAATTTTATGGTACCTCTGTTCATTTCTTTCTACTAAAATCTCTTTAGATTATTTCTCTATACGTTTATGGAGTAAAAAAAATTCACCTGATGAACTTGTGTGGTAATTGAACTTTGGCCTGTTTCAGTCTCAATTTATTTTTATTGGCAATTATTTTGTAATCAGATGTGTACTAAAATTAACAAGGCTTTCAAGTATTTCCTCCCAATGTTGAACAGCTTTATTTCCTTCTTGTTTGCTCCTTTAGAGTTTATATCAACTGCAGATGATCTTTATAAAACCTGGCTAGAGTTCACACATCAGTTAGAAGCAACTAGAAACTGAGTGCTTCTGCCAGAGTATACTCATAGCTTTAAATACCTGGACACCTTCATTGTAATGGATGTCTTTGTATTCTTTTAAACAAACTCTGCTGAGAAAATATTGAATTGTCAGGTCGAATCATTAGGCAAAAAATATGAAGAGAAATACAAGCAAGTAGGGGAGGTAGCATCCAAACTGGCAGTTGAGGAGGCCACATTTCGTCACGTTCAGGTATATTCAGCATTTTAATTAAAAGATATCCTGTGAAAGTGATACCTTTTCATGTCCTTGAATTTCTTTTCTCTTGTGAATGATTATACTAATGATATTGTGATTTTGGATTTACCTGATGAATCTATAGGAGAGGAAAGTTGAGTTGCAAAATGCAATAGTTAAAATGGAACAAGGTGGAAGTGCTGATGGTTTGCTTCAGGTAAACTTTTATCTCTGCTAGGTCTACCATTTTCATGTCTGAGCAATTAAAAAGATTTGAGTACATTCCAGGTTCGTGCTGATCGAATTCAATATGACCTGGAGGAGCTAGAGAAAGCTCTGGGTGAACGCTGCAAGCATTATGGATTGCATGTTAAGCCAACTACATCGATTGAGCTTCCATTTGGTACTTCTGCTTGGACTTCTATATAGTTTGTGGTGACACGTAATGTTAATCTAGTGCAAGTTTTGAGAAGAACTGTCTTGATCTTCTATATACTCTAGAGCAATCAATTTCTTCACTTTCTTGCTTACTTATTCTCCGCCTATTAAGTAAATATTATTATTGAAATTAATGATTGTGAAAATTTTGCCTTGAGAAGTCAATACATAGTGATGAATGCAGTTGATAAATAGTTCCAAAAGTGAACTTGAGATAACTAGCAGTTGATGTGCTTATAAAATGTGAAGCAATGATTGCGCTTAATCTGGCTCAGTTGCATATTGAAGCTAGATAACAAGTAGCTGAGTAGCTTTCTACTATTCACTTTATGCTCAGTGTTTCTTAGTAGCTAGTTTCTTTTCTATTTTTTTTTTCCTTAAGGTTGGCAACCTGGTGCTCAAGAAGGGGCAGCGGATTGGGATGAAAACTGGGACAAGTTTGAAGATGAAGGTAAATTTTCCTGCCCCTTTGATGTATTGTTCAATTTCTCTGCTAGCAGGCTGCTTTCAACTTTTCAGTTTACTGTGATCTGCTCATGATTCTATCTGTAATATGTTTTAAACAAAGCTCTTCCTAGCTGGAAATACTTGTTACTTTATGACGTCATTTGGTGTGTGCAACGCACATGCATCTGGGGAAGGATATTTCAATTCATTGGATAGCTGCGACCCTTTCCTATCGAATATGCTTGCTGTATTTAGTCCAATTTGGAGGAGTCATGATAACTTGTACCTTCTTTTCTAATAATTTAATATCAATAGTACAGAATTCGGCTTGCATATTTGGTTTCACTGTTGTATTTTTTTTGTTTCCATCAATTACTGTCGTCTAAATTTTGAAGGCTTTGAACTTATAAGTATTCACTATGTTATGCAAGTGATTCTTAATATCAGTAAAACGTGTAACATATATCTGTTTTTCTTTTAATGCTTGAAGCTTTACCTTTTCTCTTCAAGATTTTCTTGCTTCTAGCAGTGGACTCTTTTTGTCCTGAATATACTCATGAATCTCATTATTGTCCTTTTCGCTGCCATGCATGCACTTCCAGGATTCGTTCTAGCAAAGGGTCTGAATGCAGAAGTTGAAAATATAGTTTCTCATGACAATGCGAGATCTTCGTCAGTTTGGGATGATAGAGCCTCTATGGACGGATTTTCTCCTGTTGCATCTTCTAATGGTGATACCAAGAATGAAAAGCATTATAGTACTGGTGAGCAAATGAATGAAAACTATACAGCCTATGAACATAGTGAAGAAGAATCAGCAAGAAGTCCTGATAGTCCTGGAAGAAGTACGGAAAGTCCATTTCACTCGTCGCAGTTTGGGATGCATGATATATCTCCCCGCAGTAAAGGAAGTCACAGGTACATGAATTCTTGTTTCTCCAATTCATGGAACTTCCTGTAATGATATGTGTCTACACTTTTTGGTCAAGAATTTCATGAAGGAGCAAGTTCATTATTCTTATGCCTGAAAGTTACACAAGATTTTATAGATCCATAATATGGTTTCAATCTCTCTCTCTCTCTCTCTCTCTCTCTCTCTCTCTCTCTCTCTCTCTCTCTCTCTCTCTCTCTCTGTATAAAGTTATTCCGTTCTTGACAAGCTTTTATCTTCTATTTGTGTCATTCGTCAACACTTTTAATTAAATTACATCACCAGCAGAACTTGATCTGTCTTCCCTGAAAATTCCATCCAAGATGACAATATTATCAGTGATGATTCGAAGTTTGTGTATAATTTGTTGCTTTCACTACTTCCGTTTTGGAGTCGTTCTCTATTCAGGAAATTCAGGAGCCAGTTCAACTATACTGGTATCATCTTTTTGAAAGATTTTGTTTCTGTCCTCTCCATTGAAGTCATTCTCTACCAAACTTTTCTTTTGTGATATTATCAACTATGGATGCCCATATGTGGTTTGCAGTACTCAGCAATACTTCTTGATGATATATTCCAATTTTTATTCTTTTACAGGGATCATGTTGGTGCTGAATCTACTCTTTCTGGCGACAAGTATGCTGATGATCCTTCCTGGAACTTCGATGATGCTGATTCAGTCTGGGGTTCTAGTACAATACAAGCAGAGGTAAAGTTATATAGAACATCAGTTTCTCGATGTGATTGATTCCATCTTTCTTTTGCTAGTCTTATTTAATCTCTATGCAGGATGCTAATCACCAAAGCATGCAGAATTCTTTCTCTGGAGACTTCGGCCTAAATCCAGTTAGAGTGGATTCTCCTAGTGCAGGTAGTGTCTTTGGGAAGAAGAAGAGTCCATTCTTTGAGGATTCTGTTCCAGGTTCTCCTTTATTCAGCTCTGGAGTCTCACCAAAATTTAATGAAAGTCATGAGGACAACTCTTTTAACAACTTTGGAAGATTTGATTCCTTCAGAACAGAAGACAGTGGATTCTTCCCTCAAGAACAGCATTTTTCAAAGTTCGACTCCATTAGCAGCTCCAGAGGTGAGCAACTTACGAGGTTTGACTCTGTCAACAGCTCGAGAAATTTTGGACACAGTCGGGGATTTGAATCTTTTGATGAAGCTGATCCATTTGGCGCAAGCGGACCTTTCAAATCTTCGGGAAGCCATTCTCCGCCAAGGTTCTAATGCTGGACGCTGTCTAGGTGATTTGAAGCTGTGCAGAATCTTTCTGCTTCATGCCTTTGTACAAGATTGTGAATTTTCAGCTAAAGATGATTGATTTCGTGTGCCATATATCTGAGAGTTTTGGGGTCGGTTAAGGGGACATTTTGTAGTATGCATTTCTTTCTTCTTTGTTTTCCTTCGTTTCGTCTTGTTCTTGGAGAGTCGATGAATTTCATTACCTGCGCTGTCTTACAATTCTTGTTGAAGTCATTATTATTTATTATTTGTGATCTAGACAAGAAGAAGTTGTCTCTTTTTCTTGAAAACAATGTGGAAATTTGAGAAATCGAAGTAGAACTTTGTTTGCCACGTGTGCAAATCTGGGGGTACAAGAGATTGTAAGAAATTAAAATTTGATGTATTTTTCCCATTTGTCTTGTGGTAGATTGTGCTCTAGATTACTTTCTCCTCCCAGATCTTCCTGTAGGTAAAATGTATGACATGCCTTTTGATGCATTGCACCGAGTCGATCGCTGAATAATATGCATGCATTTTTCCCATGGCGTCTTTATCATCTGTTTTGTTTTATTTTACACATTACTTTATATTGATTGAGACAGATGTTATTTATTTATTTTGAGACAGAGATTCGTCCCCCAGTAGAAAATTGGGTCTCAATTCATTGAGTTAACTTCAATAAATTCATAAAAAGAAAAAGTTAAAATAAAATTGTGATCGTTGGTGAACAAGATATACTGGTTGATACTTCTACGTCATTTCCATGTTCCCTCTTATCATTGACTATCAGCATTCTACGGTACTCATTTTGACTTCAATTACGTGGGCAACAAAACTCCAAATACTAAAAGCAAGCTATCGCTATGAGGAAGGGATGCTGTCCACAAGAAAAATGTGAAATAAAAACGCAGAGGATGCAAAAGCTGATAGCTTCACCATCTTTGTTTGTCTCATTATATATTCCACACTACCAAGTGGTCTGAAATTGCAAAATAGCAATATTTATCTCGAAAAGGATAAAAAAATTCGAGTCTTGAAGACATGCATCTCTAATAATGAGGATAAAAAGTTACCTTAATCTTGAGTCTTGTACATATATTTAGATTTCCTCTCAGACTAGCTGAAGGCATTGCTTTCATAATCATTTCACTAGTTGCAACAATATCTCCAAACAGCAAGGCATCTTGCAATCTGAACCACATCTATGCTAATTGTCTACACCCAATAGGCAATTCTCATCTTTTATCAAATCCCACTTGTCATTTTCTTTTATTTTGATCATCCAAAGTAGAATACAAACAACACATGACCAGCTCAAACACGAGATAGAAGATACGAGCAGTTTACACAACAGTTTGGGTGGGTGGTCTCTTTTCTTCTATTCAACTAATACCTTATCCTTAGCATAAGAAAGAGGAGTGAAATAAAAAGTTCACACCTTTACGGAGTAGAAGATCTCCATCAGCGACGACCACGTCCCGGAGATCGCAAGGAGGACACCCAGCACGATGATCACGGCATCGCAAATCGCCGTGAACCACCCCATCTCGGCACCGAACACCTTGAGGTGGAACAACGAAGGGAGTACGAAACCAAGCACCACACAAACACTACTACCAACCAAAGAGAGGAAGTCGGCGAAGTTGGGCACCAACATCGCCACCAAACTCACGGCGATCACCAATGCCCACCTCAACCACCAACAGTACGTTTTCCCACAGACCCATCTCTCGAACACCTCGTAGACAGGATTCATCATGACGGGCATGGTGAAGAAGAGGTTGACACAGAGACCGATTTGGACGATGATGGTGAGAAGCCCGGTGCCGAAGTTGGTGGTGATGATGTCGCGGGTGTCGTCGCCGAAGGCGAAGTAGCCCATGGCACCGAAGAGCCCATACATGATGCCAATAAAGATCATGGAAAGCCCAAGGGTGCCTGAGAACTTGGTTTTGTCGGCGGCCTCGGATTCTAATGGGAGGACCATTCCGATCCCTTCGAAGGCGTAGACGGCGACGCCGATGCCATAGAGGAGGATAGAAGGGCTCCCAAAGGCGCGGACTTGGGTATGGTTTTCGAGGTAGATGGACACGTCCTGGCCGAGGACGACTCCCATGGCGCCGAGGTCGACGACGTCGGCGAATAAACTCAGCGGCGCCAGGAGGGTGAGGGTTTTGATCGAATTGAGACCCAGTTGGAACGGCATCATGACCAGGATGTAGATAGCCTTCGGGGACAAGGCGGTGTTCTTGATGGGGAAGAGGTGGGCGAGGGAATTGGAGATAAAGATGAGGTACCCGACGCAGAACCCGGTTTGGCTGAGCACGATCATGGAGTCGACGGCGAGGCGGCCGAGGCGGCCGGAGACGGCAAACCCGAGATCGCCGAATGAAGAGATCTTGCAGTCGAGGCGGCGGCGGGTGACGACGAGGAGCATCATGCAGTGGAAGGTGAGGGCGGCGACGAGGAGGAGGACGATAGAGCCGGCTAACCATCCGGTACGCATGAAGGTGTAGGGGAGTCCTAGGACGCCGGCGCCGACGATGGCGATGAAGACGTTGGCGAAGGTCTTGGGCTGGGAGGATAGGTGGGAGGAGGAAGACGGATGGAGAGGGAGGAGAGGACTCGATTCCGAGGCGTCCAAATCTGAGGCGGACGAGCTCGCCATTTTGTCGAACACCATGGCGGCGATTCCTGAAGGAAGGAAGGAAGGAAGGGAGAGAAGAATTGGAAGTGTGGGATTTGATTTGGGAATAGGGAGGAAGAGAGGAAGAAATAGATTTCGAATTGGGGATTCAGGAGCTTTGGTCGTGTTTTTATTATCCACGTTGTATGGGTCCCATGTCCCGTGGAAAAGTTTGATTAATGGTGTAGTTGATCTCGCTTGTCTTATTAATTGATTTCTTTTATATTAAGTAATAAGTTTGGAGATCATATTAGCGGTTCATTTTCGCCCCCTGCCACTTGATTACTAAAATTTATTCTTAAGAATCGTAGAAAAGTAGCATTCATAACTAGAAATTCTCCCTTCATATAATCCTCATGGGTAGAAAAGTAAATTTAACAACATGACGCTGTGGGAACACTCTCAAGTTTTAAGTGATTTAAATTTACGGAAATTTTATTTAAAAATCTCCTTTTTGTGTTATTCAAGTCATGATTGTGTACATATTTATAACTCTCTCTCTCTCTCTCTCTTCTCTAACTCGTCGTTTCACTCAGTCAAGTTTAACCTTATCTTTTTAGGTATATTTGTTAAGAAATATCTTTTCTTTACTTCAATAAGCTCATAAGTGAATACTGTCAAATTTTCTACTTCGAGCTATAAGAATATTTTAGAGAAGAAAAATAGTAAGTTAAAAATATCTCATCCTAGAACTAGTCAAGAAAGATAATATTGACAAAAACCAATTTACTTGTTGATTCTTTGAAGAGAATAACACAAATTCTATATTCTTAACGTGATCTGGTGATACACGTGTGCATTGATATATGTAATAGCTAATTTATTAGTATCAGTTTAATGGGAAACCTGAATTTGTCTCTCACTAATTCTTAATCGTTAACGATAATTTATTCTATATATTATGTTTTTATAATTATGATTGAGTCAAGTATTCACCGCTATAATCGTTGAACATTATGTATCCGGTGATTTTGAAGATGGAAGACTACATTATTGGATGATTACATTAAATACATTTTTACGTAGCCACTTTCTAATAGTTGATTTAGAAAATGATGTTCAATGATATTACTTTTCAATATAAACAAAACACTATTTGGATGAGGTGACAATAATAACATAAAGTATAGGATATTAATTTCATATTTATCTAGTACTATTTGTAAGTTTTAGATTAATTAGTTATCTAAAGTAGTATTTTTGAGCCATTTGACCCTTTTAACTATGTAAAACATTTCAGATTCTCTTTCTGCATAATATGTCCAAAAAAAAAAACTAGAATAAAGATCTGTGTAAAAATAGAAAAAACTTCGAGAGTTAAATATAATTAATTCAGATTATTGCGTTATTTTACTACTGTTTGACTAACAGTAGCAGAGGAGTAGGTGTTAATGGTACAATCACAAGCAGGTAGTATCAAAGACTCAAAGTACACTCTTCAAGAGTGGTGGATGGACAGAGATTGTTGATCTCGAGAGCTCGTGGAGCACTTTGTTAGCCAATGAACAAATGCCATCTAGCTTAAGCTGGGAGTAAACCAAATGGCAGTGGGTGGGGATGCATGCTTGTATCTATCAACCTCAGCCAAGATCTCAACATTGCCATCAGCTAAGTTGTACACCTTCATGTAATGCTTGCCATTATAGTAATCCACGAAGTAGATGCCATTCTCCCTTGGGAATCCTTGGGTCGATGGCATAGATAAAGAATTATGACCGCCGACGAACAAAGCTCGATTGCCCAACATCTTCATCTGCCTCGGTATTCCCGCTCCGGTGGAGTCAAAGTCAACCTTGTATACCTTGAAACATGTAGTTCTTACACCGTAGTAGTTATAACATACGCATCTTATGACCATCAGAAGCCCATCGCTCGTCCCAACCAAGTAGCGTTCGAGCACTGCGTTCAGCGATCCAAGAATCCTACCCAACGCAAACGTTGCTATTGAAGTTGGAGACTTATCGTCCCAAACGGTTATTCTGGGAGAGTTATCCAAGGAATAGAACAAGCCGTCGGAGTGACAGATATCCCACACGTAAGCTCTAATATCAGTCGTTATCCAAGTCGTATCCCCCCCTCTGCAAAACCCAATCGTTGAGCACGTTGACTTCATGATGGCCATGGCGACGCAGTTGTCGGCTGAGCTGGGGTTCGGGTTCGACGACAAGACGATCTTTTTTATCGCGTAATCGCGCATCTGTGTGCCGGTCAACGTGGAGCCGCCGTGAATAACGTAGCGTTGGTCAACTCCTGATACGATGTGATTTAGGACGAATGGTAGCGAAGTCAACGGCGGGAGGGAAATCTTGTTTCTGGTTATCGGGTTGAAGAGGACGACGTCGCGATCTTCGCCGTCTAAAACTAACCAGCCGTGGGAGGAGGCGTAGCAACGTCTGCCCTCCGTTTCTGCAAATAATAGGGAAAAAGAAAAGCAGTAAATCTCATCTCACTGGAATAAGAATTCTTCTTAATCATAGTATACAAACATTTCTAACAAGGGCTTATATATACCGCGTAGTAGTTGGGTGTTGTGCTCCCAAGTTTTGGTTGATGGACCCAAGACCCGAACGCCGTCGAGGAGGAGGAGAGGGAGCTGGGGAGGGAGATGACGGGGTTCCGGCGCGGCAGCGCGGCGCCATTGTGCGCAGACTGATCGGAATCGGATGTAGGCGGAGTTGTTGGTGAGGAAGGTGGAGATAAGGGAGAGCACATCGGAGGAGAGGTCGGTGCAGCCAGAAGAATCCATCTTTAATTTAATTGTGTGCTTATGCTAATGGCTTATATATTTATAATTGTAGCAGAAACCCTTTTCTTTGATTTATTAGGAACTCTAATTTAATACTACGGTGATTACCATATCAGAATCTCCACCCACGTATCAAGGTCGTTTCTTATCGCAAAAGGCAAGTTATAACCAAAAAAAAAATATCCTCCTCGGGGAAACTGGGCGACCACACAGTATGATTTCGATCAGATTTTCCCTTTGTATTTTTATTTTATTTTATTGTGTTCTATGTCTTGTGATCCCTTTTTTTTTTGTTAAATTAACTAAAATTTGACATAGCATGATCCTTCTATGGAATATTACGTCATATTTAATGGTTTTCTAGTAAATTAATATAGGTTAAATGGCAGATTAGTCAATCACGATCAACTTTGTTATTGTATCAAGAAGTAGTCTCAAGAGCTACGAGTGTTCTGATCTTCCAACCAACTCAAAGGGATTTACAAAAAGACACAAGGAAATTGCTATCCAAACCTTTAAGTATATTCAGTTGAGTTCTTTCTAGTTCTTCGACAAGAGTTTCTAATTACAAGTGAATCAAAAGGAACCTGCAGCATACAAGAATCATTCAAGTATCAATTGATTCAGAAAAAGAGTTAGTTACAGAAAGGTATATTTGCTGTCAGTTTTTATACTGGGTGCTTGCTTTTCTTTGGGAGTGCTACTCCTTTGATGCTTGGTTTCATTTTTCCTACATGAGTTGAAGGCTTGGAATTAATAAATGGGTTAATCAATAGATCAAGCAAGAATATCAATAGATGAGGAAAATAGTAGCCGTCCGAGCTGTAATTAAGCTAAATTAGTGAAGATGCAGGTTCATCAGCTGGTGCATGGTCAAGCAAAGCAAATTTCTTCCAAGTTCAAGTACAACTACTGAAGGGCAATCAATTGGCATTTCTTTTTCCATGGATATATATCTTAGCTCTTGGGTACACGTAAAAAAGCACTCACGTGTTCATGTACACTGGGACACTTCAACCTTACTCTGTGGACTATAGTGCATCAAATATCAATCTGTCACCTTTCTGAGGACCCGCAAATGATATTACACTGATCTGCAAATGAGATACTGAAGCTTTGCAGCACAATGAAACCAGTGTAATGAAATTACACTGATATGTTCTACCTGCTGGCATCTCATAGAGCCAACAAGGACTTATGCGAAGTGCCAGACAAACAATAAATGCCAGTTGTATCTGAAGAGTTGTCACAATAGAAATCCAGTAAGTCTATGCATTTAGCAACCTTTATTGTCATGTGATACTTCTCCCTAATTGTTCGGTTACCCATCTGCAATTCTAATTGAAAATTCCCATTCATATATGTACTTGAGCACAGGGAAAGAACTTAAATATTTCATGAAGGTGACAAATTTCTAATCATATTCCCAGAATTCAGAAGATCGCTGCTTAGATACTTAAAGAAGATGCTAAAACTCACCTCAGTAGACCAACATGCCGATTACTTGCTGACGGAGCACTGCTGGTGTCTTTCCCTGCTTAATTGCATCTTCAAACATTTGTTCTCTTCATCCAATATCTTTCTTGTTTGAATCAGTTCCTTGACCTTGAAAATACAAATGTATTGATTCATGAGTGGTAAGATGATGCAACACGGATTCTTATATCCACTGACCTTCTGTTCGGCTTCCTGAAGATTTTCTTGTAGAAACTTATTTGACTTCTCCAACTCTTTATTCTGAGAATCCAATACATCAACTCAAGAATGTCAAAATCACCATTTGGCAAAAATGCATAATTATTCATTTATCATTTTATCATCTTCAATAAATAAATGTTCTAGGCATTGTAGATACATTTTCCCAAAATATGATGTGTATCCTACAATAGGACTTGGACTAATATTCCTACTGCTTCTTCTGCCCTATACTATTCTGATGTGCCTTGGATGATCCATTAATTCAGCGATATTCCTTTCCTGCCATGCCGAGCTAGTGATGTTGGACCATGATCTATGTAACCCACAAATTGTTTTAGAAACCTTCTTGATTCAAGTTGCATATCTTTTACAACATTTGATATCTCAAATCGTTTCATCCTTGTACTCAGGCATGATCACACAAACCCAAAATGGCAATCTCAAGATAGTGTTCCAGATGATCAATCTTTCAATTATTCAAGTATAATGCGATAAAACAAAGAAATAAAGAAGTAATGTTCACAGAGATCTTTTATTCCTTACTTCCACATCGAGATCTCCATTTTGATACAGCATGTCCTCATAATCTTGTGTAATCTCATCCCGATCGTCCTCCGCATCCTTCTTCTCCTCAATGCAGTTTTTCAAAGCTTTAGCATTTAGGCTTGCTTCTACCTAATCCAATCACATCAGAAAAATTAGACATCACAATTATTAACAGAACCCTAAATATTCAAAAAAGAACACAAACCCGGCATTTATCCAAGAGAATCCTCAAGCCATCTGCCAGATGAAAGATCGATTCTTGGGTCTTCCAGAATCAAGGCAGAAGAAACCATCAAGACACAAACTTTGCGAAAGCAACCAAAATATAATCTTGAAATCATTCTATTATCATACCGTCGAGCCTTCCATATAATTCTTGGCTGCAACCGCGTAGGATCTGGGACGCACCGCCACGTCCTCGTCCGCCCTGGCGCATTTGGCCGCCATCACCTCCGTCTCCGCGAGGCACCGCTTCAAAGCTTCGTCGGCGGCGGTACTCCATTCGGCCTAAACATCAAAAGCCCAATTCAAGAAATCGACAAGTGGAGCAAAGAAGAGTAACCAAGATAGATGAAGAATGGGGAGGGAAGAGAAAGACAACCTCTTGAAAGCCACCATCAGAGAAGTATTTTCGGAACATTCGGTGGCTATCGCTGCGTTCACTGTTACTAAGCCTTCGTGATGGCCTTTGGAGGGTTCTCGGATGGGAATCCATTGCTTGGAAGGCTGGAAATCCAACACAAAGAATGCAAGAAAGCCTAAAGGAGGACAACGATCGTGTGTATGCGAGAGAGAGAGAGAGAGAGAGAGAGAGAGAGAGAGAGAGAGAGAGAGAGCAGTAAGCGCGGCGCAGTTTTGAGTTGAGAGGGAGGAGGGAAGGAAACATATATTATAGAAAGTTTGTTTTAGCTGGATCGTCGAGTCGCCGACTTTAAGGTTAGCTCTCATCGAGATCCGCGACATGTGATTATCTCTTTTGTTATTTGATAGAGAATTAGTGAGAATGGATATTGCAATTTCACACCCTAAATTATTTGTTTATTATAATTTACACTTTATATTTTTACTATGCTAATTTGAACAAGACATTTTCAATAAATACTAAAGGTAGGTACCTTGAAAAAATAAATCCAGAATTATTAAACATAGTAAAGTTATTCATCTTCAATCTTGCCAGTCATTTTATACTATCAAATCATTTCAACTTGTATCAAAGTATTCTCTTCCCGGCCAGCATTTTTAATTTTACGCACGGAGTGATCTCAAATCAACACGCATATATGATGAAATCATGTGTAGTTATCATTTTGACGATTTTCCAAGCATATTCCTATATAGTTTTGTTTCAAAGTCTCGAGTAAAATGTGCATCACCTTGTCTGTTTGATGGTTAAATGTTTTTTTGATCTCATGCTTTGCTACCGGACAATTTGGTAACTAATAGTTTTTTTTTTTTTTCAAAAAAGAAAGAAAAAGATATCACAACCAAATTCTTCGATGCTTTGTCTAGTATTTTCTAGTATTTCTGAAAAGGATTTAGTAAGGAAAAGTGAAACAAGAGAATCGCAGCAGAAAAAGAACATCCTAGCATCAGTTACAGAGCTTCATATTGATGAACATTAGGTGTCTCAGCAATCCCTCCAACTTATCCTCAATGCTCCAGTTTTTCGCTCTAAAATCTTCGATGCTTTGTCTCATTTTTCCTGCTCATAATATGAGTACTTTGAATTAAATGAGATATCAATTCGCGGCACATGAAGGATGTCATAAAAATTTTAGATAGACTTCAATGGAATAATTTTAATAATGATATAAACTGTTAATCAGATTCACAGCAGATCTCTAAGTTTGAGATTATAGAAAACTTACAGATTGCTTGCTTGCTTGCTTGCTGTCAAATAGATCACTGTTGGCGTGTTCTCCTGCATAGCTGCCTCTGCAAACTCTTCATCTCCTCTTTCAAGATCCTTTTCTCTTCACTCAGTATGATGGCCTTGAAGAATTACAAATTCAGTAAAGAAGATGCTATAAAACATGCAAGGAGTCTCGTATCTACTAACCTGCCCTTCGGCTTCCTGAAACTTGGATTGCAGTTCATTGTTCTCCTTGCACAACTCTTCAATCTGAGAAGAGGAATTAATATTAAAACTATTACATTACGTTATAAAGGAAAGAAAATTCTATTTAAAGACCAAGAAATAAAAGAAGCAATGCTTCCTTTCCTAACCTCCACATAAAGATCTCCATTCTTAAAGAGCACGTCATCGTAACACTCAGTCAACTTGCCCTCATGCTTCTCCAATTCTTCGTAATCCTTCATCAGCTTCCTCCTGTCGTTGGCGAGATCTTGAAATCTATATTTCAGCTGCTGCTTCTCCCCAATGCACTTACTCCACCCTCTCGAGTTCAGCATCGTTTCCTCCTATTCCAGTATAAGAAGCGATTTGCCATTGGACAAAACCAAACAGAAATCCAAAAGATTCGAGAAAGAGTAGATAAACCTTGCAACTCTGAAGAAGCTTCTTTGTCTTCTGCAAGTCATACTCAGGATAAGAATCCAGCCTCGAGGATTCGGCATCAGAAATAAGGTTCGATTCGACCTAAATCGCAAAACCCCAAGTCAGAATCGCAAAAACTCCAAAGAACGAGGAAGCAAGACAAAGATTAGATCGCAAACCAACATCAAAGAATAGATCGCTCCATCTCTCGGGGGATCTCGGAGGGCGACTCATGGCTGGAAACCCGAGAAGAAGACAAGTTGCTAGAGTTTGGGGGAGATGGAGAGAAAGAGCAAAGCGGAAAGAGATGGAGTTTTGAGGGAAAAGAAATGCATGTGTACAGTGTACAGTGTACTTATAGAAGAGAATCGTTTCCCAGCTGTAACGACCGAGACGGAAAAGAAAGAAATGGCGGGATTTACGTCTACTGCGGGTATGAGTGCCTCGAGATCCGAGTCATCGATGTGATTTTTATTTGTTTCTCTTAGCAAATCGCTGTGGAGTTAGTTAGTTAACCATCAGCTAGAAAAATATTCAGTTTGTTTGACGAGAATTAATGATTGCAAATGAATAAAGAGCAAATCCAGCAGCTAAAAGAA
This sequence comes from Typha latifolia, assembly GCF_019914945.1. Taxonomy (NCBI): domain Eukaryota; kingdom Viridiplantae; phylum Streptophyta; class Magnoliopsida; order Poales; family Typhaceae; genus Typha; species Typha latifolia. Next base: position 11,429,440 of record NC_133093.1, on the reverse strand, counting down.
AACCATTAATAGTCTCAGATACAGAGGGTTGTCCCACAAAAATGTATTTAGAACAAAGATATTCTCCAGACTAACACTTCAGTTGACCTGCTGCTCTTCTAATTGAGTGCTCTTTGGTTGGAGAATGGAGATGCTATTATGTTTCACATTTCCTGCGATAGCCGAAGGCAAGAATTAGAAAAGAGAGATCAATACTTAAACGGGTAGTATGAATTGCTAACCTTATTAGTAGAAAGATGCAATTACATTCAGCGTCTTTTACTGAATAATTGCCTCTGCAAACTCTCAAACTCTTCATCCAAGATCTTTTTCTCTTCAATCAGTATGGTCACCTTCAAAATTACAAAGTTACTGCAGCTTCATGACCACTATGGTGATGCAACAAAGATTCTTATATCCACCATTACTAACCAACTCTTTACACTTGAGAAAATATCCTTCCAGTTCCTCGTCCTTCTTCTCCAATCTTTCCATCTGCGACTTTGTTTCAATAACTTTCGTAACCATTAAGAAAACCAAGGAACAAAGAACTAAATGCATTTCTTCCTAACCTTGAGTTCTAGATTTCTATGTCGAAGCAGCATGTCTTTGAAAGACAAATTACATCTTCGCACTCTCGTCTCCAATTTTTTGTAAACCTCCATCTCGTCTCCAGTTCTTTCTAGTCCTCCATCATTCTCAGGAATAAAAATTATGTGTTCATCTCCACCCGACTTCAAGGCGCGAGTAATTAGCGTCACCACACTTTCTTGCAAGAAGAAACCAAAAACTAATTCTAGTATCATACATACCGACGATGCTTCCGAATCATACTTGGCTAATGCGGCTTCCATCTCCGTCTCGGAACGAGAGGTGGTGCTCGATTCAGCCTAAATCTCAAGAATCCAAGTAAGATTGCAAGATTTCCAATAATGAGGAGCCGATAAGAAAAAAAATTGCGACAAGCCGACCTGGGGATTCTCCAAGAGTGCATTGTTCATCTCCTCAGAGTGATCCTGGAGGAAGCTTCGATCTCGCTGTGTTCTTGCGGGAGGTTCCGGAGGGCAACTCATGGCTTTGATGGCTGGAAACTTGCCTAAAAATCCCCTTAAAAAGGAGAAAAATTTTAGACTGTGGAAATGGAGATGGCGCGGTTAAATTCGGGTGAGGACCTGAAGAAAGCTTCCACCTTTTACATATTTGCAAATTGCAAATAATTACTCTCGAATTGCGTTTATTCCAATGTGGTTTGTTGCAAATAAACGTAAAAAGGGAGTTAAGTTATTAAAAGGTCATGCAAAACATTACCCTTATCATTATTATTATTATTTTTGCAATCATCTGATTCAAAAGTAGCACAAGTTTCTCCAACCACATGAAGGAAACTACAAGAGCAAAGGGAGAATCCTCAAGCATCAGGTGAAACAAAATGTCGAGTATCAAAACTGCAATCTGAATCCTCTCAAGTATCAATGTGAAAATTTTCTAGTGGTTAATATGTACATGTCTCTGTCTTTTAGTACAAGAGTTTCAGTCTCAGATTAACACTTCAGTTGACCTGCTGCTCTTCTAATTGAGTGCTCTTTGGTTTGGGGATGCTATGTTTCACATTTCCTGCAATAGCAGAATGCAAGAATTAGAAAAAAGAGATCAATGATTAGATCAAACAGGTAGAAAAATTTTACCATTAAATTTAATTTGAAGCATTCTGATATATAGATTCATTAGTTTCTGGCATCCATTAAATTTCTGCAAAGAAGAATAGTAACTCACAATCAGCATCTTTCATTGAATAATTGCCTCTGCAACCTTTGTTTCTCTTCATCCAAGATCCTTTTCTCTTCAGTCAGTGTGTTCACCTTCAAAGTTATACAAAGTTATTACTTAATGATCATCAAGGTGATGCAACAAAGTTATTACTAACCTTCTGTTTAGACATCAGATAATTTCCTTCCAGTTCTTCGTGCTGCTTCTCCAATCTTTCCATCTGAGACATCGACACTTCCTTTCAGTGATTTCATAATCATCAAGAAAAATTAAGAAACAAAGAACTAATTTCTTGCTAACCTTGATTTCTAGATTTCCATTTCTAAACACCATGTCCTCGAAATTCTCCCTCAATCTTCGCACTTTCGTCTCCAATTCTTTGTAATCCTCCATCAGCTCGCTTCGATCTTTGGCAAGATCGTCGAATCTAGACCTCATCTGCTGCTTTTCCCTAATGCACTTCTTCAGATCTTTGGAAGTCGACACAGCGCCCTCCTATTCCAATCAAAGTAGAACAATTAGATGTAATACTCAGGAACAAACCCTGCAATTATCAGCACAATTACAAATCCAAAAAGAAAAAAAAAATCAAAAATCAACAAAGAGTAAACAAACCCTGCAAGACTGCAAGAGCTTCTTTGCCTTCTCCAAGTCATTCTCAGGAACAGAAATCAATTCTCGGGGAGAGCTTTTTATGTGTTCATCTCCGCGCGACTTCAAGGCGCGAGTAATTATCAGCACATTTTCTTGCAAGAAGAAACCAAAAACTATTTCTAGTATCATACCGATGGTGCTTTCGACTCATACTTGGCTAATGCGGCTTCCATCTCCACCTCCGCGAGGCACCTCCTCAGAGACTCGGAACGAGAGGTGCTCGATTCAGTCTAAATCTCAAGAACCCAGTAAGATTGCAAGATTTCCAATGAAGAGGAGCCGACAAGATAAAGATGGCAACAAGCCGACCTGGGGATTCTCCAAGAGTGCGTTGTTCATCTCGTCAGACGGTCAGAGTGATTCTGGACGAAGCTTCGATCTCGCTGTGATCCTGCGGGAGGTCTCGGAGGGCAACTCCTGGATTTGATGGTTGGAAACTTATTAGACTTTGGAAATGGAGATGGCGCGGTTAAATTCGGGTGAGAGAGCGCATCGAGATTCGAGTAGAGTATGCGAGATATGGCCACGTCGACTTTATGCAACTTGCAAATGACCGCCTACATTTTAGACTTATTGCAACAAAAGTTCTACCTTTTATATATTTTATAATTTAATTATTTTTAATTTTCCTATCTGCAAATAATAAATTTTAGTATGTATATAGAAATTGTGTATACTCCATTTTAACAAAATATGCATATATATATATATATATATATATATATATATATATATATATATATATATTCAATTTTATATATTAAATTAAAAATATAATATAATTAAATTGCAAATGTCCATATTTGATTGTTTAAAGATACTTTTTTCCCAAAAATATCGTTAGACAATTTCTTATAAGGTGGAATTTCTTTAAAAAGGAGCAGGGTGTGCATGAAATTTTTTAGATAATTATCAGAACATTTAAAACAGCAATCCCTAAACCTAGTCCTATATGGTTTTATGTAAATATACTTGAAAAGAGTGTCATTTTCATAAAAGAAGTCAAAATATAGGTACTTATAAATCTAAATTTTTAAAAGAGTAAGATTAGATTCTTGTTTGCATCTCTTGTGTAAAATTATATGTACTTCATCTTTTGAAGCCCGATCTTACAATTATCAAAATTTACAAACTTCTTAATACAAATGTGCTGCAGTTATGTGCAAAAATAACCCAATCATATTGTTTTCCAATCACCTTGAGTCAAAAGTAGTACAACCATCTTCAGCTATGTACATGAAGGAACTACAAGACCAAAAAAGAATCCTCAAGCATCAATCTGAAAAAAATTCTCAAAGTCTCAAAAGTACAATCTGAATCCTCTCAAGTATCTAATATGTACAATCTGAAAGGGTTTCAGCCTCAGTATCTGGCTACAAGTCCAGGGAAAGCAAGTGCCATTCCCTGTGCAATTGTCTCTGCAAACTCTGTTTCTCTTCAACCCATGCCCTTTTCTCTTCACTCAGTACATTGACCTTGAAAATTTTCAGAGTTAATGTTTCATGATTAGTTAGAAGATGATGCAAAGATCTGCTTACCTTCCTTTCAGCTTCCTGGAGATTTGCTTGCAGTTCCTCGTTCTCTTTCTCCAATATATCCACCTGAGCAGCCAAGATTTAAAGAAATTAAAAATGTTTTATGGAAATCTAAAGCTATAGTATTCTAAAAGACTAAGAGTTGAAGAACCTCGGCATGTAGATCTCCATTTTTACACATAGTCTCCTCATTAGTCTGCCTACATTTTTCCAAATCCTTCTCCAATCCTCCGTAAATCTTCATCAGCCTGCTGCTCTCGTTGACAAGTGCATCAAATTTAAGCTTCAGATCTTGACTCCTCGCTATGCAGTTCCTCATTGCTCTAGAAGTCAACCCTACTTCCTCCTACTCCAGTCATATACATATATATATACATAGATATATATTAGACAAAGCAGGAAGAAAGTGACCTAAAAGATTCAAGAAAGAGTACAAACCCTGCAACTCTTCAACAGACTCTTCGTCTTCTCCAAGTCAATCTCAGGGCCAGATTCTAATGATTCCTGGAGTTCGAGGCGAAAGAAATCGATTCATCCAGCACAAATTCTTGGAGGAGGAAATCAGAAAGCCGTACCGACGGAGACTGGGGATGATTACTCCGCAAGTCTATCTTGGCGAACGCGCTGGACATCATCTCCCTCTCCGCGGCGCAGCTCGTGGAAGCCTAGTTCTCGAAAAGAAAGCCGAGTTCACGAATGCAACAACTCCAAGAAGGGGGGGAACCAAGATAGAGGAGGAGTTAGAGCCAACCTCGCTCGTCTCATCGAATTGGTCTTCGGGAGTAGATGAACCATGTCGGAGGAGTCTCGCGGGGGGTCTCGGAGGGCGACTCATTGCTTTGATGAGGGATGGAGAAAGGTTAGGGGGAGAGAGAGAGAGAAAGAGAGAGGAGGGAGGTAAAGAAAGCAAGAAAGAAACAGGAAAGAGAGTTAAATTTAAGTAGAGAAGGTCGTTTTATAGGAGGGTCGCCACGTGGGATAGTGATAACGACCTTAACGGCAAAACTAATTCAGGATGTAAAGGGAATGGCTTCATCTCCTAGAATTGGCCTCGGAGTCCGAGATTTAGCTTTCTCTGAGATCTTGGTGTGGATATTGGAGTTAGATCCGTGGCTTTGGATGAATACAAAATCTGAGAGAGAGAGAGAGAGAGAGAGAGAGAGAAGGGAAGGAAACATAGAAGAAAATAGAGAGCAGAAGAAGGGAGGAGGGAGATCGAAGTGACTATTTTGATCTAAACAGAGGAAGGAAAGAAATAGCTTGTTATAGCTGGATCATGAGATGTTCCAAGATTTTATAGAGATCTGGGTACGTTTGATGATTGACGTATAGTAGTAAGCTGATAAAAATAACTCCAAGAATGCCGCATTTGACAGTTGAAAAAACAAGCAAGCAAAGAAGTTTAAGGATAGAACGCCATTCATTACCAAGTGGAACTTCCTGTTAGTCCAGAGACATTGCTTAGGCATTATAAACACTCATCCATAGAAAGGAAAGAATATGTTTGTTGCCTGAAAAAAAATGCGTACAAACTCCTTGAGATGAAACTTATTGGTTACACATTGACTCCTCACTCACAATCAATTATATGACCAAAACTCATAGGTGTAGAACTCAAATCTTAGGGCAATTGCCGCCCAAGTAATTAGCGGTATGATTCTGAATATTATTAAAAGAATAGTCCTAACTGTTGCTATTGGATTTCCAAAACATGCATACAAATTCACCTTCACAGATAATCATGCTGTAGCCAACTGCTTGTGGTCATGATCTTCGAGGTTCAGTACCTGAAGCAACTTTGGCCAAGATTCTGGGATTCCTCCAGGTAACTCGAATTCTAAAATCTTCCCTCGGTTTCGGTAGAAGTCCTCCACAGGCTGGCTCTGCAGAAAAGAACAATGTCAATGTTAGAAATGCTACGATATGCTGTCACAGAGGACAAATTAAATCTCAGGAAAATTTATGACAGATACATATGATATGGGTCCTGATTTATATGCGGTATATCTTCATCCAACTTGTAATCAGTGAAGGATTACTGTCATAACTTGATCACCCTAGCATATATCACAGCAAAAAAAGAGAGAAATTTCTAACTCAGTCATCCATTGTAATGTATCAAAAGATACATTATCTAGCATCTACTACGCAGGATGAATATTGAATAGTGATACAGTACAATCTAAAGTGGACAAATTAACCTTGAATCCTTGATAAAGATTTTGACAGTATAAATTAAAGGGGCAGCTTCGCCTCTCTAGTCATAGTATATATTCTTGCATAAACTTAAAGTTCACAAATCATAGTAAGCGCTCACCAGCTAACATCTAAACTATGACAGCACTTCCGAAGAGTTAAATTCTGATATTACCCAGTCAACACTACAAAGAAACTGATCAGCTAATGATAACTTCTTCGATCAGGATATCACTCTATACTACACCAAGGACTAGATAACAATATTAATATTGACAATGAAAAAAGGAAGTGAAGAAAGTCTGGCATGGTACCATGTCATTGTATATGCGCAGTCGATTTTTTACCACCTCTTCAGTATCATCACTCCGGGTTATAAGCTTGGACATGCAGTGCGCAGGAGGCAGGAGTGGTGCCATATACATACCAGGTTGCCCATTTTCACCCTTGACATCAATGCAAGCAAGGTTGAAGTTCCCCCCACATTGGCTGCACATCCTTCTCCCTAGGCACTTCTCAAGTAACACATCTTCTCTCAGCTTTAAATTAACCACCAGATCTATGTCTGTCACTCCGTCCAGTATTTCCTGAATATAGAAAATATCTGCAGGTGAGATCATACCAGCATGTTCCAGCAAAATTATAAACAGAGCAGCATTTTTCTATATATTTCTTCAACTCTCAATATGCTGGATGTGCTGCATATATTCATTACACACACAGGAAAATCCATGGACTGACTGTCCCCACTTCATCTAACAAGCCTCCACTTGACTTATTTAGGTTTCCTCATCATTTAGTTTGGCTTGACTCTATATCCACAATATGTTTAAGCTGACAATTAGACAATTATTCTCAAACAATTTACATTAGTTTCAGATGCCTGACTACTCAGCAAAAAGTCAAACCAAATTCAGATAGACCTATACTTTTTTGGTAGATCAATTAGCATGCATATAACATCTTAAAGTGAACCCTGCATCCAATTCAGAAAAGGGTCCACAACTAACTTGTGGATAGGATCTGCAGACAACAATTATAGGTCTTTTTGCTCCCATATGCATATAAGTTTAGGACCAGTGTGGAGTTGCATTTAATTAAAAAAAGTAGTCATATATATATTGATCAACGAATAACTGACTTTATCCTTGCGATAAACAAGAAAAAATATATTAATGTGGTAATCTTGTCATCACAATTGCAGGTCATAAATTTCCCATTTGTTAATGAGTGAAAATTGAAATATCAATTGGATGGAACCTAAATGAGGAAATAATAGTTCCAAATCTAGTTTACAAGAGGTCGTACAACTGGAAGAATTTATCTAAGAGCATGACTTCAAAACAAGAAAAAGATGAATAATAGGGAAAGACATACACCAAATCATAAGGATAAAAATACAAGCAAAAAAAAGTCAGAACCACATAAACCAGAATAAGCTGAAGGAAGAAAAAAAGTTCAGTCCCACCATATTAAAAATGGGAACTTCAAGATTACCAGCTAAATTTAGAAGAACATTCTGCTGGCATGAAACTCAAATAGATTGAAAGAAGGACAAGAGCAAATTGCCATTAACCAAATCAGACCTGAACAAGAAGAAGAAAATTCTTCCTCCATCATATTGACAATAGAGAACTTTAAGATAGCCAACTATGTTTTCTAGAATATAATGCTAGAAACAATATTGGAACAACTCCATGAGGATCAGAGCAAGTTGTTATAAATCAAATCGGAAGAGATAGGAAAAATACTGAAGAAACAAGTTCCTAGCCAACTTATATTGCTGTAACAGAAAGGACACTAGCATGAAGTATCCAAGAGCAATAAGATCAAAATATAATTGCATTGCCTGACAATCTAGCTTCTACTGCCTATGATTAACAAAACAAAGAAATAACCTGGGAATACTACATTATAAGTTTTGCACATACTAGAATCTTACCGCTTGTCTTACGGTACGTGGAAACCCATCAAGAATAAATCCCGATTCACCTTTTGCTTCTCCCCGTTCAAGTCGTTTTGACAAAAGATTTATGATAATTTCATCGGATACCAATTTGCCTTGATTAACAATTTCAGAAAGCTGCAAAAATGTAAAAGGAGGATGATAGCTTGGATTGCTAAACATACATCTGCCCATTAGAGAAATAAGAAGAAAATAATTATCTCCTAAAATTGTAACATAAAAAACACCAATACATGAATACGAGCCAACTCGACTCATGGTACCACAGAAAATTAACTTTGAAGCTTGAACCTACTGTCTGGGACATGCTGTCAAGCCAACTAAAGCAATTACATTCACAAGGAATAAAACATTAAAGCCAAGTGACAGCGACCCATTTACAGATCTTTTCTCCTCCAAGTGACAGGAATAAAACATTAGAATTATGCTATTCATACAGATTTGCATGACACATGAAAATGATGTTTTATACAGTTGTTCATGTAAAGCATCAACACCGGAATCTATCACTGGATTAAAAATAACAATATATGCCACTAAAGTTATGTTCTTTTCCATCCTTTTGCTGCTACATTACAAACCTAACCAGTTGGATTAGTAGTACAGTTTGATCCAAGAAAAAGACCAGCCACCTGCCGTTTAACACATTCATTGATTCATCAATCACCCACGTACGATTATTGTCATTTCAAAAATATACCGGAACAAATCCATCTGACAACAGTTTCTGGGACGCCAAAAATACTAAGAAAGATCCGATCCGTCTGACCCTGTGATTATAAACTCCAAACAAAATTTCCAGATCTCACTCCTCAACAAACAAATCGCCAAACCAACTGTAACCTAATTGACCTTAAACACCTCCAATAAAGCATCTACCATCACCAGATCTCAATGAACCAAAACATCCATCTAACCAAGATATCAAGGAGAGAATAAAGGTCAATACCTGTTGCGATAAAGGACCCGAGGATGCAAGCTCCTCGCGGACAAGGTCACCGGTGGCGATGTGGGGAACACCGAGGAGCTGCGAGAGGCGGCTGGCGTAGGTGCCCTTCCCCACGCCAGGGCACCCCAAGAACACCCACTGCACGTTCCTCTCCTCCCGATCCATCCTCGCCGGCGCCGTCGGTGCAGGCCTCGCTAGCCCCGTCGGGAATCGGGCGCCCGACTCCGACGCCAGCCCCGAGAGAGCCCTCCTCGCGACGCCGCCGCAGGATCCGGCGGCGGCGGTAGATCGCAGGAGACGGTTGATGGCCGCCATGGAAGAGGAGAGAGGAGAGGGAGCAAAGTGAGCTACTGGAATTGGAGTGCAGTGACGTCAACGAGAGGAGGAGAGAGAGGGGTTTAGGTCGTCATATAGCGCGGCGGGTTTGGGGTCTGAGAGGAAAGAGAGGAAGGAAGCACATGGGAAGAGGATACGAAGATCTACGAAACACGTGGTGAAATTTAGTGCCCCGGCGTTAAATCACATGTTTTAGTATTTTCTATCCATATTTATTAAATTATATGACTTGATTTATAAATAATAAAAGTATAGTATATAAATCGCAACTATTGCCTTAACTCGGGGTTTTTTTTTCCAAAAAAATATAATATGCGTCTGATGTATCTAAAATTCTAAGTAAGAAGAAGAGCATTTTACTATTTGTCACTGTGATACAAATATTTATAAATATTTTGTCAAAAATTAATTGTAATAGCAATTTTGAAAGAAACAAAGGATTTTAATAGTAATTTTAATATTTTAAATAAATAAATATATATATATATATATATGGCAATTGTAATATTTTTAAAAACTTTCTAATGGCAAGTATGTAAAAACATCCTAGAATAAAAGGATGACTCAAATCTAAAAATATTATAACATAACTAAAGTCTATAAACTAAGAAGTATCCACTCTCCATTCCTCGAAAAGATTCAACTTTACACATCATGAGTAATTTTGGTCAAACCAAATGTCAACTCTCCTTTGCCAACCACAATTTATTAAGAATAGGTCTGGTGAGAGATATCTATTATTAATCGTGTGTATATGATAAATTTAATTATATCTGTTCGAATCTTTCGATCGTCCAAGTCCCTGCTCGTCTTTGATGAGCCTGGGATGGATAAAATTCGTCTCAAAATTAATTTTGAATCCTAGCCTAATGCTTAGGTTTGGTTCCATAGAATCAAGAGTTGTAGTTTAGTTTAAGTGTTTATTTATAAGTTAAATCTATGAGTTAACTCTTTAAAATAAAAGATTATAAATGTGTCAAATTAAAAGCCAAATGGGTCAAAGTAGAACATCTTCTACACACCTACTTAGTGATTAGCGACAGATGGTGGTTTGATTTAAATGCTTTAGAAAAAGTACCTAATGTTCTCATAAATATATTTTACTTTTCAAAAGGTGCTTTCAAAGCCTAATAAGCTGAGCCATAACTATTTACTACACCTCTAAGCGGGTGATTAGGAACAGTAAAAATTAATCTGACCTAATAATTCAACTTCAAATAAGTTTATATTTAATCAGATTAAGCTATAAATAGATTGTGTTTGTATTTATGATCTCAACTAGTTTATCAATTGCTCGGTGTAACTCATTTATAATATAAAAAATTTATTAGTAATATAATCTAAATAAATTTATTTATAATTTAAATTATATATAAATATTCAAATTAATTTATGTCACTTAATAATTATCTGTTTAATAAATAAATTGTGTTTGTGTTTAAATTTATATACCCGTTTAATAAGAGCATTATCATGACCTAACTCAAACTCGAACTCGACCCGATAGCCACCCTTTGATCTGCTTTAAATTTTGCCCGTTGAATCACTTGCGAGCTAAATATTGATGAGTGAAAAGAAATTATTTATTTATTTTAACGAAGAAAAGAAAAAGGAAATGGAAAATCAAGAACGAATCGAGAAAAGGGCGGTTCTCTCTGTTTCATCCCCAAATTCCAGACCGCCAAATTTCCATTGACCCCCTTCCTCTTCTTCTCCCGTGCTCCGATCCTTCCTCCTCCTCTTCCATCTCCCCCACCAAAACCCTAACACAAATCCTTAGATTTTCGCGCAAAAACCTAGATTATCCAATTCCAGTCACCTCCGAATCCTCCGAGATGAGGCGGGTCTTCGATGAGATCTCTGACGACGAGTGGGAGCACCACTCCTTCAAGCCCTCGAGGGTCCTCAAGAAGCCCAAGCCGAAGCCATCGCCTCCCCGGATCGAATCCTTCGCCTACCGATCCAAAACCCTAGAAACCACGGCACAGAACGGCGCCGAGTTGATAGATTTGGAGGACGAGGACGAGGATGAGGACGAGGACGAGGCCGTGACAGGACGGCCGGTGAGGAGTAGTCGGGGACGGCGCTTCGTCGTGGACGAGGACAGCGACGCCGAGGCGTTCGACGTCAGGTCCACGGAGGAGGACGTGGATGACGTGCCTTGGTCGGAATTGGAGCAAGAAGACGACGACGAGGAGGAGCAGGAGCGGGAGATCGAAATGGTGCAAGAAGAAGTGGATGTCGTCGGCAGAGCCTTGCAGAAGTGTGGGAAGATATCCGCAGCTCTTAGGCAAGAGCTGTTTGGTTCTTCAATTCGCGATTGCGATAGATACGCCGAGACGGAGGCTTCTTCCTGTAGGATTGTCACTCAGGTACTTGTAGGATTGTTGGAAACTTGAAATCAATGTAAGTGCACGTTTGGGTAGCTGTGTTGAAATGTCCTCCTCTGCTCTGTGTTTCTTGAAACAGGAAGACGTTGATGTGGCCTGTTCGAGTGAAGAATTGGATTTCAAGCCGATTCTGAAGCCTTATCAGCTAGTTGGTGTAAATTTTCTTCTTCTGCTGTATAAGAAACATATCGGTGGAGGTGAAGTTCTGAAAATTTCCCCCTTTTCTTAGTTTTATGTTTAAAGTTAAAGAGTATCTTGCATTAATTAATTTAGTTTGGGGATCATATTATAAAGGAATCAATGAACTGTATGTATATGGTGCAGACTCTTACAGAAATTTGCTTGAACTTTGAAGTTACGTGTTCTTGTGGCTGGGCATGTCCAGTTCTCTGAGGCATGAGTAAGACGAGAGCCAATAGAGTATAATCTCATCCAATTAAAACTTGTAAAGTTTAGAACAGAAGTACTTGTATATGCAGAATATATTTCTTCAAATTGGATTATATGTACTAACTCGCGCAAATTAGGTTTCTAGGTTTGTGCTTGAAAGTACTACAAAATTATCTCAGCTACTACGTGTATTTCTTGATTGGACAACTCTTACATTAAATATGAAATTTGAGGACATATTGACTTGTGATAATGTATTGTTTTTTAGCCCTAACATCTCCCTTTTTTGTACTTGTGGAGCACGAGCAAGTGATGCCTGTCAAATGATTTTGTGGACATTTTCAATCCATTGCATAGCTGGTCAGGCTCACTGTCATTTTATTATTTCTTCTAACTAGTTTCTTTATGCAGCTATCTTAGCTGATGAAATGGGTCTTGGTAAGACTGTCCAGGTATAGCGATCTTAAAATTCTATCTGCGAGCCACAGTATTAATTGCGAAAGTTTTGTGATGCTCTTTTTCTCACTTCTCCAGGCTGTGACATATCTTACACTGTTGAAACATCTAGACAATGATCCGGGTCCCCACCTTATTGTTTGCCCAGCTTCTGTATTAGAAAACTGGGAAAGAGAATTAAGAAGATGGTGCCCTTCATTTTCTGTCATCTTGTTTCATGGGGCTGGAAGAACTACCTACTCAAAGGAGTTAAGATCACTGGGGAAGGCCGGTCTTCCCCCTCCGTTCAATGTGCTACTAGTCTGCTATTCACTTTTTGAAAGGCGAAGGTCTGCTAGTCCACTGGCATTGATCATTAATAGAACTAATCTTAGGTTATGTATTAGGTATACGATGGTCATAGGCTCTATGTTGAGTAGTAATGTTGCTTCATTTTCATGCTTCATCATGCAGTGCACAGCAAAAAGACGACCGTAAGGTGCTGAAGCGGTGGCAATGGAGCTGTGTCTTGATGGACGAAGCTCATGTATTGAAAGATAAGAACAGCTATCGCTGGAAGAACCTAATGTCTGTTGCGCAATATGCACGTCAGCGTTTGATGTTGACAGGAACACCACTGCAAAATGACTTGCACGTATGTTAGTGGCTTTTGATGCCTTTTTAAATATGTTTTTTTTTTCAAGATAAAAGGTTTAGAAGTTTACTTTCTATGTTTTCTATTAGTTTTATTGGTGGATCGAGGTTGGAATTTCTTAAATTCTGTATTGAGGATAAACCTACTTAGGATATCAAGATTTGTAGTATTACCATAATAAAGCTTAGAAGTTAAACATTGAAATATCAAACATGTTTAGTCAAGTATCACGATAGAAAGAAATACTTTCAGAAAAATGAGCATGTTTGCTAAACATGATGAAATGCATACTAATAATCGTAATATTACCTAAAGAACCACGAGTATTGTGGAAGTCTACAACAATTTCAACATATTAACTCATGACAATTTACTCATTGACCATCTCAAAGAATAGAGTGCGTACGAGCAAAATTAAAAATAAAGGATACGTTATGTCGATTTTGCATATGTTGAATTCATTCGGAGATATGCCATTTTCTTAGAGGTCTAATGGCCAATTTTTTTTAAAAAAGAAAAAAATTCCTTGAAGTTTTCATTTATTTATTTTGAACATGTGCTCATTTTTCTAAGTACACATTTTTTTCTGAGGTCTAATTGCCAAATTTTAAATTTAAAAAAAAATCCTTGGAATTTTCATATGTTTCTTCTGAAAATGAGCTCATTTTTTAAAGTACACATTTCTTTGAGATTTATTTGCCAAATTTTAAATAAAAAAAATCCTTGGAGTTCATTTATTTCTTTTGTACATGTGCTCATTTTTCTAAGTAATCATTTATTTCATTTGAACATGTGTCCATTTTTCTGAAGAATCAAGCTAAAAGTTGTTAGTGGCATTCAAACATCAAAAGGGGAATTTATAAATACACTCTATGAATCTGTTGATTTATTTGTCTGTACTTTTTGAGATCTTGTCAACTCACTCAGTTTAGTCGTATGAACACCTGTAATTGTTTCCAACAAATTATGCTTCTAATGTCCAGAGTGCCGCCCTCTATTCGTTATTCTCTTTTCCATCTACTCAAAGAAATGAATTCTGCTAGATATGCTATATATCATATCTCAGTTGTCTGGATGCAGTAAATATGGGCAAGTTTGTAACCTTGTGTTATTCCAATTTTAAATTAATTCAGATCCCATCACTTGTCAATAGTCTTTTTGGTTGGAAGTTATAATTAGTTTAAATAACTCTATACCTGGAAATATATCCTTTTGGTAAAACTATTTTTGTTAATGCAAAATAAATTTGCAGGAGTTATGGTCATTATTGGAATTTATGATGCCTGATATTTTTGCAACTGGGGATGTTGACCTGAAAAAGCTATTGAATGCAGAAGATCGTGAACTGATTTCACGTATAAAATCCATTTTAGGACCATTCATCTTGAGACGCTTGAAGTCGGATGTCATGCAGCAACTTGTCCCGAAGATACAGCATGTAACCAACCCTGAGCTGTGTTAGTAATTGATATCTTTGAGGATTCAAAAGAAACCTTTAATTTGACTAACTCATTGTAAATTTGTAGGTTAGGTATGTTTTTATGGGCGTTGAACAGTCTAAAGCTTATGAGGATGCCATAAATGAGTACCGTGCAGCTTCCCAATCTCGTGGTGCGAAATCTTTAACGGGAATGCCCAATAATGTTGTTGGTCTCCTCCCAAAACGTCAGATTTCAAATTATTTTGTGCAGTTTCGCAAGGTTGTTTCAACTCTAGATTGTTGATGTACATAATTAGTTACTTTCTCTATCTAATTTAGGATATCTCATCAGATAGCAAATCATCCTTTGCTTGTGAGGCGTATTTACCGCGATGAAGATGTTGCTCAGATTGCAAGGATGTTGTATCCAATGGGTGTATTTGGCTTTGAGTGTACCTTGGAAAAAGCAATTAAAGAGCTTAAGAACTATAATGATTATGCGATCCACCGGGTATTTTTTCTTCTGAGCTCTTCTTACTCTCACCTTGTATGGAATGTCTTAAAGGTCAATCTGGATGACAATTTCTAATTTTCTCCAGCTAGAGTAGTCGTTGCTCTTATATTACATGCGAAGTACATTTTTCTTTTGCTACTTATGCTTGTAGAAGATTTCTTGGTATATGGCTGGTAATTAGCCACATTTGGGTTGGATTTCTGCATGTTGATCTATTTTGGAAAGTAAAATGTCAGATCTGTCATTGAACAGTCCATGAATTTAGAGTGTATTTGCATGGACCAGTGTGCCCCATAATAACTAGATGTGGTTTACCTGTTGCTATCACTATATGGGTGCATTCATGTCAAGTTTATCTCTCATACCTGTTGGGCTTCTGTTTAAAGTATCCTTTTCCACTTAACTTCATTATCCATGTATCGGTATAGATGTATCATGTATGTTGTCAAAATTGCGTATAAGGTCGGGTTATCAGATGGCCCATTATGGGGTCACATGTCTACTATGAGGATCCAAACCCTAGTGTACATCTTATCCTGTCCTGCTTAAATCTGGGAATTTGGGATGATTTTAGGCTTTGTTTGTGTTCAATTCCGGCCCATGGCTATTCTTATGTGTGCTTGAATGTATTCTCTTCTGTAAGGATCATGGTAGTTATTGAAGTACTCTTAATGGAACTCATGACTGTCTGCACATTCTCACCTTATATTGTGATCTAAGTTTTTCTGTTTCCAACATCGTTGCTTTTGACAATTGGGATCGTTATTTACATGTAGATGGTTTCTTCTTTACTTTTTCAGCTTTTGATTTCATATGGTGACAGTGGTACAAAGGGTGCTCTGAAGGATGAACACGTCCTGGGATCGGCAAAATGTCAGGTATAGTTGCACTTCAGTGGTCAAAGTGATCAATTTTGAGTAACTTCTACCTTTCAATTACTTTTCATCAAGTACAATATAATGGAAAAGAACAGTGTGAAGTAACTATTGTTTATCTAGATCCATCTCCTTCACCTTGATTTATTATTATTATTTGTCTTCAGGCTTTAACTGAACTTGTACCAGTATTGGTAAAGGATGGGCACAGAGCTTTGATATTTAGCCAGTGGACGACGATGCTTGATATTCTAGAATGGACATTGGAAGTAATAGGAGTTACATATAGACGGCTTGATGGAAGGTAGTTTAATAACTTCTTGTGCAATTTCTTTAAAGTTCTATGAAATAGGTCAACTTACCTTGGTTTTATTTTCAGTACTCAGGTGAATGAAAGACAAACAATAGTAGACACTTTCAACAATGACCACTCTATTTTTGCATGCTTGCTTTCGACAAGAGCTGGAGGACAGGGGCTGAACTTGATAGGGGCTGACACTGTCATCATACATGACATGGATTTTAACCCACAAATGGATCGGCAAGCGGAAGATCGCTGTCATCGAATTGGTCAAGAAAAACCTGTTACTATTTATAGGTATATTTTAGTCTTATTCTCTGCTAACTATAGTCAACAAGGGATAAGAATGGGTGATTATGGTGGCATATATGAGGTAAAAGAGAACAAGTTATTCTACAATCTAGATGGTAGTTTTCTCATAAGTCAAAAATATAAAGCACTAACTAATGAAGGTGGAACTCTTCCACCCCCTTGACTTTTTATTTTTTATTTTTACTTTTGTAGAGAAAACAGCTCCTTGTCTATTGAAGAAATGCTTCAGCAATTTTATAATACAATCTGGATAACGTGATGCATATTTTGCATTTTTGTTGTACTGCTTATTTTTGTGTCTAGCAGTACAAACTGTCAATGCTCCTGCACTGAGGAGCATGTTCATTGGTGATTTAAAAGTACTGTGGGATTGTAATTTTAGACTGCTACATTCTATTTAAGGTATTTTCCATAAATGTTTTTTGCCTGATTTAAGACCTATATCTTTATCTGTTGTGATGTGACAATGTTTTGTACATTATGTGCAAGTGAAGTGATCTTCTTTCGATCTTTTTTGCAGGCTTGTGACGAAGGAAACTGTTGATGAAAATATATATGAGATTGCAAGGCGGAAGCTGGTATTGGATGCTGCAGTTCTCGAGTCTGGAGCACAACTGGATAACGATAATGATGTGCCGGAGAGGACTATGGGAGAGATTCTATCAGCTCTTCTTCTGGTCTGAAATTTTGGCCCCAGTGAGAAGTTAGGGAGGCATTCCCGTGATACTCAAAACTGTTCCTCATTGAAATATTATTTACACTATTCTTGGGGCATCAAATTTTAGTATCGAATATGACGAAGTTGGTCGGCTTCACACTTCCTGCTTGCAGTGGATAGTGGGCTCTGTTGTTCTACCTTTTGGAATCATCATGGAGAGCAGTACTAGGAACGCCACTGATTTATCTCAGCCATCTCACCTTATTATTGAGGTAATATCTGTACTCATTGTAAAACATTCTTCCATAATCAGATGAACAACTTGATATACAATTGTAATACATAGAATTTACTCATCCTGTGTCTTTGGGAAATAGGGAGGAATGTTCTTGACCGATGTGAAGCGGAGGTTCCCGTTTAATTTTATCGTTCTACCTTTCTTTTTCTTTTTTTCTTGTTTGATAGGCCTCTTTTTATCCTCCATGCACTCGTCAATGCCTCTTAACTCTAGTTAGAATGTAGCGGAAGATAAGGTTTAATTTTCCTTTTCGTAACTGAGTCTTTGGACCATGCCTTTGATTAGAGCTTCCATGCCACATCTGTTTGGATGTCGGAGATATCCTCTTTGGGCTTGTATTTGTTCTCTCGGATGTGTGGTAAAAATAGGCACCAGTAAATTGGGAACAAAGTAATCCAAAGTAAAATAATTAAGTTGAGGCAATAGAATATAAAGAAAATTTATTAAAAACATCATGTTATATAGCTATATATCATTCGGCTGCTATATTTTATTTCGCTTTCAATGTCCGAAAAAAAAAATATATATCACTGAGTTAATTTTCATCTAACAGCAACTAACAAAATATAGTGTGCTTTCAATAAATCTTTCTAAAACAAATTACATCAAGAACATTTTGTGGCCTCCGCCGTTTGCCCTCGTAGTGCCCCATATTTGTACACATGGCAGGCATGTCACGGGTAGTTAGGAATATATATATATATATATAAATAAAAAGAAAATAATGGATGGAAAAAAAGGTTGTTAATTAGTTGACATGTCTATGTTTGATGAGTGTAAAAAATTTATCAGTTACTAAGCCGGATGGTGATATCTAGCAACGTGCAGTCCTCCCTCTCATGGGAATGAAATAAATTATGTGGTCTCCCTCTCTCACACACACACACACACACACATAAACATACACATACACATACATAAACACAAACAATTCTAAGAATCTTAGCATTGTAGTGTTGTTGTAGGGCTCTGGGCCTCTGTCTAAGCGTCGTCCGTGAACCCTCTCTCCCTCTTGTCCCCGCTTTTTAGTTTATCTTCTACGTATCCAACAAAAATATCCAACTCCATTTTTTTTTCTTTTTTTTACTGCTCATCAAAGCATCAAATCGGTTACAAGCTACTATCATCACATGTCTAACAACTATTTTAATTTGTCTCTCTCTCTTTCTCTCCGTCACGGCCAAATTCTCTAACCAAACTCAACTCTTTCTGTGGGAGTAATTTAATAGTAAATAGAAACTCAGCAATATGTAATGTAGAAATTAACAACAGCGAAGAGATAAATGTAGTCGTAGTAGTAGTAGTAGTAGTACGCTATGCTATCTCATCGGTATGTTAGAAATTCTTTCACTACAAAGGGAGCTAGGGATGGGCTTCGTCGGCGTGGGCGGTCGTCGTCGTCTTGCTGCGTGGGGCCGAGAGGTCCGTGCCGACCTGGCTAAAGCCACGGGTGGGTCCCACGCCACGTTTTCCAGATGATGGGCCGAGGGAATCCAAACCAAGCCGCAGTCATCCCCCTAACTATATGACAAAGCCGTACCTCTTTTTCTTTCTTTTCTTTTTTTTTTAATTTTTTAAAAAAATATATATTTATTTTGATGCCGTAAACTAAACATAAGCTTAATAAATATTCACACCTAAGTCTCAGAAAAAAATATTAAATTCAATAATGGGCAAGGCAATTAAACTAACCCTTTCATATCTATCAATCGAGATATATATAAAGTGCAATTTTTTTCACTCCATCATTGGATCGACCCTCTTACCTCTTGTCGCAAATACATGTAGATAATGATTTTTTTTTAGTTGTTGAGAGGTCCGAAGATTGAATAAAAAATTAGTCAATCACTTTAATAGAAAGATATCTAAACCTCAAAGCATATTAGATAATGCGCAGAATAACACCATCATTGAATCGACTCTCTTACATCTTATTGTAAATATAGATAGTTGATGATTCTTTTTTATTATTGAGAGGCGCGTAGATTGGATAAAACATTAGTCATCCATTTAGTAGAAAGACAACTAAACCTCAAAGCATATTAGATAATGCGTCGAATAACTCCATCGTTGAATCGACCCTCTTTCCTCTTGTCGCAGAATATAGATAGTTGATGATTCTTTTTTATTGTTGAGAGGCTCTTAGATTGGAAAAAAAAAATAGTCATCCTTTTAATAGAAAGACATCTAGACCTCGAAGCATATTAGATAATGTGCTGAAATAACTAGACTAAGCCTTCTATTCATTAAGCCACAAACACTGCAGTGCATTGCCATTATGTTGTGCAACAAAGTGAATCGATCTCATAAAATAGTATAGTTGGCATTAATCATGATACTTCTAATTTAGTTTACTCTTCTCAGAAAATCATAATCTTTGACAATACTTTCCAATTTAAATCCTACTTACTCTAATGGAAACGTGCTTTTAAGTTTCGGAAAGCTTTAATTTTGCATTGTTTTATGAGAATTATTAGTCTTACACAAGTAGCATATTTTACTTTTAAGAAAATTTGGACCACTTGAGGGGAAGAGAGTATGTGTTTCTGTCATACTTAAAAGAGAGGACAAAGGAAGTCAATTTGTGACAAATCTCCCTGCCATCAACTAATTATTTACCACCTTTTGGTCATTTTTTTATGAGATTTTTGCATAGTACTTTCAAAATATCATAATTTTGCAGCAAAATTATCATGCTCTTTTAAAAATACCATTCCATTAGTTAAATATAATTAATAATAATTAAAACTATGTTAGATCTAAAAAGACTATCTTGCTCTTATATAAAAATATTTAAAATAGTTTAAAAATTGATCCAATATAATAACCAATAATATATATTACAATGAAATATATCTTATTTTATGTGAGATAAAAAATTATTGATAAGAAATTTTCACTCTAAACTTAAAAATAGGGTGCTTTAGCTATTTATTTATATGTGTTTTGTTAACTTCAATAATAATGTTAGGAATATTTGGTTAAAAATTAATTATAATAGAAAAGAGTCAAAAATAATAATAAAATAGTGACAATTATATAAAAAGAACCCATGCTAAATAAGTATATAGTAAATAAGAAGCCCTTGCATATTAATCTTTTTGTGCAAAAAATCATTCTCCTTTTTTTAAGGTCTCTCTTCTTCTGTTCACTTTTTTCATACAAGACAAAAGAGCACTAAAATTTTGGGGAAATATTAACAAACTCTTCTCGTTTTATTTTTTCCATTTTGTTTTACTATCATAATGTCAGGGGGGGATATTGAGTTATTGCTTCACTGATAGTGACACGTAATCTAACGAAAGTAATGGGGCCATTTGGTATACCATTTTTGGAACACCAGAATAAGTGGAAGATTAAATGTGAGAATAAAGCTGATAGGAGTAATATATACTGCATCTATTTTCCTAGTTTGGTGCCAGGAAGAAGGACATTTAAAACATTGGTCCATGAATTATAACAGACTTTAGGGTTACAAAATCTTTGGGAAGAAGATGAAGTGGCAGTATTTGATGATAATAATTGAGACTACTTTAGTTTGTTCTCAGATAAAAAAGACTGCTGCTGGAGAAATTATTGGGAAAATGTTGTTCAAAATTGAAGTGATGATCACTTGTAGTATCTGCCAGCTTTTAACTTGTGAGTACCTGTAATCATTCCAAGTTTGCCAGGAAGTGAATGAATTAAGTTTTTTTTTCTCCTTTTCACTTTAATTGTTGCACATGAATTTTGGCAGCAATTGTAGGTCCTAATACCTCAGAGGGTTGCAGCAAATCATTGAATGAATGCTCTTCACATCCAGTTTCTTCTTCTTCTTCTTCTTCTTCTTTTTAACAAGAAAAGATTTATCTAGCTTAAAGATACAGAGAAATTAAGATCACATTTACTGTTTGGACTTGGATTCTCTTGAAACAGGGAAGAACATTAAATTGCCTTTGATGCTTGTCATTTTCATGGTCTTTTCTACAAAGTTATTTGTTTATATATCCCCTAAACATTCATGATTTTTTATTGCATGAATATCTTCGGAACCTAATTGGCTACCAAGATTTCATCAACTGAAACGTAGAAAGACAAAATTACCTTTATATATATTAAAAATTATTTGTTTTGAAGAGTATTAATACAAATGTAAAATCTGGAAAGATATACACAGAAGTAACATACTTTGAGCGTAGACTATAACGTTGTCTCATTCACTGACATACCAGTCAAAAGATATGCGTAGACTATAACAGTCAAACTACAACGTATTTATCTTCTTATAATTGATGACACTGTATTATCTCTTGCTCTCTCTTTCTTATTTATATATATTCCACAAAACAAAATCTTAAATTAATTAAACAAGTACTTATCTATATATAGAGAGAGAGAAATTAAGACTATAACAGTACTCAAACTATAGTATATATATATATATTTATCTTCTTATGATTGATGACACTTGCTTCATCCTCTCTCAAGTAGTAACTCTTCACGTAACGTTGCCATTCATTCAAAAGTATCTCAAATGGCGTAGAAGAAGATGCCAAAAGAGCGTAACTAAGAGTGACGACATGCGAACTCCGGAGGGAGCTACAGTTGGAAGAAGGCTATCCTCCCAAAACTACACGTTGCTAACCGACTTACTACTTTAGGGTTTCAATTATTTCAACGCAAAAAAGCCGACTTCCCTCCCTCTCGTACTACCACTATATTCCTCGTGTACTACCATTTACTAGCTGTAGTCTCCTTTACAACTGCAGTCACTATAGCTTCGAACACCATGCACCAAAATAGGGTTTACAATTAGAGATTTTCCTTTTCTTTCTCAATTTCACACCTTATCTTATATAGTACCTTATTAATAAAAATTATTTAGTTAATGAGTTAATATAATATCAGAGCAGATGTTCTCAATTTGAATTCTATAAATTGCATTTGTTGTTAAAAATATAAAATATGGACTCATTTAATTCAAGTAAATTTTTTACAGTCGTTAAAATGTCCTAAGCATGTAAGTGACGGAAAGTGATAGAATATACAAAAGTAGTCGACGAGCTAATAGTTATAATTTTAGTTAGACCATTTTGTTTGTAATAAATACTAAAAAAAACCTTATAATATCGGATCAATTCATGATAGAGATTTTTAGAGATCATGAATTTAAATCCGGTGAAAGTTGGAGTTGATATTTGGTAGGGTTGAATTAATATTAGTGGAATACTGAGTGTAAGAAATTAAATAAAGTAATTCTCAAATTTTTTAATAATTACCATTAATTTTTTTTTTGAATTTCTATATTTTAAAATATAATAATTATTATCACCAAAATTAGAACTTCAGTGGCCATTAAGTAAAAAAAAGAACCTTACTAATAACTTTTCCTAGTAAAAGACAGTGTAAGATATTCAATAATGCAATTATTGTCTAACAATTATCATCAAAACCTTTTTGAATTTCATGGATATTCCATTCTTTAAAATATCATATTTATTATTAAAATACACTCCAGTGGTAATTAGTAAAAAGAAACCCTTGCTAATATCCTCTCCTGGTAATTACCATCTCACTAAATCCAGGGCGATGAGGATTCTCAAATAAATAATGAAAGATAAAAAGAGAAAAAAATTCCAGGTGTGAAAGTTTGATATTAATTTAAAGTAGGGTTTGTCTGGATATGGACAGAGTAAGGCCCACATACTACAGTCGGTGGACCCAATCCATACCCACATAACGACACGCTTCCCCTGCGTGTGACCCCCATCACATTACTCTCTCTCTCTCTAAATTTGTATATAGAAACTTGCTGGTATTCTTAATTGTGGTGCAAAGGAGTGAGAAGGAATAGAAAAGAATTTAGGAACAGTAGCAGTATGGAAGGAAGGCAAAGATATATAGAAAGTATGACAAGGAGGTGAAAGAAATCCCCCAACAACCTTGGCCTCCATCTCTCTTACCTCTACAACCAAAGACTAGTTGTAGAAGATTGTGGGAAAAAGCAAGAAACAAGAAGATGGTCTTCTAATTGGTTTGTGATTTATTTATTTTTCTTAATTCCCCCACAGATCTTGCTTTCTTCCTTCTCTCTCTCCTTTTTGTTGTTTTGACTGCAACTTTTTGTTTGGATTTCCAGCTCCCTTGTTCTTTTGCTCTACTAGGAAGAATCCCCAGGAGAGGTTTGGGCTTGGAGACAGATACATAGAACAAAAGAAAGGAGCTCATGGTTGCATGTTGGGTAGTGGGAATTTTTATTTTTGGTCTGATTTGATCTACTTAGTGATCTCTTAGCAGAAGCCAAAGGAACCACAAAAAAAAAAGAGAAAAGAAAATCTGGAAGTTGTGAGGAAGAAAAAGGCAAGTGTTGTTGTTGCTGTTGCTGTTGTTGTTGTTGTTGTTGTTGTTGTTATTGTTCCTGGCAAAGAGATCTAGCTATGGCTTCTTCTTCTTCGCCGGCGCCCTTCTTCGGAATTAAAGATGAGGAGCAGCACAACCAGATGAATCCGCAGCTGCCACAGTCTACGGCGGCGCCGATCTCCTCGACGGCGGCTGGCCAAAAGAAGAAGAAGAGGAATCTCCCAGGAACTCCATGCAAGTATCTGCTCACTAATACACATACATGCATGGCTCGAGATCTTCACTTGTTTCGATTTATTGTGTGATTTTATGGACGTCCTTCTAATTGATTATATATGCATATGTATACATAGATATAGATACTTGTATACTCAGGTGGAGATGCTCATCTTTGATTTTGCCTACCATGCATTTCTCTCACGACCCTTCACTCGTTTGATTTTAATTGATTTACGAATTGGGGTTTGATTACTTGCTCATTTCGTAATTTCATCTCAGATCCAGACGCCGAGGTGATCGCCCTCTCCCCGAAGTCGCTCCTGGCGACGAACCGCTTCGTCTGCGAGGTCTGCAACAAGGGCTTCCAGCGCGAGCAGAACCTCCAGCTGCACCGTCGCGGCCACAACCTCCCGTGGAAGCTACGGCAGAAGATCCCCGGCGACGTCCGCCGCCGCGTCTACCTCTGCCCCGAGCCGACGTGCGTCCACCACGACCCCTCCCGAGCCCTCGGCGACCTCACCGGCGTCAAGAAGCACTTCTGCCGGAAGCACGGGGAGAAGAAGTGGAAGTGCGACAAGTGCTCCAAGCGTTACGCAGTGCAATCAGACTGGAAGGCTCACTCCAAGACGTGCGGCACTCGAGAATACCGCTGCGATTGTGGCACTATCTTCTCTAGGTAATACTATCTTGCATGCATGTTGCATCATCATCATATCATGTTATTAATTTTAGGGTTAGGGTTTTCTCTTTCTTTGCTATGTAGGGTTGTTATGGTTGGATTCCTTAGAGAGAGAGAGAGAGAAAGGACTGTTCACACGTGAATTGGAACAAAATGCTTCTCTCTTTCTCTCTCTTGTTCACGTGTAGCCAAGTAGGCAGATGTGGGTTGGCTAGATGCGGTCAGGTCCGTTTGGCATTGCTACTTCTCATGGCAATGGCAGGTCCACAACTTTTCTTTTCATGAAAGACGTTAGAATTCTCTCTCTCATGCATCAATGCAAGCTTGGAGTTACATTAGACTTCATTTAATTCAGTAGTGTGAGTTGGGAAGAGTGGAGGGACTGGGAATAATTCCTGGGCTATGAATGAGTACGTACTACTATAATAAATAGGTGCCAGAGTTCACGGGATTTGGAATTTAATGACAGGGAATAAGTTGTTAATTTATTGGGTTTCAATGTGATTGAGAGAATTCTCTCTGACCAATATTACTGATTGAAGGTAGAATCCTTTCTAATTCCAACGAGAATTTCCTCTCTTTCTTCTCTTGAATCGATGGATGAATTAATGACACTTTTGTTACTTGTTGCATTCTTCTCTCTTGCCTTATTTGATCTATTTCACAGTGGAGAGAGTGGAGATTAATTGGTTTAATTAATCCATTTCCTCTTCAAACTTATGGATATATACAGGCGTGATAGCTTCATCACCCATAGAGCCTTCTGTGATGCACTAACTCAAGAGAACAGTAGGCTTCCAACCAGCATGACCACTATGAGGAACAACCTCTATGGCAATAGCAGCACATCTTTAGGCCTATCTCAACTCAGCTCTCACCTCAACTCATTGCAAGATCAAACTACTACTCATCCATCTGCCGATCTCCTCCGCCTCGGCACAGCCGGTAACGGCATCCCATCTCACCTCGACTCCGCCTTCCGCCAGCCTCCTCCGCCGCCGCCCTCCGCCGCCTTCTTCCTTGGCGTTTCCTCGCAGAATGATCACTACAATGGAGAGGCTCAGACCCACCACCATTCGTTGCTCCACAGCAAGCCGTTATTCCATGGTCTAATGCAATTCCCAGATTTCCAAAGTGACACCACTACTCCATCTTCTTCCAATCTATTCAACCTTGGCTTCTTCTCTAACAGCAGCGGTGCAAGTAGCAATGCGATAGCTACTAACCAGAACAATCATCTACTGATGCATGGAAATCTTGTGACTGATCAAATCGGCGGCGGGTATTATCTTTATAACAACTCAATCCAGAATGATCACTCCATGCTACCGCAGATGTCGGCGACCGCATTGCTCCAAAAGGCGGTCGAAATGGGTGCCACAACAAGCGGTAGATCCTCTTTACTTAGAGATTATGTGAATTCCTCTTCTGGTGGTGACCAAGCTCAGATGGAGAGTGAAACCAACATGCAAAACCTAATGAATTCAATAACAAATGGAAGCAGCAATATATTTGGAGGGTTTGATCCAAGTTTCTGTAACATGGATGAGATCAAGTTTCAGAATAGCATTCCGGCAGCGAGCTTCAAGGGATCCGACGGGCTAACGCGAGACTTTCTCGGCGTCGGCAGAGAGCAAATTAGCCATGGAATGGAGATGAGCTCCTTGGATCCTGAGATGAAGCCAGCACAAATGAATGCATCATTTACTGGTGGAAGATTGTTATGAGGTAGTAGTGATCGAGGAAGTAAACAGACTTAACAAGAGAGAAGGACAGAGGCTTAACAATTAATCAGCTTGGTTAAGTGATCAATTAGGTAAGTTGTTGTAGTAGTTACTGTTTCTTGTTCTTTAATTACCCTGCATGCGGTTAATTAGTTGAGTAGGATGACAACAAATGCGTGAGGGTTGTGCCTCTCATTATAAGATACTGGTTGTTAATCGTTAAACTTGAAATACATTTTTTATTTTCTGTTCTATTGTTTCATACTTATGTTGCTTATAAAAGATTTGTCTTCGTTGTAGTCTACAAATAGCTAATTACTAAGAATGCAGTTTGAGCTACTCTCTCTCTCTCTCTCTCTCTCTCTCTCTCTCTCTCTCTCTCTCTCTCTCTCTCTCTCTATATATATATATATATATATATATATATCCTCTTTTAATTTCTACTTCTTTCTTAATTTTTTTTCATGTGTTCAAATGCATTGGAAGGTCAATGATCGAGTCAAGAATTGTTTCTCTAATTTTCTCATAAATATTTTTTCTCATTCCAACTTTGATTCTTCCTCTGCGTCTTATCTCCTGTCTTCTTTGTCTTTCCCTTGACAAGCTTCTCAATCATTTACTCTCTCTCTCTCTCTCTCTAGATTTTATCTCTCTAATGCAATTTGTGGCACATAATTGGAGGAATAAAATGTCATATCTTGTCATGCGTCTAACAGTAGAATTTAAAAAAAAAGACCAAGAGAAGAAAAATATCACAATATAGTATTAAAGTATTCATACTTGCGTGATATTTTTGTACATATAGTAAACATTTCAAATGTTAAAGCCATTACTCAGAAATCTATAATTGTTCTAAAATATGTATAAATTAGATCATCCGTTGGATTCACATCAGACGTCTCCAATATGCATTGGAATGGATTTGAATGCAAAAGATTTTTGTTTTTTTGTGCAAAGAACCTCCCATGTTTTGGATTTTTTTTACTATTTGACTCCCTCTTTTGTGGGTATATTTGTGAAAAAACCATCTCACTAGGTATACATGCAAAAATGCTCTTACAATATTTATTACGAATAATTTGTGAATCGATGCAAAGAACGAGGAGGATTGGATTCCGTTTCTTTTCGAGATAAAGATACTTACGTAGGTGATTATTTGCATAAAGAACCCCAAAAGACATGCAATTTTTACTCCCTTGTCGTACGACCCAGATTGGTACTAACATGCGCGCAGCCGCCTCCTATCACTTATCCTACGCCAACCCTCCGAACCCTACAAAAAGTTTGGGCGCGGGAGAGAGAGAGCAGCGGCGGTTATGAGTGGAATAGAGAGAGAGAAGGTGGTGGTGCGGCGGTTAGAGATAGAGGGAGAAACGCGCGGCGGATAAGTCGGAGGTCGTTACGAAGCAAATAGAAATAACGAGATAGAATAACTATCCACCGTCCAATAATCCAGATACACTATCCCGCACTACTGCCACGTGCCCCTCCCCGATGTTCTTAGCGGCGGCGGTTGCCGGTTAGCGTTAAAAAGAGACCTCCAGTTTGTAGTGTTCTCTCTTTGTCAGCATTCAGGTATCTTTCTCTCTCAAGCTCTTGTCTCTTCTTCTCTTCTCGTTTAGTAGTCACTCTTCTTTTTTTATTTCTTTCTCAGACACAAGATTTGATATCCATGGCATTAAGCTTCGAATCCAATTGGGACACTTTGTCCCATCTGAATCCAGACCCAGTTCCCTTCCATGAACTCCTAGGCTTCTATTACGACCCATTCGAGTCCTCTGAGTTCCCTAACGACTCCTTATTCCACTCTCCAGAATCCATTCCACTTCCCTCCTTAAACCACTCCTCCCTCTCTTCTCCCGACTTATACCCACCAAGCGAAGAATTCGATATCTCCCAATGCCCGAAACGCCCGAGAAGCTGCAGTGATTTTTACCCCACTTCTGAACTCTTGTTTGATGCCACTTCCTACTTGATGCCGGAGTTCGTAGCCCCTCCGCCGGAGAAGAAGACGAGCATTGGGTGCTTATCGGCGCAGAGCATGGCGGCGAGGCAGAGGAGGAAGAGGATAAGCGAGAAGACTCAGGAGCTTGGGAGGCTTATTCCAGGAGGGAATAAGATGAACACTGCTGAGATGTTTCAAGCTGCGTACAAGTACGTTAAGTTCATGCAGGCCCAGGTTGGAGTTCTTGCCCTTATGGGCCCTATTCAGGTCGAATTCTTGCACTAATTCATGGATAAGTTGGTTTATCCATGCATGCTAATTGTGAATAAATTTGGGATAAAAGTTATGATACACTTTATCTGGGTTCATTATGCAGGGAGAGAAGCTCCAACTCCTGCTTGGATCTACCAACGTGCAAGAGAAGTTATACGGTGAAGAGAAGTGCTTGGTTCCTAAAGAAGTGGTCGAGACCATGGCGAAGGACAAGGATATCAAATCCAGTGCGTTGATATCTAGAGATCTCGATCGGTTTATGGATTCGATGGGATAAATTGATGGTCGTTGTAATTGATTAGCAGACTTTGTGCTTTAGTTTTTTTTTTTTTTTGTTATTTGATGTATGTAATGTGTTTAATGTGTTCAAAATTAATCTTAATTATTCCTCCTTTTATTAATTAATTCTATCCGTTTCAATGGGCAAAAGATTAGGTTAGTTTAATAACGTGCATTTAGATAAATGCCCTCTAATTGTCCTACACGTGGCGGATTGTTAGCCGTTGATAGTTCCAATATGGATGCTAGGGTTTTCTCGTCGGTTGGGCTAAAAGAAATCAACGAAGGCCCAGCCCAATGGTAGATAGAAAGCCATTCACCAGAAGTAGCTAATCCTAATCCAAGAACAACAAATCGAAAAGAGCAAAAGGCGAGTCAATCCAGAGAATTAGGAAGAAGAGGCGATCGAGGAGAGAGATCGTAGCAATGGCGGAGGAGGAGGTGAAGCTTGGATCGTCGAAGCCGATGATAGCGACGCAAGCAGAGATGGTGGAAGCTAGGGTCCCGATCCCGTACCGCGACCAGTGCGCACACCTCCTCATCCCCCTAAACAAGTGCCGCGTCGCGGAGTTCTACCTCCCGTGGAAGTGCGAGAACGAGCGCCACACGTACGAGAAGTGCGAGTACGAGCTCGTCATGGAGCGCATGCTCCAGATGCAGAAGATCCGGGAGCTCGAGGAGAAGAAGAAGAAGGCGAAGCAGATCCAGACCCAACCTGGAGGTTCCCCGATTCCTCTAATTCCTTCGACCGCTCAGGCTTAAGGCGTCTCTTGCGTGTCTTCCGGTTGGTTCTTTCTCTTGCTGTTCTTTGATTGGTCGATTTGATCTTTGTTGAGATGCTTGGTTGGTTTTCTGAATTCAAAATTTGGTTTTGATCGTCAGTTATTTTAGGAGTCTTGATTCATTTTGTGGAAACATTAATCTTGCGGTGGCGATGTTATTGGGATCAAGATATGGACTTTGATGATGGGTCCTTATGTAACTTATCGTAATTGTCAAAAAATGCCGCTTTTCTTATGCCTTTCAAGTAAGAAGGATAGATCTTTTTTCATGTCTTTAGGGATTAAGCAATCATGCAGGATACTAGCTGTGCTGCTTTCTCCAGATGCTATGATTCTGTGTGCGTCCTTTCTCTGAAGATTTAGTTGCAAGTGAAGTAGACAATTCATGGCATATTGCACAATCATAATTTCAATTTTGTAATAGAAAACTACCTGTTGAATCACTAGCTTCAGCACCTGGCTAATTTAGCTGATCCACCCTCTTGTGTTTGTCTATGAATCATAAGTAGGAAGAATTATTCAATGATATCTTACAAATCTAATTCTGCACTCACCTTAAAATCCTTTGCGGTACATGCCTACGCGATTATGCTATATGTTGAGTAAGGAGATTGTTTTATAACATAGAGAATGTGAAGATTTTTGTAAATCATTAATCATTTAGTATTTTAATATTTTATGTATGGGTATATGATGACTGGGGAATGGCCAGATAAAGGGTGGGTTTGGGAAAAAAAAAACTGGGATTTGGACCGAAATACCAACCCTATTTACAATAAATTTTGTCCTCTATGCATGTCGACAAACCAAAAGGAAAATGGCTCTGTAGTTGATAACTGAGCCTAATAGTATACATACTGACACTGTTGCTGCAGATATTTCCTGTCCTTGGATATTTGAGGGGCATCATGTGGTTATTAAATCCGTCCACTTGAATAGTTCCAAGAGTTTATTAGTAACAAATCAAAGATTTATTAGGAACTATTGCTCTCGTCATCTTAGTTGCAAGAAAATGTGTTTCGTTTTTCACTTGTAGAATATGATCCTGGGCATGCCACCTGAATAAATGAAAAAAATGTTAAATTTTGTGAGACAACTTCAAGTGGCTTCCATTTATGCATTTAAGGACCAGGTACCTTACATTATCAAGATTTGAAGACAGTATCTAGAATCTCTTGGTTGAAAACTGAAAGCTAGTGAACCAGTTCTTGACTAAGGATATTGTTGCTGCATCATGGATATCGGCGGAATCTACATAGATGGCTTTTTTCAAATGCTTTTTTGGTTAGAGCAAGTATGACATATAGAATCTTCGTAATAGGACATGCAAAAGTAGGTAGCAACATGACCTTGGTATATAGCTAGGATGCCTGGCTAGAAACTTTTGATAGATCATTTGTTGAAACATGTGGTGGTCATCTTTTTCTACCTTTTGACTTGTCTTAATTACTACAATTTGCCGAGAGATTATGTGGTGGTCTATGCCTTACTCGACAGATATTTAAAAGGCATTGGTCATAACGATCAATTAAGTCATGCAGGCACATTTGATCTGTAGGGTGGACTTGTATACTCCATCTGATACTCCGAAAACTCAAAGCCACTTTCTATGGAAACAGGTTCTACCTAATATCTTCTCTTTTAGGGATGTTTTTTTTTTTTTTCTGATCCATTTGTTATGTTGCTGTGTAGATAGATAACATATTCGCATACTCATGTAGTTTAGCAGACATGAGTCGACTCTGAAAGTCAGTAGCAATAGTTAAATAAAAATGAAGTATAATAAGATAAACTTTGTGGTTTTTTATAAATTGCATGAGCACCATTCGTTATATTTGACAATCTTGTTAAAGAATTTATTGTTACTAGAAGTTATGGGAAATAATAATGACATGATTGACCATTTGTGTTAGTCTCATCTATTAAGAGATAGAGCTGACGTGGAATTTAAAAATCATCTACTTTTGTTAAGTTGACAAAATAAGGTTTAGCAAATGTTGGTTGAGGTCTCATTCTTTTCTCTAAGGATGATGAACATATGCTTGAGCTTAACCCTTCAAATATTGTTAAAATCAATGTATTGAGATGAGGCTACCA
Source organism: Typha latifolia (assembly GCF_019914945.1). Lineage (NCBI taxonomy): Eukaryota > Viridiplantae > Streptophyta > Magnoliopsida > Poales > Typhaceae > Typha > Typha latifolia. Next base: position 11,397,473 of record NC_133093.1, on the reverse strand, counting down.
ATGACGGGCGGTCACCCCATGATGAACTTGCATCAGTATATACTTATGGTTGATGGTATCACTTGGATAATTTCTTGCATCAAAACTGTAGTTTTAGCAGTATAATTTCTATTTCTAGCATCAATACCTTAGTTTTAGCAGTATAATTTCTACTTTCTAGCATCAAAACCATAGTTGTAGCAAGTCGCAGCATTCTAACTACCGTAATGTCGTAGTGCCAGAACGTACTCGAGCCAGTGTCAATTGTAATATACATTTCAATGTTTGAATGAATGGTCAACTGCAGAGAAAAGTAGGAAGAGAGAGTGCATCCAGAAAATGCATGGGAAAAGCACTGGTTTTGCTTATGATATTGAGGTGATATAGCAGTGGATAGAGTTGCATTAAAATGTAACTGTATGCCTAAAACAAGGCATAAAATTGATCACAAGCAAAATCTGATTCTATATTATGGTTTGTATGTTATGGAGAACATGGTATCCAGAAGATTTTGGTGCCCCTGGTGATGAATGATAGAAGCCAATGGTCTAGAGAAGAAAGATCGTTGAGATGGTGCATGAAGCAATGAAATTGGGGTGATATATGGGTGACTTTCTTAGCAACTGAGGTCCTATGAGTTGGAAGATGAAAGTTTAAGGTTTAATGCAGATTGCTAGTTCACTACCTTGTTTAAGTCTTTCAGAAATAACCTAGTAGAGTCAAATTTGGGCTGCGTGTGCTTGTGTCAGTATATATGTACCAAGGTTGAGTGGTAAGTATTTACTTATTTGCATTTGTTATAGAAGGATTAGTAAAAGATAATTAACATGGGTTTCATGCTATATCTTATTTACCATTGATGTTGTCTCAGTTGATATATGTAAGATAGTGCTGAACACTAAACTAGAAATATGTAGAAGCTGCTTAGAACATAAAAAATTTAAGACAGGTTTGAGAAGTTCAAGAGGTCAAGGGGTGAAAATAGCATCTTTTGAAACTAGAGTTAGGCTATGTATGTATTCTCTCCCTAGACTTGTGTAGTAAGGAGCCTCATGCACTGAATAACTTTTTTATGGAGGTTAATTTTGAATTATCGTAGATTGGTTAGAAGTAGCTAAATTAGAGTGCTCATGTTATCTTGATCTCTGATTAATACAAAAGGAAAAGAGTGATTAGGCCACCACTCATCACTCCAGTACTTTGCTCAAGCAAGCAAGGTCTATCAGTACTAAATGTTGGTTGAGCGAAGTACTAGTTGCTCTGATTTTCCATTTTGTTGCTTGTTAGATCTAGATGTGAACTCAGGAGTCTCTGTGCAAATTTGTCTATCATGCCATTTTGGTTGTCACATTGTATTTCTCTTCATGAATCAAAGGATCAATTGACTGGGATCAAATGGGATTGCACGATCCAGATCGAGATTGGGTGGTTCAGGTCAAATCCATCTCGAAGACATCAATAATTGATGCCTCTAATCCCCTATCGTCTTCATCCCCTCTCTCTTTCTCTCTCTCTCTCCCCACCATAGCTATTGCTTTTCCGACGTAGAGATATAGCAATAACAAATTCCTTTCTTTCTCTCTCCTTACTCTTCTTCAAATGCAGTTTTTTTGTTCTCCACTCTCTTCTTCACTATGGCAAGTTTTTTTTCCTTTCATTTTGTCTACTCTCTCTCATTTTTCTTCTTCTTCTTCTTTACTGTAGCAATTTTTGAGTAAGTACTTTTTTTTATTTTTAGGCTTCATATGTGAGCAATCATTATTTTCTTATTTTTGTCAATTTTTCTAAAATTTTCTGAATTTTTAAATAGTATTAAAAAATTATGTAATTAAAAAATATTCGATCCTATCCGAGCGGCTGATACGGTCAATATATATCATTTTTTTAGGAGACTAATCTGAATTCCAACTATTTTTTTAACCTTGTTTCTCTTGTGTACTTCCAAGTCAGCGATGGAGGGATCCTTAGTCATTATATATGAAGATAACATGACAGGACCACAATTCTATTTTCCCATATGAAATCTTCTTATTCCTTGCGGAATATTATCTCACTGTTCTATTTAAGCAGTATTGTATAAAAAGGAGATTGGATACAATAAGAATGACAATAAAAGTAGTTACAAATAAGAATGACAATAAAAGTAGTATTATGTTATCTTGTACAAGGAAGTGGTTTTGGTTATATGTTGAATTGTTAGAATTTTGTACAAGTAGCTAACATTTTTCATGAGTTGCCATATTCTAGAGGGCAGTTTTTCTTTCTCAACCACTTTTGCTGTCCTTCAGATGGTGGATTCTTATTTATGTCAAAGCTGCTCAGTACTGAAAGTTTTTAAAGATAAAGTTCAGGACTTTAGTTTCACTGTAGGTATAGTTTGTCTGCTTCTGGTGTGTTGGATGTGGATTTCTTATTTATGTCTAAGCTGCTCAATACTGAAAGTTTGTAAAGATAAAGTCTATGCAAGACTTTAGTTTCACTGAAGGTATAGCTTGTCTACTTGTGGTGTGTTGGATGTGGTTGCTTTTGTTGTGCTTCTTTTTGTGCTAAGACCAGAAGTTTGAAATATATCATCTATGCAAGTAATCCAATTTAGAGGCTCATCTGTTTCAAGGTTCTGGGCCAATGCAGCAACTGTGGACACCTTAATTTTGTCCTGAGAGTTGAATGCTTTTGTGGCATTGTTTGGTATGCCTGTATGATGGATTCCTGTGCTGAATGACTTTACATTTCTAGAGTTCTAAAATTTACTTGCTGGTAACACATAAAATTTTTGCTACGAAACGAATTCTTGTGGCATTTGATTTGGTATAGTCAAGAAACAGAATTTGGAGCTGATAAATCTCTGCTGTTGATCTTGCATGTTATACTGATGGTCTTGTTTTGGCGACCTGGTGTTCCTAATTTGTTGGGTCATACTGAGGAACTCATACCCTTGCTCACTTTTCCCCTGGCACTTATATAAGGAGCATATGTTTAATATGATGAATGTCTGTTGCCGCACTCAAGTGACCAAGTGGTTGTCATTATCAGATCACATAAAATTATAAATCTTCTAGTTGAATGAGCAACTTGGTATCTAAAACTTCGGATATGTATATTTATCTCTCCATCTTTGCCATGAATGTTGTGATTCCTACTCACAATATTTCCTTTGATAGTTGACTTATGCGAGCTTTGTAATACTTGAAATAAGCATCTACTTGTAGCTTGATTGTTTTAAGTTGGGGTCCATTTTCCCTGCCCTCTAACTGCTATCCTTATGTTATGCCCGAGCATTATAATTTTTTTAAGATCATTATATTTTCAATGTGACCACATCGTTACATTCTTTTCATTAGAGAATTTGATCTATATTATCTACTCTAGCACCTTTTGCTTTTCCTTGAGATTTTCCAAATTTTTTGTTCCTGTGCTCTGACCAATTTCATCTTTTTTGCAGGCGAGCAGGATTGCTTAGCTGGTTTTTAAGGCTGCTTTGATGTTTGATGAAACAATGTGCAGGAACTGAATCCCGTGGTCAAAACAACTCTCTGAATTTGGATAAACCCAGAGTCTGTCTGTTCCCTCCTCTTTCCTTTTTTTTTTTTCCTTTTCCTTCTTAGATGTGTGTCTCAGTTTCAGTTATCGGGATAAATAAAAATTGTCCGTACTCTTATGAAGAAATAGGTACCCATTTGGACAGAATTCATAGTGCATGTACCTTCTTAATCGTCTTTGCAGTTGCCTGGGTCATATTATGCCTTACTTCTTGCTGCTCTTTTTGTCTCCTAAGCAGAAGTCAGAGGTAAAGTGGGGACTAATTGGAAATCTAGAAAGAGAGAAAGAAAAAGCTCTTCTTCTACTAGCAAACTTTGAAATAAGTATGGTTGTGCTCCACATTACATCAGTTGGATCAAAGGATACATAAATTCCTGAGAGATTCTGAAGTTTATTTTTTGCTTTATTAACTGGTCCTAGTGCAGTTGGTCAAGTTGAATTCGGCAGCTTGTCACTACTTCTGAGTGCAGTATCATTAAATTTTCTGAGGTCTATTTGGGGACCTCTGAGTGCCTGCATGACTGAACTTGACATGGGGAGTAGGAAATAGTCGGTCCTCTTAGGAGCTAGATTCATGGAGAGAGGAAACATAGAAAACCCACTTTGCTTCTTCTCACTTCAGACTTGACATCAATGAGTCTTCCTTGCAGATTGCCTGGTAAAATGTTCTCTGCAGTATAATACAATTTAGTTCACTCTGTTTTAATATTGCGCAGTTCAGGAGTGGACCTCCTCCATGCTACTTATCTCCTCCATGTTTTACAATTTAAGTAGGGCATGCATGGTATCTTCATCTTCACACTCATCTCTTCTTCTTTTTTTTAAATCTTCTCTCTTTTTTTTCTTGGTTTAAGTAGCAGGGCATTATTTTGTTTGGAAATAAACTAGCAATTTATAAGCTATACATTTTCTAATTCAAATGATCCGTAGCAATTGTAGGCCTCCTGTCCGGCAGAAATTGGAACAAAACAAAATGCTGAAAATGAAATTGTTACCCCTTTCCCCCCCTCTTTCTTTCTTGTCATCATCATACTTTTCCCACTTTCTAAAGAAAAGTGTGAGAAACTTCTAGTAAATGCAAAGCATGCCCACCTCTTTTTTTCAAAAGAAAAGAAGCAAAACCTTTCCAAATGTCTTCGATCATCAATATCCAATCTAGCATTCTTTCATAAAAAACAATAGATGGTTATGTATACTTGTTCAAGGTTATTATTATTATTATTATTATTTCTCTTCTCTTTTATTTTGATTCTTTTATCTTTCTCAACTGTTTTCTTCAGTTGATCGAGACTTGACGAACGATCACGAAAACGATGATCGATTAAAACTCCTTGGATCAAAGCGTAAGGTTTCTCCAGCATTTAATCTAAAAGTGCGAAACGTATACAGTCTCACTCCTATATATAGTGATCTGTTTTTGTTTCTTTCTCCCCGTTTCTCACCACGCCTCCTGAAAAATTAGATTCTTTGCAGCTAAAAACTCTCCTGAGAAATCAAATCATCAAACTATGCTATCAAAAGGGTATTCAAAAAAATTAGGAAGACATCTACAAGTAGACATTTGATTTGACCGAGTCAGCTCCCAACTGTACGAAATATTATTAGTCCAAACTTTAGATCTTCACGTATCCATCTCAAAAATTAATCGAAAAAGGATTTAAAAAAAAAGAAGAAATGATGGGGAAAAGGATCCAATAAATCCCAAAGATCGATGGGTCTACAGAATTGAGTGAGGTAGTACAGAGAACAATTTGGGCTGACTCTGATCAGAGGAATGATGATGGTATTGTACGTGGAATGAAGCAAGAATTCTATTCAATGCCATCAGCCTTTTCCCCTCTCCGTGCGGAGAAAGATACAGCGACACAATGATGTCTTTTTAGAGAGAGAAACACCCCCTCCCTCACCTGTTAAATTTATCCTCTGCCATGCAATCCACAAGACTATAAGAGAGAGAAAGGAAAAAGTGAATAAATATTAGATTAGTTACGCCTCAATCCCTTTAATGATCATTTTATATTTAGTTTTCCTCTGTTTCTAAGAAAAAAATCACTATGATAACTTTTTTTTACCAAAAAAATAAAAATAAATGACAACTAACCGAGCAGGTATAAAAATTATAATTTACTCTTTTATTAATGACAGACTCATTGTTACACTTTAATCTGAGAATTAAATACTTAAATTAAAATTCCACAATAATTATATGCAATTAAAATCAAACCACGAGCAATAAAGTATAATTTTCGCAATAACTAAAATCCTCCTTATATATATATATATATATATATATATATATATATATTATCCTTATTACTGGTGGTATATAATGTGACTATCCTTGCGTCTCGCCGGCCAATTCCAGCGTCGTCTGCAGACTTATCCCCACCCTTTTTGTACTCTTCCTCGATCTATCTATCTATCCATCTATCCATCTATCCCTCCCCGTGATCCCACCGACTTTTCCCCCCCCTCTCTCTCTCTCTCCCCTCTTGAGTTTTCTTGTTCCCATCCATCTAAACTTTGGGTGGACCCACCTCGGTGGTGGCCCTCTGAGGAAAAGGCCATCATTGGCCGTTTGATCCGCTGCGTTGCCTCGGAATGCAATTATGATTGGCCCCCACCTCGGTTGGTTCTCATGCTGCTCGGTCTTACAACGGACATAGTAGTTTAAAGGAAATATCAAAGCTAAGTACGTTGCATTTCCTCGACGCATCTCCATCGACAACATATATACGTCATTAGTTAGTGAACATAATTCCATTCCATTGTTGATCTCTCTCTCTCTACACCAATAGGAAGGGAACAAAAGAGAAGAAACCATTCTATTTCTACTCTCCTCCATTTTTGTCACCTAGCTTGTAGTTGGTGATGGAAACTCTGGGAGGAGGAGGAGGAAGAAGAAGAAGAAGAAGAAGAAGGAGTTTGGTTTCTTAGGCGACAAATTAATTTAAGAGGAGAAAATAAAATTAATAAATGCTGGGTATTAAAAAAAAATTAGATTATGGAATAAATGCTTGCAAGAACGGTCGTGATGGGATTCCTCGTTGACTCTTTTTACGTGTATTTGGCAAACGAGGGCCATTTGAGATGACAGCTTGTCGACTTCCACTATTACTACCGAGTAGACTTCGCATTAGAGCTTAGCAAGAGCTATCACGTCATCTACGTCATCCACTCCCTTCTACCCTTTCGTAACAAAGAAAATTTTGCCTCTATTTTGTTTTCAAAAAGAAAAAAAATTGTTAGGAATTTTCTTCGTTTCCGATTTTACCACCGTTGTGATATCTGTATTTAAAGAATATTTTTGAGAATTTTCTAAATCACATCTTATATTTTACCCCTTAATTTTTTTTATAATTCTTATTTAATATTTTAGATTAATTTGGACAGTACTAGTAGTAATAAGATATTTCGTAATAATATACAGAATAATTTATAATATTTAAATTACTCTTGTCTTATCTTATAAGTCAGCCATGAACTAATTAAATAGCAAATATTCGATCAAAGCAAAGAGGGGTATTTTAGTAATTTGATTAATAATAGTTAGTTAAAATAATGTTAAATTATTAAATAAAATTATGGAGAAAAAAATTATAAAATTGTAAAAATGAGAAATGTAGGATGTAATTTATAAAATTTTCTTTATTTCCTTTTTATTTTACAGAATCAATTAAATTCTTTTCTAATATTATTTAGGGAGCAATAATTGAATTTAACTAATTTTACAATAGGAAATAAAATAAAATAAAAAGAGCGACGATCTTACAAACGAAAAAAAATATTTTACATTTTCATGCAAATGAACCCCAAAAAAACCCTTGACTTTGAGCCTCTAAACTTTTAATTTCTATTAGGATAACATTATTACTTTTCTCTATACCATATGTAGTAGAACAGTAGAATTTATCTCTTAGGTCCGAGATATCATAATCTTTACCAATAGAACGTTACATTAGTTTGGTATTTAGACAGACAAAAACTAGAATAGTTTGCAATAAAATGCTTACCTATGCATGAATAGGATAAGTCTTCAATTGAAAGTGACGAGTTATGAATAAAATTTTCTAACCAATTATAAATTTTAAAAATATTTTATAAATCACACCCTATATTTTATCTATTTTGAGATTTATATCCTGGATTTTATAATATAATCTCTTATTTTTTCTATAATTCTCGTATTACACCATATTGTTATTTTGACTAATATATATCTATCATATTACTAAAATATCAACACCACTATTTTTTTTCTTATCTCTGTTTCTCCTCTATAAAAAAATATGAATAATTTATATATTTATAAATTATTTTATATATTATAATAGAATATTTTTTGCTAGTAACTGTTTAAATTAACCGAGCGTGTTAAATAAGAATTATAAAAAAAATAAATAAGGGTCGGATTAAAAAACCTCAAAGAAGAGACGAAAATTATAAAATGAATAAAATATTAAATGTGATTTATAATATTTTATTTTATTTTTATAATTAAACAGAGAAACAACAGAGGATTCTAGTAAAATATTAGACGTAAAAAAGAAGAAAGTAAATGAAATGGGTAAGGTGTGGCCCACCGTAGCCTACATCCAAAACAAAACAATCACCACATCAATGCAGTTGGTTTTATTAGACTTTGGACTGCTTCGCCCACCCATGCAGTCCTCTCTGCACACGCCAAAAATTCCGGCGTCTTCGAAGCCCACCCACCCCCTCCCCCACTAGTATTATCCACCCCCCCCCTCCTTCTTCTTTTTTTATCCTTGGGAATAAAAGAAAGAATAGGATAGGAATAGGGAAAGGTATAAAATAAGCGGAATAAGTCCGGCCTCGTATTGGGGGCGAGTGGGATTGCGCCCGGGCCGTCCTTGCCACCATCATTCCCCTCTGCAGCGACTCGCATTATTCCTTCTGCCCAACTCCTATTCTTCCGAAGTAGCGACAAAAAGGATTTATTCCGAATTAATTGACGAGGTCGGAATAAAGTAAAGCATAGCTTGCCGTTTTAACCTTGAAGGTAGGGCCAGCCCACTGTTTACTGTTTGAGCGTGTCATTCCTCTCCCTCATCCGGATAAAAATCCCGTTTTATCCCCCCTTTCCCTCCTCCGGCACGGGATAGATTTATCCCACGCTGGGCGATCTCCTACTACAGTCTACAGCAGCGCGGATACAAGCACTATTTGGGTCCCAACCCGTTAAGGTGAAATCTCCTGGATAACAACTTTATCCAGGGTGCATGGGCATGGGCATGGGCATGGCTGATAAGATAACAACTCGGAGTTAAAAGCCACGATAAGTATAAGAATATTGGATAGCTATACGTATCATCAGGTATAAATAATAAATATATATATATATATAGGGTGATTTTGCCGAGGAAGTAGGTGGTAAAAGTAGCTACATGCAAACAGAAAGACTTATAAGATGGTACAGTCTACTCACTCTACTGGTAGAAGTTGAGCACTAGCTATAGGTTTCAATGCTAATGCAAGCAATACAAGAAAACTATGCACTTATTTCCTTACTCCTTTCCAACTTTCCCCCCTTTTACCTTTTTGAAGCAACGTATTTTACTTTTGATTTTTAAGTCCTTTAAAGTGGAGTTCCAATCTTTATGTGCAAAAGTTTTTTTAAAAAAAAGAGTCCACTTACATTCCCTGTTTATTTTTTAGGGTTTAAGGTTTAAGATTTATGACGGTAGAAACTGCTTCGGTAACTTATCCACTATTCTGAATAAAATTTAAGCATTCAGATGGATAGTTTATTATCATATCACATCACAATTTGCAAACCACTATTACTAGATGGATAACAGTTAGAATTTTATCTCTTAAAAATAAGAAAATTAGAAACGTTATTATTTATATTTACATACAAAATTTTCAACTAAGAGTATCTATATCTTTTCGTTTATTAAATTACTAATTCTTAATTTATAATCATTAGAAAGTATTATATATATATATATATATATATTATATTGTTGTTGTTTACTTCTAATTAAGCTGTTAAGGTACAGGTCCAGGTATTAGTACGTATCAGCAATGGGATATCCAGGGATCAGACAACCATTCGTCCTTTTCCACTCGCTGCGTAAATAAAAACCCATTCCCTTGTCGCATTCTGTTCTCGGTTAGAATAACTCGAAAGGGATTTTTATTCCTATCGCTTTCTCACTGTCTCCTTAATCTTTATTTATATATATATATATATATATATATATATATATATATATATTATTCCACTTCATGCCATTATATTTTCGATTAAATCACCCTCTCTTATTCTGACCACGATAAATTATTGGAAGTGGGAACGTGTCTTATTCCCTAATTATTCCTCTTCCCCAATGTCAAAATGAACGCAAAACACGTTCTTAAGAAGTTAATCTTTTCTTTAGGAAGATGTCAAACGATTGAATAGATTTTAATGAGGAGATCTCGAGGGGATATCTTGCACTCCGTTTACTTTTGACTTTAATATATAACGAAATGCTATTTCTCTTGCAATAGTCAAAGATTATAACTATATACAACTAACTCATTTCTCTTGATTCACACTATATCTATATTGTAAGGGAGTGTTGACTTACCAAGCTATTATAAGAGCTTAAACCGCTAGAAAATAGTACTTTTTTTTAATATCTGTATTCTACCAGAGAGTAGATTATATTCTCAAAGCTTAGAAGCACAAGAAAAACTGCTCCAGATAGCAGATGCATAGAATTAGGGTTTGGTGTGTATATGTACCTGTTGTAATTCTAGATAATTGTTAAATTGGGTAAATCTTTGTGCATGATTGGAGGTGTTGGAGATGTTACTGTTATTAGTACATGATAATTAAATTAAGGGGGACTTCATGTTGCAAAGAAAGAAACATGTAAACCAAGTTTACCCTACATGTACAACTTTTGAAACTTTTGACACTATATAAGAATATATATCTTTTCCTAGTAGGCAGAGCAAAAGGAGGTAGGTCCCAATCTTTACATTTATATTTATACTTATCCTTTTAAACTCCCCTAGCCACCAAAGTCCAAGGGCCTTTACAGATCATACTATCTTTATTAGGGTCTGCTCATTTCTGCATGGGAGGCAGGAAGAATTTTCAGAGCATAGCCAACAACTGAGCAGGCATTGGACAATTCAATAATAATACTATTAGCATTACACTCATGCAGGCAAAGAAAAGATGATGACCTCTTCCTCCTTTGTTTCCTCTCCTTCCACTGCCTTCATTAACTCCCATTTGTTCCTTTCCTAGCTGATTGAGCTGAAAAGGCCAAGAACACACCCCTCCCAAGAAGACCAACATGGCTTTTTTGCTTCTTTTTTTAATTAGATGTCTTCTTTGAACCTTGATACATTTGCTTAGAATATGATAGGATTGGTTACATAGAGATGGGCATGCATTGGTTTTGTTGTTCTCTTTGAGGGGACCTGCTCCATCAGTTGACTTTGTGACAAGAAAGATAGATAGAGAGAGAGAGAGAGAGGTTTTGACTATTCAACTAAAGATAATGGTATAAATCTTTGTGGGCTTTGTTGGAAGTAAGAGAGAGGGGAGTTTAGTAATAGTAGCAGTAATAAGGTAATAAAAGTTGTGGCAGGAGAGTGGCAAAGAAATCGTGTGCTCAGAGATTCTATACCCGTTTCCTTGTGCTGCTCTCTGTGATCATACACCTTTGGCTGCTCAAAAATCCCACTTTCTCTCTCTAAATCACTCCCCCCCCCCCTCTCTCTCTCTATCCAGCTTTTGTGGGTTGAGTCAAAAGCTCTGGGCAACTGCAATAATTAATGGGCATTTCTTCAGTTTGGCAAGATTAATGAGTATCTGGAGACGAGTCTTTGGAAAAAAAATTCTCCTTTCATTTCTTCCAGGTGAAAATATTTATAGTATATGATCAGGGAGACCCAGTAGAGGAATTTACCTCATCTCATCTCTCCCTCTCTCTCATATTTCGTTCTTCCTTTCTTCCACTCTTTACTCATCTGTAGCTCTTACTCGGCCATTAACTTTTTTCTTCATAACGCCTTGCTCTCGTGATCTGTGGCCTCTCACCATAGGTGTCGCGTTAATCCTAGACAATCCCAACGATATTTAGAGGACCCATGAATTAAACCAAGGAGAGCAGCAATACACACAGAGAGAGAAAGAGAGGAAGAGATCTACGCTTGCTTTGATCAGAAAGCTTCAGATGAGTAATTCGTTCTTGGATTGCTAAGAGATAGAAGAGGAAAAGAGAGGTCTTTTTTCTCCCTTTTAGATGGGCATTGTTGATTAGTAAAGCACAAACAGGTTTGCCTTGGTCCTTTTTCTTTTGGCCTTTCTTAGAAGGGTCCTAGTCTCATATATATATATATATATATATAGCATAGTTGCTATAGGAAAGCTACCATTTGAGGAGGGCAGTGAGGAGAGCTATGGGTAACTGTGGAAGAAATGGTGCTGTGAGACAGTATATAAGATCCAAGGTTCCTCGCTTGAGATGGACTCCTGACCTCCACCATTGCTTTGTTCATGCCATTGAGAGACTTGGAGGACAAGAGAGTATGCCTTCTTCCTGTAAATTTCATCCTTCCAAAGAGATGTCTGTTATATAAATCCTTTTACTACTACTACTGCAGAGGCTACACCAAAGCTTGTTCTCCAGCTGATGGATGTTAGAGGGCTCACCATATCTCATGTCAAGAGCCACCTCCAGGTCTCCTCCTATGCTTGATCCATGGCTTAATTCCTTTGTTTTTACTTGAGCAATTCACTCTTTTAAGAGTTGAGAAAGTGACACTTTTGATTTGTATCAGATGTACAGAAGCATGAAGAATGACATGGGCAGTAGTCAAGGTATGGAGTTGTTCTTAATTCCTCCTATTTTGTTTCCACATACAAACTTCTTGTTCATGAAGTCAATGCAGCATCGTATCTTTCTTTCTGGTAATTAAAATTTGCAGCTTAGCTTTAAAAGGAGTATAAAATAAGAAGCCAGGCCTGCTCCCAGGCTCTCCAAGCATTTAATAGCAGTATATTTTTTTAATTAAAAAATGATTATTTGTCTTATGAATGCATTCATTGTGTGAGTTATGTCTAACAGACTCACAGCTTCTGCATGGTTACCCTTTTCTTTTCTTTTTTAAAAAAAAAGGAGGAAGAAAAGAAAAAGCTTGAGTCTTTGAACTCATAAAGCTGCCAAAATTCTTTGTTCCCTTGAAACAACTATTAGGTGTTTGTAATTATGCCTAAGAGAAAGGCTAACTCCTTTTGATTCTGAGATCAGGCATGCAAGAAAGGAAGCACTCGTGGGAAGACATTGGAGGAGGAGTTGGAGGAGGAGGAGGGGGTTGTGGTGGAGTTGCTGATGAGCAAGATGATGATGGTCCCATCCCTTTTCCAAAACCCACCAAGGAGTTCCTGTCCCAGTTCGTGTACTCCCCTCTCCCCACACTGAAAAGGTTTGCTAAGTTTTGTCCATTTCAACAACAGTAGCAGTCACACTGGGAACATTGCCGCATCTCCTCTTCTCTATCCTCTTTTGCCCAGGCTTTTCCTAATCCCCTCTTCTTTATTTTCTCTTTTCTCTTTTCTCTTTTACTTTATCAAATAGGTCTAGGGTAGAGACGCAGAGCAACCCAAAAAGCTTGCAGGGCAGCCAAGGAATCTGTGAGACAGTCTCCTCCCCGTACTGGGTTGATGATTACATGCAAGCCATGGCAGTAGAGAGGATGAGAATAAAGGAGGAAGGGATCAGATGGCAGAGAGATGCTACTACTGCTACTACTACTACTACTATTGACACTGGGCTCTTGCCAGATGATCATGCTTCTAAGCTCAAATTCTTGGGGTATATGGTGGAAGAATCTGACCCTTTTAAGGTACAACAGAAAGTTGAATGAATCTCCCTCCCAAACTCTCTCTCTCTCTCTCTCTCTCTCTCTCTCTCTCTCTCTCTCTCTCTCTCTCTCTCTCTCTAGTTGTGTCTTTTAACTCCTTTGGCTTTTGGGTTTCTTGGATGTTTCTTTGCCTCCTCTAATCACTTCCTTTCTTGTTGGGTTTGGCAAGGAAGATTGCACAAGTTATTCATGTGTACTTCATAGGTCAACTTAGTGATTTAAAAAATGAGGTCCCTAAGTAAAATATTTAATATTCCTTCTAGCTTCAGTCCAATTCAATATGGTAAAAGTCCATATGGGCACAAAGGAATAGCCCAAAGAACTACAAGATATATACTTTTGCACTTGCTGTGACTGCCAAGTTTTTCTGACGGTCTGTTAAAAAGGTCAAAAGATAGTGGAAGGTTACTGTAAAAACAGTACTCAGGCCTAATTTCCCTTTGAGAAACTATTTGTTGATCATAACAACTTCTTTTACACTGATCACTACTTGTTTTATGCCAGTCATGAAATGATGCATATAATGAAACTAAAAATTCTACTAATTTTGGTCTTCATGCATCTCTTTCCTTGCATAACCTTAAGAAGATTGAACTCAATTCTTTCTGCTACCATAATTGCAGGCTAGCAAACAAAGTGACCAACATCTTGCAACTACAGAGAAGCTTAGTCCTGAGGAGAGAGATGCAAATGGATGCCTGTCCTACAAGTCTGGATCATTCAGCAACGAGTACATGGAGGAGAGGGAGGAACCCGACGACTTCTCGCTCTCCTTGTCGTTGTCTTTAGATCCCAAACACAAGAACAATGTATCCTCCGCTAGTGAGAGCAGTTGCATTTTCCCTTCATCCATGAGGAGAAGCTTCAGTGAATGCTCGGGTTATTCGAAAAGTCGAGGCATTAATTTAGATCTTTCTATGTCTATCTGTGGTTCTTAGATTTTGAGCCTTTGTAAAGCTCTCATCTCTTCGATCAACAATGTGAATCCTGTTTTTGCTCTGGCCTAGTACGTTTGATGATACCATATATATATATATATATATATATATGTATGCTGTTGAACATTACTAAGAGTCACTGGTCTAGTCCTTTCTCTCTATACATATTCTTATATGCGAAGACTATCAACTAGATTGTAAGATTAATCCTGATATCTCCCTAAAGATTAAAAAAAAAGGTTATAAGAAAAGAGAACCCAAGTTATCCTTGTCAAGAAACAGTGATACGACAGTAAAGGAATTAAATTTAAAGTTACAGTCACAAATTAAACCTCAGTTTGGTTCTAATTACAGAATCTTTCCCATCTACTGTGCAAAGAAAGGAACTTCCAAATCTCCCACTAGGAAAAGGTACTAAGAGATATATTTCACCATGTCCGTTTTCATCTGCTTGGATGCTTCCACTTTCTTTCCCCCTTTATTATTATCATATTTTTCTTTAGCTTTTGGAAGTGTGGCTTCTGTCTGATAGAATTCTACAAGAATTAGGCCCACCAACATCATCTAGCTCTCAAAGGTCAAGCAGCCATTATGAATAAGTCCAATCCAGTTAAGTAAGCCAGAGGCCCCATATATTCTCATGTCTCAATCATCTGAAATCCAAAAAAGTAATTGCAGTCAAGGAAATTTACTCAAGAAACATAGAGGAGGGAAAAAATAATAATAATTCTGAAGTACCTTTTCCCATTGAGATTAGTAAAAGTTGCATCTAAAGTACAACATCTGCTTATTACCCTAGCACACTTTATAAAGAGAGACGTACCTTAAGATGAACTCTCAATAAAACACAACAAAGTTCAGCATGAAGCTTGATGTATAAACGACCATTTTTCAAAAAGGTCTTGCAGTTGAGGACCATCAATCACATGTTACTGGACCATTACATTAAAAGAGTCCAAGAAGCCAAGACAAGATAATGCCCAAGATCCAGAATGTTTGTCAAACATGAAAGAGATGGAGATGAATTTGTCCATGACTGGTAAATGAAGTGAAACATAAACAGCCATCTCTGCTCTCCGATTTCTTCTCTGTTCTGGCATAGATCAGATCAAGAAGTTGCTAAAATTCTGAATGCAAACTGGTGCAGAAGGAGCATAACATGCAGCAGGATACACTTGTGACTGAGTTTATTAACTGTGATCAATGTGTACATCTTACAATTCTCATCTAGTTTAGACAATTACATGACAAATGAACAGTTCAGCGATGACATGCTCCCAAAGTCTGCGCTGTTTAAATTCTTATCGCTTGCGACGACAATGAAAGATGCAGAAAAGATTGACCCACTACATCTATCATGTAAGGAGGATGGTTGTGGTTTAAAATTGCCAGGAAGAGTATCAAAATTGGTTAACATGATTGCTGAAAAATGCTCCAGTGCAATAGTTTACAAGTGTTCAGAATCTGATTCACCAAATCTTGCTTTACCAGCTGGAAAGGCAAGAGGAAACTAATAGCTCTGCATCTCCAAGCTTCAAGAATACAACCAGAACCAGCTCTCTGGGATTTGTACCACTGAATGCAACCATTCTCTTGCATACTATATGACAATCCAAACTGTCCAAAGCATTCTATCAAGTTTGAAATCTCATAGAGAAGAAAGAAAGATTCTGCTAAGATATCATATTATGATAAAAGCTCTTCAATAGTAGGTTGTGTGGCATATTTTGGTGGAATCTTGCCCCATTTTGCTTTAATACGCAAACAAAATAGAAGACATTTCACTTTCACTTGTACCATTAAGCAAGCAAAGCTTGTAAAAGGAAATGGTACATTTACAATCTTCTTATTATATAGTTCATTTGAACTAAAAAACCATCCATTGCATCTTATTGAATCTAAATTCACCAACGCATGAACACTTTGGGTTTTGTTACCTTCAAACTTATCAAACTCCAAGAACATCTTGCAAAATACTGTTCCTCAAACAGACAACACTGGTTCTGCTCAAGCTAAGACTCAGAAATAAATTTTGAGCCTATATTCGTTCAGGCTCAGCTTACTTAATTTTGAGCTGAGACTCGACTCGAGCTTTTAAACGAGCCTAATTCAAACCTATTTCAATCGAGTTTAATTCAAGTCTCTAAACAACAAGCCTAATGCAACTGGTTGGATCAAGCTAGCTTAAATTAAATAACGCCATGATAGTGTTTAAATTAGACTAAGTTAGTGATTACCATTATATTTCGATCTAATGTTCACAAATTATTCATAGTAATAATATAAATAATATTTGAGTTTTATTAAGGTGAGCCCAAAATAGCAGCAGGCTTGTGAATTGTGATTGTGATGATAATTAATTTATAGCATAATTTCTTATTCAGGGAGCTCGAGCTGCTCGATTAGAGACAAAATTGTTAATTCCCTTCTACTAAACTAATCAATTAATTATACTTAAACTCTTCTACTATTGCTCGTTTCGTATAAATCCTTCATTTATTTTTTGTGACACTTGGACTGTTTAAAATATATAATATCTCTTATGATCGTGTCTCCTTGACAGCAACAGAAAACGTTAAAACGGTTATTTGTTTATTATTATAAATTGCATAGGTTCTATTTTTAAAAGGTGATAATAGATAGGATTTGAACCAAAATAAAGCCATAAGATAGGGTCTATGTGCAATTGGCTAACAGTTCAGGGTTTAAATGGAAATATCTCAAAACTAAATCCCGAGCTCAAGAGGAGAAATTCAGACAAAGGCCCAAAACCTAACCAAGCCCAAAAGAGTTCATCTCTCTTTCCTCGGCCTCAGGTGATGTTTCCCGTCGAGAAGCGCACAGTGATCACCATCCTCGTCAACCTCTCTCTCTCATAGTCCCTATCCCAAAACGCTCCTCCTTTTTCGCCTATTTCCTCTCCATCCTAACCCCTTTCCCTCCCTTCCTCTCTCTCTCTATCTCTATCTCTATCTCTATCTATATATATACGTATACATATCCATGAAGAAGCTTCCACGTGTGAGCGGTCGTCGCACAGCGAGAAGCCTCATGACAAATCCCAACACCGTCTTCTCTGGTGGAGGAGGCGCCGTCGCAGCGCCGTCATCGCCGTCTTCGAAGCCAAATGGCGGCGCCGCCCGAATCCGTCGGTTATTGGTCCCGTTCCTCTTACTCGCCGCCCTCACGCTACCGTGCGCGGTTCTCTACCTCGCCGCCGCGCCAATGGCGCCGTTAGTGCCGTCTGCCTGGTCTGTGCGGTGGGATCTCGCCCCCCCGCTAGTGCTACCGGACGAGAACCCGGCCGCCGATGCCGTCGATTTGGTAAGCGAGGGTTTTATAGAGATGCTTTGTGGGGTTCGAGAAATTATTTCTCCTTTTCTTCTCCCCTTTCCGTTTGGGTTTTTGATCGTTCGTTAATAAGAAAAACTAGAGAGGTGTTGCGACATTACATTCTCGATTCTTTTGTGGAACGGCAATAATGCCCTTCGGTTTCTTTCTGCAATCATGATTTGGGTTTGAGTTGATGGTTATATTCAAGAACGATAAAGATAAACTGTATTTTATATTAAAAAGGTACGCCCGTATTGTTCATTCGTAGTAGCAACTCACCTATCTGGAAATAATAAAACATCTATTAGACTTGGAAATAATAATGTCTAATTGCTGCATTATTTTATTATATCGCACAACTTGGTACATTAAAGAAAACTCTGTATTGGTTTAGATTTAGAAAAGATTGCAATTGTTCACGGTATTGAATTTGAATCTTCTATTTTATAAGTACAACCGTTGCTATATATACATATAGATGTATGCAAAAGTACAAAATTTTGTACATCGGTTGAACGAAATTACGCAGAATTTATTGATGTATAATTACCTTTGTAGGATAGTGAGGATGCCAGACTTGAGAAAGTCTTGAAGGAAGCTGCCATGGAAGATAAAACAGTAATATTAACCACAATGAATGCTGCATGGGCTTCTCCTGGCTCAGTTATTGATCTTTTCATTGAGAGTTTTCGGATTGGAAATGGTACTTGTGTGCTTCTAAACCACCTGGTAATCATCTCGCTGGACTTGAAGGCGTATGATCGATGCATGTCGATACATTTCCACTGCTTTGCTCTCATTGCTGAAGAGGTGGACTTCTCAGGAGAAAAGAAGTTCATGTCTGCTGGCTATCTGGAGATGATGTGGAGAAGGATAGATTTCTTGAGAGTGGTTCTTGAGAAGGGATACAATTTCATTTTCTCGGTAATTCTGTTTCCTCTTCTCACCTTTAACTATATAGATCTATCCGCTGAAATAGAGATAAAGTATCATTAGATGCAATAGACCCATCATAGTTACAGTTGAATAAGTTTTTGGGGCCTTACATGTTATATATATGGAGCTGATCTTGTTGTTGGAGAGCATGTCAATTTCAAATGGAAGTGGTTTGACACTTAGCATTATTTTGTGTTGTTTCAATCTCAGGATGCAGATATTATGTGGTTCCGAAATCCATTACCAAATTTTTATCATGATGGAGATTTTCAGATAGCCTGTGATCACTTCATGGGTGATTCCACTGATTTAAGCAACAAGGCTAACGGAGGATTCAACTATGTGAAGTCCAACAATCGAAGCATAGAATTTTACAATTTTTGGTACTCTTCTAGGGAGAAGTATCCAGGATATCATGATCAGGATGTACTTAATTTTATAAAGCATGATCCATTTATTGCAGAAATTGGAATAAGGTTTAGGTTTTTGAGTACTACATATTTTGGTGGGATTTGTGAGCCAAGCAGAGATTTCAGTAAAGTTTGCACTATGCATGCCAATTGTTGTATCGGTTTGAGTAGCAAACTTCATGACATAAGAGTTATACTTGAGGATTGGAGAAACTATATGTCTCTGCCACCGAGCATAAAGAACTCTGGTGTCTATTTATGGAGAGTACCACAAAATTGCAGGTAAGATGGAAATTTTGCTTCTAAATTTCAGATTAAAATAAGTTTTTACATATCTTATTTATGTTGTTGGTTTACAGTTTCCTTCATTGCATTCATCTAACATGGCGTCATCATTTTCCTTTCAGTCTCTCTGCATTAAACCAGTAGAATATGATCGGTGAGCTTGGTCAGAAAAGATCAATAACTTGCGGAGTCTAATTGTACATTGTGAATCTTGGAGAAAATTACTATGTAAAAGGTTTTTGCTTATACCCTGTTTCTTCAGTTATAATAGTTTTTTCTTGTAATCTGTCTTCCTTTTCATTAATTTAATTGTAGATGTTACTTGCAGACTGTTCTCTGTTTATTCAGGTGCTTAAAATAGTTTGTTCTTTCTTGTGATTCTCTGTTTTCTTTTTATGAATTCTGAGTTCACTAATTGTCATCAAGATGCTACTGATTAGTGGTCAACTCCATAGCATAATTTTCATTTTCCCATCTTATTGATAATAAATAGAGACTAGGATGCAATAAACAAGTTGGGTGAACCTGCTTTAGTTCTTCATATACAGTTTAAAAAGGGCTGTCTAACAAAACCAATAATTAATTTGATCCTAATCATTTGTGATTCAATCTTTTTTTTTTCCCTCTCTGAGCAGCGATCGCTCTCCTATTAAATAAAAATAGATAAACACAAAATTTAGGTGATATCAAATATGTTAAATTGTAATAACATCACATTAGCATTGAGTGCAGCTAATAGGAGATAACAAACAAGATTTCTATTTGCCGTTCTACAACTAGTGTTGTATGGTCCGTGACTCTTTTCTATAAAGTCCAGTCTAATGTTGTTATATGCCATGCAATTTTCTCTCAATGACTTTGTTTTGCATTCATACCTCGATGGTTTTTAACAAAACATAGGAAAACTATACATGCAATGAACAATAGCATTGAGGAGACGAAGGAGCAAATGTTGCACATCATGGAGACGCTAGCCTGGCTAGAGGGAAGGCCGATTGCTACTCATGCTAGGACGATTGAAGGCATTTAGATTAGGGGAGTTCAACTCTAAATTGCCCATTTTGATTTTTTGAAATTCTTCGACTAAATCCTTTCGGTTGGTAACTCAAAGCGGAACAATTTTTTACCTACCAAGGTAATTAACTTGTAGAGCTGTTAGGCTTGCCACGTTCCATCATCTGCGACCCTGCAATAGTTTCAGTGGTTTTAAGAAAATGAACTCATAGTAGATTGGCTGGAGTTTACTAGGGGGCTAATGTCAAGGTTTAGACTATCTAAATATGATAATTTTTAATGAAGTTTTGAAGAAGTTGCAGTAAATGAAGATTGTTAGCGCATATCAAAACGTCTTTGAGAAACTGGCCTCCAAATTCTATAGACGGTCAAAATCAATGTTATTGGGTTGCCTTATCGGATGGTTAAAGGAGGAGATACAATTGAAAGTAAAAACCTTTTAAGCCTCAAATGGTAGCTCATGCTATAGGCTTGGCACATGTTCACAAGGATCGATCGACTAAGGGAGATGGATGAAGGGCCGACCAGGGCTTCTGCCCATGTCGATCGCAAGGCCAATTTTGACGTTGGCTGGGGATAGTAGAACCTAGGGTCAATGCCTATGATTTCTCGATCAATAGGCATGGTACAGCCGACAGCTTCGCTGAGTAAAGATTTTTGGCATTTGACCTATGAGTAGATGTGAGAGCGACGAGAGAAAACTTGTGCTTCAATTGTGATGAGAAGCTTGTTTGTAGACACACATGCAAAGGAGAATAATTGTTCGTTCTCATAGTCGAATTGGATTTTGATGACACGATTGATGTAGAGATTGCGGAGCCACCCTAAGAGATATGCTGGAACCATCGGGGATTATCTTGCATGTCTTATTCGGGTGTGTGGCACCTTTAGACCCTACAGATTGCATAATCTTTAGAAGGCAGATTAGTGTCAGTGCTGATTGACAATGTGAGCACCTATAACTTTGTGAGCAAGTATCAATCAACTGTACTAGAGTTGATAGGTACCTTTCCTATGACTAAGGAGGTTATGAGTTCAATTCCAACTCCAAACAATATTGTGGAGATATTGTTTAGTGGTTTGGTGGCTTTGTTCGATCTGGTTAATGGCTCGGCAGTACTGTTAGTTTGGAGGAATAGTACGACAGCGCAACGACTTGGAGCATGTCTCGGTGGCGTTTGGTTTGAAGCAATTGTTTGGCGACGCATATGGATTGAAGCCTAGATTAGATAGTTAAAAATTTGGTGGGACCTAAGTGCCTCTATATTTAAGAAGGGTTGGCTCTTTGTCCAACTCATATCTAGCTTTTGAGCTCATGAATGATAAAAAAAAAAATTTATGAGCAAGTCAATCGTCTAGAAAGTTCGGTATAAGATAGACCCTGCTACCCTTTTTAATATGTTGGTGATTGATAGAAATAAGCCAGAGTGCAAGGAGATCTGTCGTAATGTGGAGATTGATTGTTGGACTATCGCTTTATCATCAATATGTATCTATTGAGATTACAAGACTCTGATATCGTCTTGGGAGTGCAACAGCTGTAAAGCTTGAAAACGATTGTTTTTTACTATTAAAGCTTAACAATGAAGTTCAAGATGGTGGGGAAAAAGTACTGGTCGGAAAGGGGGATGTAAGCAGACTTTTGTGTAGGGAAAGTAGATTTGATACTGTGAAATGATGAGTTATAAAACAGGGACGTTATGATGGAGGCAACTACAATCGAGCCACCAATGGTCACACAAAACCTATAGGATTTGGGAACAGCCGTGAGTCAGGAAGGATTGCCATGCAAGGATGCTACATTGAAAATTTGAGGAGTTGAAACTTTTTTTTTTTTTATAAATGAACCTTAAGGAGAAAGTTCACCTTCAAGGGGAAAGAGTGAATTGGAATTGCCATGCAATTAAAGAACAAAAAAGGATGAAGATTTTGCCAAGCATTCCAATAGCCTTTCTTGTTTTGCTTGAATAGTTTGAACGACTTCATGACACTGCAGAATGAGAGCAAGGTTTGTTGATTTGTTTGGATGCCCTCTCAGCCATTCAAATGCTCAACTACGCAAAATTAGGGTTTAGAGGTTTATTTTCAAGAGTCTGTATGGTTTAGGATTTGTAAGTGATTAGTCTTATTAGAGTAATAGTCTAAATAAAGAGTTTAGTGAAATTTTGGGATGGCTGGAAATGCTCAATCAGTGAACTACTTTGTACTTCGTGGCAATCTTGTATATATTCCCATTTTTTTTAAAAGAAAGAAAATTGGACTATACATTTGCTCTCAACACAGTTTCCTTTATGTGGTCTTAATCATAGTTTTTACTCACTTTGTCCTTTTTCTAACATAGAGTTAAGATTGATGAATCATGAAACCAACGATCACCACTACTTGCTACCCTTTGAGTTTTCCTGAACTGTTCGTGAATAACTAGCTAATTCGTGACCGCTGGAATGGTGTTTAATTTGTTATTTTGGAGTAAGGGGTTTATGAAGTCCAGCCGTTCTGGAGCTCAAAATGCCAAAGTATTGCAAAAGAGAGGTTTTTTGTTTTCTTTCTTTCTCTTTAAATAACTGAATATCAACTAGAAATATTGTGATTTCTCTTAACTCTTTTTATTTTTATTTTTTATTGCTGTGTTGAGAACTTGCTATTTCTCTTTAAGTTTTGCTATGCAGCTCTAACATATTTCATCGTGACTTCATATCTATTTTGGTACTGAAAGTTCAGTTTGATTTGCTTCTTGCAGTGATATACAGATAGATATAAAGCATGCAGTTCTCTTTGTTGGACCTCGTCAAAATTAGGGTTACGCACTAGAATGAAGCTTATCCTAATGATCCAGAATGGGATACTTATCCAAAGTAATAGCTATGTATAACCTTATGCATACCCTCTGGTGTATAACAAAACTAAGCAGAGCATAAATCACTTCATTTGTCAGACTAACCTGCCCATAGTATTTGGAAAATTAAATCTCCTTGATCAACATGAAGAAGAGGAACAGGGATAACAGCAGGGGTGGAAGAGGGAAGCACAGGAGAAGGAAGAAAAAAGATCGAATTCATCTCCACTCCTCTGCATGCCCCTTCCACTGCTACTGCTACCACCCAGATTGAAATAAATCTCTCATTCCTTTTGGTTTGGTGGCTGTGTCATGCTTGGCTAACCAATCCTTCACAGATAGCCAATTTATAGCCGTCGGGGTTCTTTGGATAAGCAGTACAGAGAGAAGGCAGTACTGTGACAATTTTCTTCGCTTTGTTAGTACTCCCAAGTATAATGGTACTACTACCTGTACTGCAGTTGGATTGCAAGAATTATTGAACTCTTTCTGGACCGTTGAACAGAATAGGGAATTTGGTTGTACCAAACTTTAATCCAGAAGTTTACTATCCAACTGCTAAAATATGAGGTTCATATGCACTAACAGCAAAAATAGTTTTCCATTTTTATAGGGTCGCTGCGTTTTGTTTTAACTATGATAAATATTCAAAATCCTTTCTTAATCTGTGAAAGCTCAAAGTTTTGACCTTTCTGAAGACATGATGGAGTGCTCTCGAGAAGTACAACGCAGGTCATGGAGTTTTATGATATAAAATAGTTTGTTTATAGATTTTAAACAACTATAGCAACGGTATATTTCTATCATTTTGTATGAAATAAGAATTTATTTTAATATGTGATAGTAAATAGGTAGTTTGTTTATATATTTATATTGCAGTATATATAAATACTATTAAATTTTGTAGTTGTTTAGTATTACTATGATATATATAAATTCTGTATTAATGTTCAAATGTCTTGTTTTATGTTATTGTTGTTTAGTATTATTATAATATATATACTATATATATATATATGAATTCTGTGTTAATGTTCAAATGTGCTGTTATGTACGTCATGTGTAGTGCGGGTCTGGCGTCTGCATGGATGAGGTTCTATAATTAGTTTATATCAAATAACGTTGGCTAAGTAATAATATTATATTAGATAGCAGGATTTATTTTAAGTACTAATTGTTGCATTAGTGCTGGTTCTCTTTTTCATACATTTTAAGTATTTATTTTCTCATAATTAGCATATAAGCTTCATGTTGAGGTAGTATAGTGTTTAGATTATTTATTTTGCAGGTATTACATCTTTAGGTCAAATATTTTCTAACTTTAATTAGTAAAACTTTGATCAATTATAATTATAATACGTCAATTTAGTTTAAACTAAAGGGTACAATGTAATTTTCTTATAAGAAAATATCGGGCTATCTGGTTAATCTGGATTCGTATCGACGCTATTCTCGTTCCCCCTCCCCTGTTCTCGTTATGCTCTTCTTGACAAATCCTCCCAAACTCTTCCTTTCTTCTTCATCTCCTCTCCTTCCCCTCCTCCTCCAACTCTTCGCTTATTCGTCTCCTCCTCCTTCAACTCCGCAAACCCTAAACGAAGATCTCGCCGCCCAAATCCTCCACCAGAAGACTCCCTCCGCCGCCATCCTCGCCTTCCGCCGCATCTCCTCCCCTTCCTCCGCCGCCTCCGCCGCCCTGATCCGCTCCCTCGTCTCCTTCCACCGCCCCGACCTCGCCCTCTCCCTTCTTCCCTCCCTTCCCTCCCCTCCCGACGACTCCACCTTCGTCTCCCTCCTCCGTTCGCTCCCCAACCCCAGCTCCACCCTCTTCGCCCTCGACTCCTTTCCGAATCCTTCCATCCGCGTCCTCAACTCGGTCCTCGACCGCCTCGTCGCCCACGACATCGACCTCGCCCGCCGCTTCTTCCGCTCCCGAATCGCCGCCCGCAGCTTCAAGGGCGATGAATTCACCTTCGGCATCTTGATGAAGGGCCTCTGCCGGACCAATCGCATCGATGAAGCGTTTAGGCTGCTAAAACTAATGAAAGGTAGCGGCTTGAAGCCGAATCCGGTGATTTATAACACTTTAATCCATGCTTTATGTAGAAATGGTAAGGTTGGCCGTGCGAGGAGCCTTTTTAGCGAGATGGAGATCGACCCGAGCAGTGTCACGTTTAACATTCTCATCTCGGCGTACTGCGGAGAGAACAATTTGGTGAATGCGATGGTTATGCTGGAGAAAAGTTTTGATCTTGGATTCATTCCGGACACGATCACAGTGACCAAGATCGTAGAGCTGCTTTGTAGTCATCATCGAGCGATGGAGGGGGTGGAGGTTTTAGAAAGAGTGGAAGAGAAGGGGGGCGTTGTTGATGCTGTAAGTTATAATACTTTGATCAAAGGGTTTTGTGGAATGGAGAAGCCGCAGGTGGGGCAAAGGGTGTTGAAGGAGATGGAGAGGAAGGGGGTTCTTCCCAATGTGCGCACCTATAATGCACTGATCGCTGGATTTTGCAATGTAAGCTTGGTTGATAAGGCTTTGGAGCTCTTCCAGGAGATGAGGATGGATGGGATCAGTCCAAATTTTGAAACTTTTGATGTATTGATTCGTGGGTTGTGTTCTTGCGGGAGGGTGGTAGATGGCTTGGAGGTCTTGGGCATGATGGAAGAAGAGAGAAGTGGATATGGAAATAGGATTAGTCCTTATAATAGTGTTCTTTACGGGCTTTACAAGGAAAGGAAATTAGAGGAGGCTATCGAGTTTCTTAAGAGGATGGCAAGCTCTTTCCATAGAGCAGTTGGAAGGAGCTTGAGTATATTGGAGCTTTGCACTGATGGTAAGGTTGCAGAGGCCAGGTTGGTTTATGATCAGATGGTTCGAGAGGGTGGAGTTCCAAGCGCATTGGTATATGTTAGTTTAATCGAGGGGCTATGCGAAGAAGGGAACACAAGAGAAGCATTTGATCTTTTGAATGAGATGGTGGAGAACGGTTTCTTTCCGGTGGTTGCAACATTTAATGCATTGATCCACGCTTTCTGCAAGGATGACCAATGGAGAAGTGCTTCAAAGCTACTAGAGGAGATGATTAGAAGAGGATGCTTACCTAATGCTGGTAGTTATGGTTCTTTAATTTGCTCCCTTTGTAGGCAACAGTATCTTGACAGAGCTTTCAGTTACCTTGTAGAAATGTTGGACAGGCATGTCATTCCTGATGATGAAACATGGTATTCCTTGCTCAAGAATGTAACTGCATGGAATGAACCTGAAAGTTGGAACAGAATCAGCAATGCGATATCTGGTTGTACAGATGACTGAGTTAATGTATACATCTAGCAGAACTCCATACATTCTAGTCAATGGACCTTTTGCTCTCACAAAGGATTTGGAGGGAACAGAGCAATTTCTGTATCTTCAAAATACTGCTCAAAGAGTTGAAGGTATATAATAGCCTCAAAATTCTAGAGAAGCAAGAACATGCACAGGAATGTAGGACCATCTGGGTTGGAATTATGATAGTCTAGATAACTTTGAGTTTCTTAGCAGGATGAGCAAATACTTTCTTAAAGCTGCTAATACAAGGCGCTTGAGGATGTTGAAAGTTCGCATTAAGTGACCAATACTGAAGATAAAGCAAAATGAAGACTTTTTTTTTTTACAATGTCAGACATCAAATGCTTTATTTTCCTACTAATGAAGTCAATAGCACAAATTTCTATTTATTTCCTTGGACATAGATTTACTGAGGTGAACTACCAGGGTGAAAAGTTAACGATAGCATTCAGTGATTTAAATGGTACTCAAAGATTACTGCCATGATTGTTTACTACTTTTAAGTAGTCATAATGTCATTTGCTATACAGAAACAAAGTTATATCTCATCTGTAATTGTACTTGAAGGCGCTTCTGCTGTTGTAATCTTGTACGCAGCTATCGTAGGCAATTGTTTTCAAGATGATCTTTTTACCTCATGTTGTGATTCAACTGAATCTAAGGTTGACTTCTATATATATGCAAATTATCTTGTACAAATAGTGGGACCTGGATCTTGTTTGGTAATATGACTTTCTGGTGTGGAATTTGAATGGAAACTAAAAATGATGTGATGCTGTGAGTTAATTATGCAATTATCCATCTGAAGCATTTTACTTGGCTGATCCAGCTTGAGTTAACCAAAGCCATCTCTCAGACTAACGCAGGGGATGTTGTTCATATATTTTTGAAATACAGGGTTTAATTAGAAACATGGTGAAGGATTTGGTCCAAATGAAACAAGTTAAAAAATACGGGGTGTCATATGAAAAAATATTCAAGCCTAAACCTCTGGTTAAAAACCCTCACGCGAACACTCATATACGCCTCTGTCGCCGCCTCGCGCTTCCTTCTCTCTTCTCTCTCCCGGTGGCCATGGCGTCCGTCACCGTCAAGAAACCAAAGGAGAAGAAGACGAAGAAGAGGCCTCGCAAGGAGGAGAAAGGCGACGGAACTCTGACCCTAGATGACCTCAAAACCCTAGGCGCGGAGCTCCTGTCCTCCCGAGCACACATCAACAACCTCCCAATCCTCCTCTCCTTCCTCTACCCTTCCTCCCCTCTCGATCTCGCCCTCGAGTCCCTCATCTCGATTCAGTCCTTCTTCGTCCCGCTCCTCCCGGAAATGCCTCCTTCCTCCTCCTCCTCGTCGGCGGCTTCTGGTGATGCTGATGAAGACAAGAACCCGGAATCCGTGTTTAGGTTATGGCTTAGGGCGAGATTCGATGAGTTTATTAACTCTCTTATCCAGATAGCTGTCTCTTCGGAGGTCGCAGATGCCTTTAGGGTAATAGTTCTCGTTCTTGGTTTTCTTCATTTGAAATTTTGCTGCTGGTCGATTCTTGGTTATTTTATTTGAAATTGCTTCTGTTGGAAAATGCATTTTAGGATGTTGCTTTGGATGCAATCATGGATTTCGTAAAGCTGGGGAAAAAAGGGAGGTTCCAGTCTGCTATTTATCATAGATTTCTTCACAGCATTGTAAGTATTTTAGCCCATCTTAGGAATCTTTATAGATGTTTTCTGCAAGTCTAAATTCGAGTAGTTTGTGTTTGTCCTGAATAATTGCAAGGACAGAACTATTATTTGGTCCGTGCGACTAATTGTTAATGTTGGACACTTGGACCATCATGGTGTGTCCCATATCTTGAATTATGGGAAAAGTATAGAAGAAGTTTCCTTTGACTGAAACCTTATGGATTTTGTATTGTGAGCTTAGAAAATAATGTTGCAATGGTCTTGAATGGATTTGACTTTCAAGGCTCAGATGCAGTTGCATATTTCCTCATGAGTCCCTAATTGCTCTTTCTTTCTAGCAGTAGGCTATTTTTCACATTCATTTTCACTTTCTTATACCTTTTGGGTGCAGGTCCATGCCACATCTTCTGTTTATTCTCTCTTAGATTTGCTTGCAGCAAAGTATTTCAAGTATGCAGATGTTCGGTATGTCGCACTCTATTTGAGATATTGCTAGTCTTAACCCAGCACCACCACCACCACCACACACACACACATAATAAGTGCATCATCTCTTTAACTACATTAGTGTTTATCTCTGTACTTTTCTGTAAAATAAATTGACAAACTTGCTATGCGTTAATACATACATTACTGTTGGCACATGTTTGGACAAGATTCTGCATCAAATATTCACATTTTCCTTGTACTTCTTTTTAACTTTTTGAGTCTTCTGATGGTGCCTTTAAGTTATTATCTCAAAATTTTGCCTCTCTTGTGATGAAAAGCTTCTGTTCCAAGATTTCCTTTTCTGGTCAATGAGGCATTAAATTGAAAAAGGTTTCATAAAAGTAGATAAATTAGCAATTAAATTTCTATTCTCTCCTTTTCTTTCTTTTTTTCTTTTCTTTTCTTTTCTTAACTTGCTTGTAATTCCTCTTTGTATACAACCCTGTTTTTTTTGCATTGACAATTTATGTCCAGTTTCTTGCAGTTACTTCACTTATACAAGCATGAACAAGATTGCTATCAGTGGTATCGTTCTATCTGCCTTTGTTTGTTTTTTCATAATACAAAGACACAAGTTATTCGTCGATATCTCTGCTAATAACTTCCATTTTTTCTGTTTTTCGCCAGAACATGGAAAATCCAGCTTGGATAATGATGAAGATGCATCGAAACCAGGGTAATTAATATCCATACTGTCCTTTGGAGTTATAGTTCCCAAAAGTTTCAATAAATTTCAGGTTTATATATATATTTTTTGGGGGGTGGGGGGAGGCAGGGGTAGGGTTTGATATGGAATCATTGATTTGATCTATGTTAGTATACCCATTCTTTTAACCAGAATGACCTTTTCTGAGGAAGAAACAACATACAATTACCTTAAACTTACAGAAAGATTTTGGAGAGAAATATTCTGAATTTCTGAGTTAGCTTGTTGTTGTAAATCACCTTATGTTGTCAAGTTCCATGGTTTGGCTGGCACTTTCTAGTGTCTCAGTGGGCAGTGAAGGAGGTTGAGAAGAGAGAGAACAAAGATTCTATACGGAAGGTTTTACACTGTGCATGTTTTTATAATTTGTTTTTACTTTATTTTGATTTTGTAACAGAAAGGAGGTCGCTATCCGCAACATGCACAATATCTTGTCGTGTTTCCCTTCTTTAGATCTTGATAAAGAACAAAACTATGAGATGTGGAGTGAATTTGGTGAGTATTGCACTCTGTTGATTGTGTTTAGTCAATATTTGATAATTGGCGTATGGTACAATGGAATATTCTTGATGGCGCGTCAAATGCAATGCTTTTGTTGATTGTTAGAATTTATGAAATAATAATACTTGTCAAAAATATTTGCTGTGTATTAAAATTTCTGTGAATTTTTAGCTTTGGCGGACCTAGGCTCATTTGTGCTTATCTTTTCCTACTCTTGGATCATTCACCTCTAAGTTAATCCATTTTCTGTTCTGGTGGTTTGCAAGGCCTTCCATCCAAAGGAGAAAAAAGATCCTCTAAGGTTTCGTCAAATGATGCAAATTTTGAGAACATGAACAATGTGGTGAGTTGATATTATTTTTCATGT
Organism: Typha latifolia; assembly: GCF_019914945.1. NCBI lineage: Eukaryota > Viridiplantae > Streptophyta > Magnoliopsida > Poales > Typhaceae > Typha > Typha latifolia. The sequence continues at coordinate 11,367,238 of NC_133093.1, read as the reverse complement.
CATTTCTATTCTGATTCAACATTCTGGTTACATGGATGAGATGTAACTTATTCTTGTAGAACTAGAAAGCATGAGGAAAAAATGCATGAGAAAAAAAAAGTTATTTCAGCTCATCTAACAGAAAGTGATTAGCATAATGTGGCTCCTCATACTGTCTGAAATGCTGTGTGGGTGTAAAGGTAGTAAACTAGGTAGCCAACTGATACTCGAAAGAGTTCAACTCCAATCAAATATCTAAGTCTGTATCTAAATCAGTAGACAATTATCTGATAACCATCCAACTGGTATGTGCATGTATGACAGGTTCTTTTTGGCAGTGAGTGAATGTGCAGTGTTCTTCATGACTACATTATCTGCGTGCTTCAATTTCAGCTACCTTGGCTGTTGGAATTTGGATCTTATTTATTATTAGACGGCAGAGTTTGGAACCTTATGATCTGAAATACAACGAACATTTGTTTCTCTTTTGTGTTGAAGGTTTTGACTTTTGAGTTTATTTTTCCTGATCATCACACTTTTAGATGTCACACAGTTCACCTTATCCATAGAAAAGAACATGTCTGAGTGATTGTATAAATGGTCATTGTAGCATAGTCAAATACATTTCAAACCATAATAGTTATTTGAGGGGCGTCTTTCTGTCATGTTCTATATGAAGCCCAAATTCTCTACAAGTATGTGGATTGGCTTAGACTAGTTGGACTGTACACATTTTTTTTTTCTCTCTTGATTTTGAGTGTATTCCAAATGACTGACCTATTTGTACGAAACCCCTTTTTCTGCAAGTTACTCTCCCAATCAGTGGTTGATAATTGGAGTATTATTCAAAATTTCTCTACCAATTCTAGGTGTCAATATACGTTGCTCATGCATGAGTTACATATTGGTACCTATTGAGAACAACAGTGAACAAAACCTGTATTTTTGTCATTTTGGAAAGTGTTCGGCAAAGTTTAGTACTATCAGTTTCTTCTGTGCATCGATCTTCACCCTATTGATAAAATAGAAGTTTTGGAAAGTGTTCAAGAAGACCTTCCACGCTGCGCCTTCCATTCCGATAGCTTATTGTTGTGCCAGTCCCGACTTATGGGCCAAAGGCAGTCAATATAGATCAAGTTCCATTTGTTTGGAATCATTGGACTAATTACGTACTGGTGGGGCACATAGTTGCAAATAGGCATGTCTGGCCTTAGAAACAAATAGAGTTTGACCCCTCTGTCGAACAGAATGTCCGAGTAAGGAGAACTAGCCAAGCTTCTTTACAAGCGAAGCTGGATGGAGGGCCAAGATCATCTTTGTCTTCTTTAGTAAGAGACGCAGGCATCAAGGTCTGAAGGGCGCTGTGGGTCAGACCAATAAGGAGAGGGGCCAGTCTTTTTTTTTTCAAGCCGAAAGGTCACAGACTTTGAAAATCGGGATGTGCCCTCTGAAATTCTCCTGACTAGCCATGATGCTTTAGCATTCCACCACTGAAAAGAACGACTAATGTATTCTAGGAATCTCCAAGATATTCTGAGGTTTTTGAGTTTTTTCAGTTAAGCGACAGTACCAGATATCATGCTGCATCATTTTATGCCTAAAAATGCTTGTGTCCTCTGGTATATCAGCTGCATGGTTCATATACTTATATTTTATCAATAAGATTTTCTCCGTCATTTCTCTAATTACAGTTAACTTCATCTGGTAGGTTATTCCTACAAATAATATCACCAAAAAGCTTAAGATGAAATTCACTAAAGCATGGCTATCCTTTCTCAAGCTGCCGCTTCCTCTTGATGTGTACAAGGAGGTACTTTTCTTTTTGGTGATAGTTCTTGTTATTGTGTGTTGCTTCTTTTTCTTTCTGTTTCTCGTTTCCTCTTTACCTTTACTCTTAATTCGTTGTACTCCTTGTCATGTTTTTATGCTATTATTGTGATTACTATTATTAGTTATATAACAGCAGATTTATGAACAAACTTTTTGCTTACAATTGCTTAGATCAACTATCACAGTATTTAGGATATTTTCTTGTTTTATGTGGTCTAAATTGAAGTCTTCTAATTACTACTCTGTTCTGCTTTCACCTAAACAATGTCTTGCATTCAGGTTCTTGCTAAGCTCCATCAGAACATAATTCCTTGTATGGCAAATCCTGCTATTTTATGGTAATTTTATGTGATGGAGGTTGTTTGTTATAATCAAATCAGTTAAGAAGTTTGATGTGAACTGACCCCTCTTTACTTTTTGACCAATTTTCAGTGATTTCTTAACCAGATCTTATGATATTGGTGGTGTTATTAGTGTAATGGCCCTTAGCGGCCTTTTCATACTTATGACCCAACATGGTTTGGAATATCCTAGATTTTATGAAAAGCTCTATGCTTTGCTGACACCAGCTGTTTTCATGGCAAAACATCGAGCAGTATTTTTTCAAGTAAGTGCTATTAGAGTAACAGTTAAAGAATATACTGAACTACCATTTGTTCTTTTCCTATACACTAACATTGTCCATATGACTTTTTGCAGCTCTTAGACATGTGTTTGAAATCTTCATATCTTCCAGCATATCTTGCTGCTGCATTTGCAAAAAAATTGAGTAGATTGGCTCTTCTGGTGCCACCATCAGGAGCTCTCATCATCATTGCTGTAATCCACAACCTGTTGCGAAGGCATCCCTCGATTAATTTTTTGGTTCATTGGGTATTTCCTCCTCTTGTCTGCCAGTCCTTGCAAGCTATTATTCATTGAAAAGTTAACTTTCCTTTACTTGTAATAATTTGCGATGGCAAATTGTTGTCTATGTGCTCAAAGTTTTTTTTTTTTTTTTTTTTTTTTTTTTTTTTTTTTTTGCTGAAAGGGTGCTCAAAGTTTGTTATAGATTAGTTTTATGCTCGAATGTATAAAGAACTGAAGTTATAGTCAAGTTGACTTGTTTTAATATATATATTACATAATTGGGATATGTCTCTGACCCAAGTTGTATGCTATTAGTAAGATGATATAAATACATAGGGTGATTCTTTCTCTCTGTACTGATGGTTTCTTTGGTTTCATTCAGATGGTTGATGAGGAAGATAATGTTGATACTCCTGCTGAATGTAATCAATCTAATCAGACTGCAGGGGACTCAGGTGCTGGGCCTCTAACTGATAAGAAGAAACAGGGCATTGACCCATTTAATAGCGGAGAGAAGGATCCTGTTAAGTCTAATGCCATGCGTAAGTTTCTTTCTTGGTTATAGACAATTCAGCTTTGATTGTATTTATTTGATATTCAGTTATGTTTCATATGCATGCACATTTGGAAGTATGTAATGCAATGTGAGTGTAAAGTTAAGAGTTACAGATGAGAAGATTTTCTTCTATGGGTAAATACCACAACTTTGTTGGTAAGCATAAGAAAATCTACTTCTGAACTATCATGACCTGTTTACACAAATTTGACTGTTATTTGCAATTGAGGGTAAGTAATTTTTCTCAAATGTTATCCTTCTCTCAGAAGAAGTATTTTCAAATTCCAATTAACCCCTTTTATGAATTTTGCTAAGAGAGTTGTTTCGATGATCATATAGATTTGAAAGTTGTCCCCAGTTTTTGTCCTCCTGATTGACTATCATGATTATTATTTTACAGGAAGCTCCTTATGGGAAATTGATACTCTCCGTCATCATTACTCACCAGCAGTCTCTAGGTAACAGTTTTTTCTTTCTCTTTACTTTTCCCCTTTTGCTTCCTGATATCTTGTTCAATCTTGGATTGTCTAATGAAGTAAATGCTATCAGATTCGTTGCATCGCTTGAGAATGATTTGACCATTAGGGCCAAAACTTCAGAGGTCACAGTTGGAGATTTCAGTTCTGGTTCATATGCTACAGTCTTTAGAGATGAGGTCAGTTTCAAATGCCATCTGTTACCGAAGTTGTTCTTTTTCTCTTGGACAACTAAAGATCTGACATTCTCAATCACTTTCACTATGTCCAGTCTATGTCCAGCTAGAGTAGAGCAACAACTCCTTTTAAGATGATATTGTCTGTCGCTATTGCTGATTATTGGTTAAATATACTCGTTTTGGAAATTTACAATCCTTCTGAATTTTTTAATGCAGATCCGGCGAAGGATAAAACAGGTTCCCCTTGCATTCTACAGAACTACACCAACCTCTCTATTTTTGGAATCTGATTTCCCCGGATGGAATTTTGGGGATCATCATAATGAGACATGCGAGAATAGAATTGGAGAAAATGGGGTAGTAACCGGAATACAGGATGATGATTGTGAGCTTGTTAAGAGGCAACGCACAAGTATGGTTGCCTGAAGTACTTGGGCACTGTAATTGGAATCCTGGTGCCCCAATTACTATCAAATTTATGCTGCTCCGAGTTATGAACACTGCAGAGTTCATTGTACCTTAAATAACGTTCTATTGTGTAAAGAAGCTCGTATAATTTATTAATATAGCCTATCAAATACAGGGTATCATCATATGCAAATATGCCATTAGTATGTCATTTGGGATAAGAAGGATTCTTCAAATCTGAAGAGTATTTATTATCAGATATGGTGGTAGCCGAACAAGTGCATGACAGCATGAGCAACGGCTTCAATAATGCAGTGTCTCTGAAGTACTCCAAGACAAACTTCCTACGTTTGATTGATATGATTCTAATAGTATAAGCCTGGCCACGGTCACGAGTGCCCGTAAAGCATCGTATTCGAGATGGGCTTGAAAAGGACCCGCTGTCAGCCTTTTGCACCAAGTTAAGAAATGCATCACTCGGCTTTTGTCTCTTAGATGACTTTGGATGGGCTCTCGGTCACAAATCCAAACTTATTTGCAAGAGTATTATTGCTTCTTTGTATACTTTAAGGATATATAAGTGATTCTGCTGATTGCTGCATTCATGCGTCTTGATTGTTTTGGTAAGATAATCCTATATGCTTTTCGAGAATGTTTGGCATGATTCGTTTAAAATCATAACTGGTGGTTGAACATTGTACAAAACCATATTGTTCCTTAATATTATATTAAGACTTCTGGTTGGTGTATGTAAACCCTTGTTCAAGATGTGCGAAGATTGTTTATTTATTAAATTTTTTTTCAAATAATACGATTTAGCTCAATGATGTCATTGTGCATCACTATCTATCTTTTTCTTCTTAGATCTGTTGATGTTCTTTGAAGCCGTTTATTCAAATTGGTGCAATCCTTAAAAATTAAGTAATATTTATCAACTTCCAGTTGCTGAATGGTGGACAAATCAATTGAATCTGAATGGTTTGTCATCTTAGGCATGCTTGCATTTAGTTATTTTAAATATTATTTCTACAGGCGTGATAGAAGCAGCTTACCTTTCACACAGTTGCCAAGCAGCTTACCTTTCACACAGTTGCCAGCTTTTATCGAAGCTTCGATGCCATTTTTCCCGAGATTTCTTGTCTTTCAAATATGATGGGGATATAAACAATTCATGCTTTTGTTTATTTTTAATGAATCTTTCCTTTTCTTTATAAGAAAAGAGCTTAAATAGAGTGGTGGACCAGTGAACAAGATAACTGACAAAGGCACCTACATCCTCTATAGACAGGAGAGACGATGTTAAACAAGATAATCAACCAACGGGTAATTTATTTGTGCATCACCACCTACAGTGTTTTACTTGGAAACAAAATGTTCCTTCTATATGCATTGACATTCTGCTGAAAATAACAACAGAAATCGTATTTCATTACAATTAGATTCAAGTGCAACTAGAGGAGTCTAGCAAGTTAACATATTAAATGCAAGTAGGACAACAGTCGTATTTGAAGTTCTGACTGCGTTCCCCAATTGCAGCAGAAAACAGATAAAACGGACATGTTCTAGGTTTTAGCCTGTGTTATTAGGACCAAATAATCCAAATTCTGTAGTGACTTATGCTATGAGCTACATAAGAAACAATTAATCCTTCGATACAAATAATTGATCTCAAATTTAACAGACTAGCCTACCACTCTAACAAAATTTCAAAGAGACTAGGTTTATTTCTCAAAGGAGGCCATTGCAGAGCCAAACATCATGAGGCTGTAAAAAATGCAAGAGACGCAACAAATTTAGAAGTCCTACATCAGACATTACTGTCAAGAGCCCCTTTAAGAAGATGCAGTCCCTCTAGCGAAATGCTTCTTCGCACTCGGGTTCTAGTGATTTCAATTCTAGGGGGCGGATCAGGTGAGAAACAGATGACCACCACGGTTAGATTGTCGCAAGTGTTCCGTTTTAGAGCCTCCCGGACTAGCTCTCTTGAGCACCTTTCAGGGTCATTGTGGATCATAAGCTCTTTTCTGGCCATTGTCACTGCACATTGACTGCTCATAACATCCCAAAGACCATCACAGCCCATTATCAGGAACTCATCTTCCTCAGTGAGTACAATCTCCTGCAACTCAGGTTCTGCAATCAATGGATGGGCAGAACCTTTGGCACCCTTCATATGCCAATCGCCTAGTGCCCTTGCTACAGATAGTTGACCGTTCAGATAACCATCATAGACTATGCCCCCTAGCTTCTCAATTCTAATTCTTTCACTCTTGCAGTTGGGCTTGTGGTCCCTGGAAAGTTCAACAGCTCGACCACGCTTCCCTAGGACAGCTCGGCAGTCACCTGCATTGGCAATGAGCAACATCCTGCATAGTGAAGAAGATTGGATTGTTCCAAGTTAGTCAGGACAATAAATTCTCACAAGGAAATACAAGCAATTTGAATTTTGGATAACAAATTAGTTAAACCAACAAGCTCGGCAGTCACCTGCATTATCAAGTTGGTTTTCTAATCTACTGCTGGAATATGAAAAAAAAAAGTCCCCAAGGTGATTGCATAAGTGCCACTTATAAATATTAGAAACTACTAACATTAACTATCAGTCTATCATGGTTCAGAATAGCTATTCTCCATAAATCTCAATTCCAGCTGATCTCTTGAAGGAAAAGAATTTCTGTAAAAAGTAATGGTATGCAGCGGCAACAGAACCAACCTTCCAAAAATAAGGGCTGCTAGTGCTGTGGTTCCAGAAGAGCGGTCAAGAGAACGGGAATCAGCCAATGCATGATCAGCTTTCATAAAAGCACTCTTTAGAGCCTTCTCCGCGCTCATGGGAAAATGAGAATCGTCAATAATAAATTTGAGGATGTTCTTTCGGACAAAAGACACAGCATCTGTACCACCATGGCCATCAAATACCTGTCCACGTGAACAACTGTTGTCATGATATTGCTAAATCAATCTTTCAAATTAAAACCATGACATAGTTATTGCACAATTCATGAATTCATGACATGAGAATGGAAAAGTTTAATCCCAGTTTTCCATTAAAAGGCTCAACACATTTATGGGAAACACATGACTATGACTGATGCAACAGAAACACCAAACCATTCCTTGATGCCATGGTGAGAATCATCAGCATATAAAACATAAAACTTAATCCAAGGTGAGAGAGTTGACTCACCCCATAAAAAGCACCAGGTGATGGGAAGCCTGCAGATGCTCCAAGATGCTCAACTAAATTGTCTATGCAGACATGCTCATCTTCCATGAACGTTTTCGGCCCTATCTCCGAACAGCTCCCAGAGCGGAACACAGGCAAGAAACTTGATAGTTCTTCAGTTGGAGAATTCGTCAAGCTCAGGCTCCTGACCTCCACATCCTACAACAAGAAAATAAATCGATTACACAACAAAAAATGATTCAAACTAAAGCTCCTATACAGAAAGAACATTCAACAATATAATTACTAAAGAGTACATACTATATCAGTCGATCCAACAATGCGGGCACTGCTCATGCAATGCCGGATCATAGAAAGGTGCCGAGGGGGTTTACCAACTTTGATGTCCTTCATGCCATCCGGCGTCTCAGGATCTTCACCGATGAGTGAAGATCCATTCTCCTCGCCTCTATACCTGCTATCTAACATTGAGAAATGAGGAAAGAATTCTGCGCATGCCGCCGTCTTCCCCTACGATACATGAGTGCTGGCTTGAAAAACAAAACAAATAAAAAACTTGGTTCTTTTACAACTCAATCCTTGTGATCTATTTATGCTAAATGCCACCTCAAAAGTTCTAATCTACTTATGCCAAATGCATCATATGGATTCCTAAAGATCCACAAACCGCAGACCACCACAAGCTCCAAAAGACACACAATTATCCAAATATTAAGGCCAATTGAATCATAGAAAAGTCGATGCTTTGCAAGATAAAAAGCTAAAGAATCTCCGAATCACAGTAATCTACAGCTGATAACAATGGATTTGGACAGGCCAATATCCTCCATTTCCCATGAATCGAAAATATGAAACATCCACACGACCAATATCTCTACGAGAACTTTGATCAAATGGGTCAGAGAAACTAAGGATAAACATACTACCAAACAGACCACCAATTCCACCTAAATCTAGACAAAGCTCACCAAGATCCTAAATTTCTAGTTCAAAGATAACGAATCCACAGATCCAAACATTACACCTAACGATCCAAGGAAAACCCTAGAACAAATCACCTTTCAAAAAGAGGGGGAAAAGGACAAAAAGGAACTTCTAATCCGCGAAGCCGTTGATCATTGCCGTAGCAGAACAAGATTCCGTCGATGCGCAAAGAATGCGCATTTCCAACTACTCCGAGATTTAGGAGGAAAAATTTACCCAGAAAAAAAGAAAGAAATCCCAAAACATTCGCTGAAAGGAGGGGCAGGAAGATAGATCACAGCTTTTCGAGAGGAAAAGGGCGAAGGGAAACCTTCTTTTGCTATATATGGAAGCGACGGTGACAATGACCGGCAATAGGAGGTCACCCGGTCGCCGCACAGCTAATCGAAAAGGAAACGTGTCGACGTCTTAGCTATCTGATGGGGTGTTGACCTTGTCATCAAAGGGTGCGGCGGGCGATTCCCGGCCGTCGGATCTATCCCTACCTCTTGTGGCTCCCACGTCCTTTGGCCTGTTTGGGGAAAGGATGGGGGTAGTTGTGGGCGATGATGTGGTCGCCAAAATTATAATCTTATATTGATAAGGTTTCCATTGATATAATTAATATTTGTCACGATTAGATTGGGGCCCAATGGCTCATTAATCTTCTTCTTATCGATTCTTACAATCACAATGAGGGTTGTTGCTCACTCAGTTTACTCCTTAGTAAAATAAAAGGGTTTCTTTTTGACAATAAGAAAGAGGATGCATGCAAAGATGATGTAGTAATTAATCATTTATATTTGATTATTTGATGGGATGAGTGCTAGGATGGTCATAATAACAAATCTAAAAATGTCAATTTATTTGAAAATAAGAATAAATACTGAAAAAATTAAAAAAAAAAAAGAAGCTTGAGACTTTAGGCCTTGTTTGCTTTGATATTAAGGATCTCCTTAAATTAGTTAAGAAACTTCTAAACTAATTCAGTAATTAAATATAATTTTTATATTTAATTAAGTTTACTTTTAAAAAAATTAAGACTTAAAAAGTAAGACTAATCAATAAAATTTGGGGCTTAGCTTCAAACCAAACAAAACCTAATGGTATCACCGATAGATTTGAATTCAAAAATCCTACCACATGAGTGGCAATACTTCATTGCAAATGTGAGATTTAAAAAGTGGACTTTGTAAAGCGAGTTTAGCTTTAATATTGTGGAAAGGAAAAGGAAAGGAGTAGTTGAGATTTTGCTGGTGATAGGTGGTCACAAAATAATGATACTTTTATGAATTGGTAGTACCAATTATAGAGCATCTTTTGGATCGTAAATTTGGTTCATTGATTTCTAATCCTTATGATAGTGGATGTTGTTATTCTTATCCTTGTCCTTTCTACTTAATTGGCTAATCATGGGAGGTCTTCAACTTCAGCTACACCTGGGATGGGAGTTGTTTGTTTTCTTTGCTTTAGTTATTTGCCTCAGAAAGGGCTTTTAAATCTTAATACATTTTCCTTTTTTATATATATGAAGATGCTAGTGGAGATTGGATGAGGTGGAAGACAAGGGCATGAAGACAATGAAGGTATTGCCTCTAAATCTCTAAGGTATAGTTTACATTCATGCTCTATATGGCAGCAGTTGAACTGACATGGTTACATACATATAACATTTACATCCATGAATGATCAGCTAGCTAATATAGTGTTACGTTCATGTACTCGGGTTTGGACTCTGGAGCAGAGTTTGAAATTAGAGTAAACTGCTTTTGAAATATTTAGTGAAACAGTCTTCTTCCCTGCAATATTTGGATATTACTTTGTAGACTTCAATCAGCAGCTTTGGGAATCGGCTCGAGAAATACCGATCAAATCCTTCAGGTAGAGACCCAAGAATTTCCTGGATATCATAGCAGAAGTAAATTGTAACATTAGATTCAGAAAAGATAAAGATAGTTATGGAAACTCAACATCATGCATATCTAGATTTCTAAAAGTTAGAATGATTCATCGTATGTGCACATCAGAAGAGAAGATGCCCTCTCACAAAACCATCATTCTGAACCCTGTGATATGCCTCTATCAAGGTAAGGTTGTCCTTATTGAACAATTATTCTAGCATTCCAAAGATCACGCATTAACCTGGCATTGAAGACTAACATTTTATATAGAAGTCACTATATGAATCATATACTATAGTACGAATGGAGCTATACAATTCTTTGAGTTCAAGTACAATTATCTTTCTAATGGACTTCAATGGAAGAGGAAAACTTGTAAGGGAAGGTATAGTGTTATAATGCAAACCTGAAGCTCACTTGGAAGTTCCCTGTAATGATTTGATATATTTCTTATCAACCGTAGGAGGTCGCGTGTGCAATGAAAGTTATATTTTCTATACCGACTCGTGTCTGCAAGAAGTGCAGCATCCAACTTTTCATTCCATTTTCCTCCGATTGCAAGCGGTGCAGCATGTTCTAAAGCATTCAAGAGTTCAGATTCGATTGATTTGTCAACCCTGTCACTTGTCTCACGAAGAAATGAAAGTCGCATCTCAGAACTCCAAAAGAGAGGGTGATGGAGTACTTCTACAGCCTTTGGTCTGGTAAAAAAAAATATTCATCTTAGACAAAGTTAGATGGAAACTGTAGGGGAAAAAAGAATGACTAAGTAGGCTTCTGAAAGCATACGAGAATTAGAGCCACCATAACCTTATCTGAGGGTCAGGGTCAAACAATTGAGAAAGAAGATCTACAGCTTCAGGTATATGATCCACGCAAAAGAGATCAAAACGGCTCTCGATAATGTTCAAGTCCCGATTAAAATAACTACCAAATGGATGTCCACCTTTAGTGATACAATAGAAAAGAATGCACCCCAAACTGAACAAGTCCAATGCACGAGTCTGACGCCCATGAAGAAGCTGCTCAGGTGCTTGCCAACCAGAGCTACCACATCCTACAACACATAATTATAAGCTTGCACTTGTTTCATTACTATTCTGAGACAGCAATATTTCAGCAACAGATATGACACTGACAGCTCAAACAAAAGGATTCTTATATTTCTTACCAGTGGCATGGTGGCTTAAGGAAGACATGTCCTCTAGGAGGCGTTTACTGATACCCATATCAGAAACCTTTGCCTTAATAGACCCTTCATTGGTAATTAACACATTCTGAGGCTTTAAATCGCGATGTATAATTCCAAGTTCATGCAAATGTGCAAGACCTGAAACCACATCTCTGTATAAGAAAGGAAAAAGGAAATGAGGAAACACCATATGCAATCCAGATATCGAATAAACCAATTAGAAGAGACGGTCAAAAGAAATGTATGTTTAACTGGGGAGTCGGAGTATGGCTCTCTCCCTTTTCTCCGTTAATAGTAGTTCAAATACTATTGCTGCACTTATCTCCATTTGTCATTTGACCACTAAAGTAAGTAGTCATATGCATGGAAACAACTAGCCGACCTATTTAATGACAGTTTGGAAAAGACAGATATAGTACAGCAACATCTCTTCACTAACCTCATCACTTTTAAAAGTTGGGTTGAAGGAAGGCCATCAGTTCTCCACAACTGGATATCCTTTCCAATACTGTCCAAACAGTTACAGGGGACTCTGCGCTCACTTACAGAGTTTGGGGTTGGAGTTTCAGGAGAAGTGGAAAGCAAAGGCAAACACGAGCATAGCTGAATCAGATCAGCTAGGCTGCAGCTGCACCTTTCAAGTGAGATATAAATGAAATCCAAATCCTGCTCCACTCCATAGAATCGTACAATATTTGGATGATGGTCAGAAGCAATAAGATTATGAATCTCTTTAAAAGCAACATCATGATGAGCACGCAAAAGACGTTTAACAGCAACTGGACGACCATCATAAAACCCTTCAAAGACAATTGTACCATTGCTCCCACGACCAATTTCAGTATTTGAAACAAAAAGTTTCCCAACCCAACGACCATCTCCAGCATCATTAGGTTGCATAAATTTTTTAAAAGGATACCTCTCATTATTTTGAGAATGCATAAGCTTGTCAGTTTCACTGTTCTCCATATCAGATGATGATAACTTAGTATCGCTCCTAAGAACAACACCATCTTTGACTTCTCCAGCTTTTCGAGCTTTCTTCTTCTTAGGGACTTCTGTCAATTGCTTGGCATCTTTGACTGGCTCCCGGAGGTGCAAATAAAGAAGTGCAGTAAGGATGACGAAGAATGGTATTACTAACCATGCAAAAGATCCATATATAAATTCAGCAGATCTCTTGGTAAAATACTGTCCAGTGCGAATTGCATGTTTGAATGAGTTCTCTGACAAAAGCAAATTGCTTTGATAGTCATCCACCATATTCACAGGATTGAACTCATTGTCACCATTTCTATAAACATCATCATTGTTGTCCAGTACAGAATCATCCATATTCTCAGACATTCTCGAATACTCGTTGGTTCCAGCATATGGTTCTAATGACAGAGATTCCTCAAGAATTTCATTTTGATGAATAACAGCCTGGTTTTTCTCTCTCATAGAGATGCTGTTGTGGGAATAAATTAGAGGAATCTTTTGTTTATCACCCTTGCTTTGGATGTGAACTGGAATTTTTCCTTGATATTGGAATGATGGCTCAAGCCTATTGCCAATCCCCTGTAGCCTGAACCTTTTGTGATAATAAACATCCACAAATGATTTTGTCAAATTCCACAAATGCCTACCTAGATCAGAAGAGCTGAGAGAATAGTCTGTCCTTATTACAGTTAAATAATTATCATCTTCAGAACTTATTACCATCTCAAATTTAGGTGAAAGAGCTGTGTTTTCACTCGGAACCTTAGAGCCAGTCGAACTTGAAACTGGATCATGCTTGCATACTAGCTCACCATTGTCAGCATTAACAGTGTACATAGTGGAAGTCTTTGATCCAACAGTAACTACAGAACCCTCTATATGTGGAGTTCTCGCAACATACTTCTCAATAGTCAAGGCATGCTTCTGGGAGAAGAGAAAGAGAGAGCATCAATGAATCAAATAAAAGAGACAGAGCAATAAGAGAAGTAGCTCTTTTTTTTCCCTATCCAAGATATGTGCAAACATACCCTGGAACCAAAGCCTTTGATGAACTCATATAGGTCCGAATCCGTCGCATACCCAGGATACACCAAATACTCAGAATCACTTGGATAAAAAGATAAAAGTGGGTAACCTGTTGAAAGTTCCCAGAGAGTCGTGTGGGATTTGCTATCCACCAATTCAATAATGCCATCATCATTAACACGAAGAAATGTATCAGGTCTTCTGATCAAGGAAAAACGAAATAGGAGACGTGATGTTAGTCTAGCATTTTGAGTAGTTACCTGGAAGCTTATGATTGCAAACATATGGACCATATCGCATTTTGTGTGTGAATAATATTTCATAGTTAAGGATAAGACTAGCGACTATGTCAATCTTAATCAGTTCATTACTTGATTCCTCTTTCATAGATGCAATTTTGCATATAAAAGCAACTTCGCAACAGCAAAGAATCAAATTTTCGTTACAATGTAGAGCTACTGTAAGAATATCTTTTACCTTTTAAACAATAGATTAAAATGAGCACCAATTAGATATAGATTCTAACCTTACTATAAGATACTTACACGGAATTAACTTCCAGCAAAGATCTCGCCCCCGGACTTCGACCCAAAGATTCAGGAAACGACACAACGGAGCGGCTCAACTCATCAACGGGAACCAGATCGGTCAAGAAGTTTCCCTTCCTCGATACCGCCTCTAATTTGCTCTTCCTTGCGCGCACGGACAAAGCCGAGGGTAGAAGAGGAAGCGGAGAAGGCAAACGAGAGCTCCCCCATCTCTCTCCCGCTTCCTCGAGCTCCGATTTTGACGGGATTTGCACGCCGGAGAAGAATAATCCCGCGAGAAGGAAGAGAACCAATAGAAACGATCGAGAACTCATCGAAGGCAAAGGGGTTTGTGATTGAGGAAGACATGGGATATAAATTGGGGGAAGGATAAAACCCGAGCGGCAAGGCAAAGGGGATGGATTGGGAGAGAAGAAGAAGAAGAAGAAGAAGGAAGGAGATGCCTCGCTTTCGACCCTCCTTGCTTCGCTTTCCTTCCTCGCGCTCTTTCCTCTCCTCTTTGCTGCTCTGCTTCGGCAACGGTAACGGTCGGAAGGGGGAAACTTCGAGTGGCTTTGCGACGAGGGAAGGTTCGGGCCCACGGCAAATGGCTATTTTGGTAGCACGTAGTGAGATAATTTTTCCGACAGTTACCCGTTAAACGTATGGATAATCGCGCTAATTTTTCCGACCGTTATCCGTTAAACTATTACTCGTTTTACGTGCAACCAATTTCTTTTTACACGCATTGTCAAATAACAAATGGTTATTTTATCTTCAATCTTTCTCTCTCTATTTTTTTTCTAAAATAAATGCAAAATAATTCCTATAAATTTTAAAATTAAGCATATGATATTCATATTTAATGGATAACTAACGAAAATGACATCTTAGAGATTTTTCATAATTAAAAAGTTAATGTGCCAGAAAAAAAGTTTGTATAACAATGAGTAATAATTTAAGGAGTCTAGTTATAAAAATCTTTCACATATATTTTTTCATTTACATTTGGATAAAAAGTCACTTTATGCGTAAACTTTATTGTTTTACCTCATTATAGGAGTAGCAATCCTCTAAAAATTTCATCAAAAGTTAACAATATTGGTGTCATTTTATCTTATGAATTGGTATCAATTAAAATCAATTTTTTACTAATAATCTTCGACTTTGTTTCCGAATATATAGCTATTTAATGGAAGTTAGGTCATTATCAATAATTTAAAGATGCACAGTAATATAAAATAAAGTTTAAGAAGATAAAATATTTTTTACAGAAATTTAGGAAGGTAAAATGTATGCAACTCTTCTCCTGTTTTTGCAACTGGTAAGTAATCCCAAGGGAAAATGCTTAGTAATTTATGGGGCCTAGACATGACAAGAACCACTGAAGGAGTAATTGAGTAATCCATACATTTTGATGGTTTGATCCTTGCAATATTCTTTGGCATTGTCAAACTTATTGTTTAGACAAGCAAAAAAGGACAAGAGGAAGTCCGAAAGAACAACTTCTGACGAACATTAGAAACCAAAACATATTTACTCAGCAATCTTCTCAGAAGTTTAGGCTTCATATACTTTGCATTCCACTGTCTCTGGGTTTGTCTTGCAGAAATCCTCCAGGGGATCTCCGCTTCCCTGTGCAGGCATGCCGGGCCACTTGCTTGCCACTAAATGAGTCAAATCTACCACTCGTTGACTGCAAAAAGGATAAAAGCACTAAGTGTTTGATATGTGTTCTTAGAAAGTTTCAGTAACCTTTCAGCTCAATAGTAGTCTATGGAACAGTAACTCTTACTCACCTGTATCCCCATTCATTGTCGTACCAAGCCACCACCTTCACCATATCATCTCCCATCACCATTGACAGGGACGAGTCTATGGTCGAGGAGACGTCCGAGCACCGGAAGTCAACCGACACCAGAGGGACGTCGCAGACCGCAAGAATTCCCTTCAACGGCCCGTCTGCGGCCTTTCTGAAGGCGGCGTTCACGTCCTCAGCCGTCAGGCCCTTCTTCTCCACATTCACCACCAGGTCCACCACAGAGACGTTAGGCGTCGGCACGCGAAGCGCGATGCCGTTGAGCTTTCCCTTGAGCTGGGGCAGCACTAGAGAGACGGCCTTTGCGGCGCCGGTGCTTGTAGGGACTATGTTCAGCGCTGCGGCTCTCGCCCGCCTCAAGTCGCGGTGTGATGCATCTAACAATCTCTGGGGATATGGCCAAGAAGAAATTTTATTATAGGAATGCATGAAAAGCTTAGATCTAACTTGATAACTTCTAAGCGTTTCAAGAGAACATCATTGTACAAAAAATAAACCTGATCCCCAGTGTAAGAATGAGTTGTTGTCATCGTTCCCTTGACAATTCCTACACAAAACATTTAAAAGGAATCAAACAGAGCTCGTTTCGTTTGAGGTTGTCATCAAACTAAAGAATACTCACCAAACTCTTCATCCATGACTTTCACAAAAGGAGCCAAGCAATTGGTTGTGCAAGATGCATTGCTGCAGGTGATCAAATCCATGAAATTTAGTAGGTAAAATAGACAGTTAGAACTCAGAGCTACAGATGGATGTAATAGATGAAATGAAGAAATTAACGAAAACAATCACCTGATTATGTTTGCCACCTCATGGCTGTAGTCGCCTTCATTCACTCCGACAACATAGGTAGGTATGTCGGCGCCTTTGGCTGGTGCAGTAATTACAACCTTCTTAGCTCCAGCTTGGATGTGCTTTCCTGCACCTGGGCCATCAACAAACACTCCAGTACCCTTCATCAAACAGTTCAAAGTTAATAAATTTATTCTGTTTCATCTCTAACCGCAGATGATTAAAAGCTCGATAATGGAGTACGGCGACGACATACTTCGATAACGATGTCTATGCCGAGTTCAGCCCATGGAAGTTTAAGAGGATCCCTGTTCGAGACGACCTTGATCAGCTTACCGTCGACGCTAATGGTTTCGTTGTCGACAACCTTCACATCTGCCTTGAAGGTTCCCAGCATTGAGTCATATTTAAGAAGGTGAGATGCCTGCAATCCAGAGACATCCTCTTAATCATTGTTTCTGAATCCAAAGAAGATAAAAACAAATTCAATGTCGAAATCAACCTGAGTACACATATAACCTTATCTGCATATGTGTATGATTTGAAATATTGATACGAATCCACATATTTTTGGGATGTAAAAAATTTACGTTAGACCAGTACAGTTACAAACTTTCCACAAATTTAATCTCTACATCTATCATTCGTTTTGAGAAGAAGAGATATACAGTCTACTTTCTCTCTTAAAATCAAATGAATAGCATTTTTTACATACATTCTTAACACCGCCGCTGTCGTTCACCACCACGACCTCGAGGGGGGAGTCCTTTCGGCCATGCCAGCACCGGAGGAAGTTCCTGCCTATCCTTCCAAATCCATTGATTGCCACCTTAAGCTTTGCAACAGTTTCCCCTCTCACAGGGTTTGCTCCTGTAGTCTGACACAAAGAAAACAGAATTCAAAGCATCAATATTACACAAGAAGTAGTAAAACACTATGAAGATATGATAGCTCAGTATAATTCTATTCAGTTTGTCTAATGGATGATTGGAGATGGCTTTGCTCACAAGCAAAAACTAGAAGCTTTCGCAGATTGCAGAATACAAAGTTTTAAGACAACCAACAATAAATTGCACTTATTCAGATAAGATCAGATAGTAGTTAGACAACAAAGAATGCATAGATTTCTGAAGGACCTTACCTTGGATGTCAACTGTGCAGCAATCACATCAGAGAATGATGCCTCCCTCCCATTTGTTGCAAAGGTTATGCAAGAACTTGACCTGAGACCTGAGAACTCAGCAACTTCAAGCCTCTGTTTCAAAGGCAAATTACCATCAGCCTCTTGCAAAGGACCGTAAATGCCATTCTAATGACCAAGATGAGACAGAGATCTAAAGAGGGATACCTTAGTGAAGCATGGGGTGGCCTTGGAACGGATCCCGGCATTGGAAGGAATCCTGGGGGAGGCTAGAGCTGCATGGGTGGCCATTGCTGCAACTAAACAAACAGTTAGCTTCTCAAAGGGCAAGGCATATATAGTTATATAGTTCTATTAATTGGACCCAAGTCCAGTACTCAATCCACTAGTTCCATGTCGTAGAGTTTTTTTTTTTTTTTTTTGGATAAAAGTTATTAGGCTATTAGCATCACCCATTCTTTCTATATCCATAAACCACAGGTTGGGACAAGAAGAAGATTATGTGAGCTGGAACCACTCGTTCCTTAGCCCTTCTCTCCTCTACGTGATATTCGCCAAAAGCATGCTTAGCTTTCTGTAGAATAAGATTGAGATGCTATTACGTGTGAGGCTGCAAGTACTCGATAAAGATGGTTGAGCTACTTATTAGTGTTGGATGACTGATGGAAGCTGGAGGATCCTGTGCTTCTCCATTCTTGTTACGATGTACATAAAGTTTTTAAACCGGGGAACTAAATTGATAAATAATTTAATAATAATTATTAATTTCTCTCTCCTAATTGAACAGTTAAAATTAAATAATATTAAATAAAATTAATCGAAAGTATATGAACCGAAAGTACTGGTCAATTTTTTTAATTATAAGGGTAAATTAGTTGTATTTTATTTCACTCTCTAACCTATTCATTTTTTTATAAAAATAATAATAAATTAGTAAACGTTTTTATTGTTAAGCAAACAGTTATAAAAATAAATAATAAGAAAATACTTAAATTTTAATTTTTTATCGATTAATCTATTCATATATGTAAAATATCTTATATACCTTTTAATTTATCAACATATAAAAATTATTGTTAATAACTAATTAGTTAGTATTGAATCACTGTTTGTAGAGGAGTTGGTTCTATACATAATTATTACTTATTACTCCAGTAAATAAAACATAATAATTACCCTAAATCTTCTAATCGGATGTCTATTTTCATATAGATCGGTTAATTTGCATAATTTCTTTATTATAACATTAACCTTCTTAACTTATGAAAACCTTTTTGAAATGTCAATTCCATTTATTATTCGTTCAAAAATAACATGTGAATGTCACGTGATTAAGTTTATACACTTTTATTTATTTATTTTAGAGGAACGAAAGAAAATAAAATTGAGATTAAAATGATCATTTGATTTGTTTTTGGTGAATATCACTGCAGAATGAGACATCTTTTCTAGTTTAAGAGACCAATATGCACCAAAACATGAAAATAAATAGGGAAATTTGTAAAAAAAACCCCTATATTATGGGTATTTTATGATTTGAGCCCTACTTTATTGCTTTTTCTAAAAAAACCCTTTTTCTGTTATAAAATTATTTCGAAAAAGCCCCTAATTAATTAAACCTCATATTAGCTTAATAAAACAAGATTATTCTGTTTTATTTAGATTAATGTTTTTAAAATTTCAAAGTTAGCCCTACTATCTTATTACCTAGAAAGTGTCAAATAAAATATTAAGTATTAATTTTAGAATTTTAAAAATATCAATTAAAATAAAACAAAATATTCTTATTTTCTTAAACTAATATGAGGTTAAATTAACTCGAAGACTTTTCTGAATATTCTTAATAAAAGACCACATAATGTAGGGTTTCTTTTTTGCAAATTTCTCAAATAAATAAGAAGATGCATAAGAAAAGGGCCAACAGAGTGTGTAACTATCCCTTTAAAAAAAATGTCGAACTAGGCCAAGTGATTCGAAGTATTGTCAGTGGATGAAAGTTTTATTTAGAAGCTATAGAAAATTGATACAAAAAAAAAACATATTCTTTTTTTTTTTGTTGCAAAAAAGGATTATATTACTATGATCTAGGTGAAGATCAACATCTAAATATGGTCAACCCGGGTCATGGTTTAAGCTAAGTTAGGTTAGGTTCCCGTTCCGGTCGGATCTACTCATTTAGTCACGTGTGCGGCACGCGCAAACCTATTTATAAGTCCCCATTTCCACTGCCGCTTCCGTCGCATATCGGAGCTCCGGAGAAGGCCGCAAGAATTCAAGAAAGATGTTGCAGAGCAAATCTTTCGTCAAGAAGACGAAGCAAGGCCGAGTCGTGAAGGTCCGTCTCCTTCTCTCTCACCTTATGCCCTCTTAAACCCTAACCCTAGCTCTCCGTTCTTGGCTCCTCCCTTCTGCTCTTCACCTTCCTGTTCCTTCATCTCCTAGGTCGTCAGGGAACACTACTTGCGGGATGATATCTACTGCGGTTTCCAGTCTTGCACCGTATGCGACACCTCTGCAGCGCGCCTCAGCTCCTCCGCTTCCACCATTCTCATCGTCGACACCAATGTCGTCCTTCACCAGGTTGGGTCTCCTCCTATTGTTTATTTTCTTGAATTCAGACTTTTTTTTTTTTTTTGGGTTGCTGACGCTGTTGTTATTAGATCGATTTGTTGGAGAATCCCGCGATAGATGACGTCGTGGTTTTCTCGGTAGTGTTGGAAGAAGTGAGGAACAAGAACCTGTCGGTCTACAATAGAATTAAGACACTCTGCACCAATTCCGCGAGGAAATTCTTTGTCTTCTCCAACGAGCACCACAGGTCGGTTCTTTTTCTTTCTTTCTTTCTTTCATTTTCTGGTATGTTCGTGTAACTAGAAAAAGAAGCTTCTTGTTCTGTTATGCTTATTACGATATTTGTACACAAAGTGCCGTTGAGCATTCCAGGATTTCTTTGCTCTATAATTTCTTGCATAGTTGTCAGGTTTGAGCGGATGTTTGTTACAAATGGATGCGATGCTTGTAGACATTTGAGGATTTTTTTTTCTTGTCATCAGTTAGCAGTTCATTGTGGTTGTTGGTGAGACAGCTTTTGAAAAGTTGACTGTTTTTTTTTTTTTTTCATAAAACGTAAAACAGGGATACCTATGTCAAAGAGATGGTTGGAGAAAGCCCAAATGACCGGAATGACAGAGGTATTTAGTTAACTAATCATTTCTCTATTTTTGTATAAACTATTATTATATTTATATATACAATGTAAAAAGATTAGTTAAGATCTGGTGTCTGAAAATTACTTGAATATTGTAGAAGAATCATTTAAACAGTCATACAAAGATGGCTTCATTCAAAATTCTAAATATCCACAATTGGAGGAGTTGAATTCACCAAAAAGATTGTCTGAGTGTCTGACTCATGTATGGGGTCATCTTTCCTGATATGTAGTATCTTCATCCATCTACATCCTTTCATCCATGTTAAGAAATATATTATCTCCTTGACTAGATCTTTTGGGATGCTTGATTTTCATACTCTTGATCACATTAAATATTTAATGTGCATATCATATGCTTATATTGGATATACTTCTCTTTGTCACCATTCTTTCACTTAACTTGTTGTAAAAGTGTCAATGTAAGTATTTCATGCTAAAAACTGTAAATCTTTAGTTCAGCAATTCGAGTAGCTGCTCGTTGGTACCAAAGCCATTTGGGTGGAAGCACAAAAGTTCTACTCATCACAAATGACAAAGAGAATAAGCGGAAAGCAATTGAGGAGGGTCTTTCTGTGGAGACAGGTTTTTCCTTGACATTGATACCTCTGCCTGATTGATAAAAAAAATTGTTTCTTACTTTTGTTCATAATGTTGTCAAACTTCTGAAATTTGGTGAGATATTTGTCGTTCCAGTTGAGTCATATGTGAGATCGCTTGCACAGCCTGGTTTGCTCGACTTGGTTGTTCTTCCAACTTCTGAGGATGTTAATATGGAAGAAGTTGAAGATATAAGACCATCCAAGAAGAAAATAATCTATAGTGAGGTATTGCTTTCTACCATTTTACTTTAGTGCAGGGCAGCGTCATTTTCTATAATTTGTTTTTTTTATTGTATGTTACAGCACAAACCTATGTCGGAAATTACGTCTGGTTTGCTTCATGGTATTTACCATCAAGGGAAGCTCCGAGTTAATCGTTATAATCCATTTGAGGGTTATGTGGGAAGTGAGAGCATTGGCGATGAAATAGTCATCTATGGCCGCTCTAACATGAATAGAGCCTTTGATGGAGATATAGTTGCTGTGGAGCTCTTGCCTCAAGATAAATGGCACGAGGGGAAGTCCTTGATCGTTGCTGATGATGGTATGTTTCTCCAGATTTGATACTAAACATTTGTATATTGCACACCTGAATTCATTGCCTTTCTTTTAGAGGATGACGAGGAAGAAGATGTTCATTTGGCTCCGAGTAGCGCTGATGATGCCCCGAGAAACAAAAACTTGGTACAACCTACTACTGGATCTGCTGGTCCTATTTCAAGTCGTCCAGCTGGGCGTGTTGTTGGTATCATCAAGCGCAATTGGAACTCGTAAGTTGATAGGAAAAAAGTGTAAGATTGTGCTTATGATGTTTTTAATTTGCCTTTTCCCTCTCTTTTTTCTAATAAGTAATTTCATGCTGAAAATTATATTTTACACATCACTGCTCGGTAATTATGCACCATAGTTATAATGAAAAATGAAATTTTACACATCATGCAATGTATCCTTTATTGCTATATTATTTTCTGGTGAAGGAACCCAATGTCTACTTCTATTGAGTGATTGGTAATTATCCCTTTGGCCATAATTCTAATGAATCTTGCATTACGACAGTTACTGTGGGTCGTTGGAGCCAATGCCTATGCCTGCAGGTAATGCTGGCATAGCCCATGCCCTCTTTGTCTCAAAAGATCGTCGAATCCCTAAGATACGGATTCAAACACGGCAACTTGGGAATCTTCTAGACAAAAGAATCATTGTTGCGGTTGATTCTTGGGATTGTTTATCTCGCTATCCGTCAGGACACTATGTCCGAACTATAGGAGAAATTGGCGATAAAGATACTGAAACTGAGGCAAGTTCTCATGAATATTTGTTACAATAATATAAGAAACTGTTGTTTGCCATGTATCGTTTATGTTGTGAGAAGAATATTAAGCACACAAGCTACTCCCAACAATTCTATTCTTGAAACAGGTGGTTTTAATTGAGAATGACATAAATTCAAGACCATTTTCTGCACAAGTACTCTCTTGCTTGCCACCTTTACCATGGACATTATCATCTGAAGATTTGGCTAATCCTAATAGACAGGACTTGCGGCATTTAAGAGTCTTTAGTGTGGACCCTCCTGGTATGATGGTTATAGGTCTTGATGTGACTATGCCCTTATGATGCTTGTTCTTATGGTCTGGTGATTGTTTCAGGTTGCAGAGATATCGATGATGCACTACATTGCACCTCTCTTCCAAATGGAGATTTCGAAGTTGGAGTTCGTATCCTTCATATGTTAAGTTCTTTTACCCTGATGTAAATTTGTTTGATCACAGTGTTTCAAAATATTGTTACTTCGTATGATATTTGTCGCTTCTCAAATGGACACAACTGGTTCAATTCTAAGAAAATTACCAGAGGTTGTTTTCTCGTTCCTGATTTTCTACTTCTACATGCTAGGCTTGCTAACAAGTTCCATTTACAAGTTCAGAGTTTTCCTGACACTAAACCATGTTTCCTCTTTCTGCATTTTGGCTAATGCATTGAGCAACTACAAGGAAAGGGAAGCAAGAGTAGGAGGTTTTGGGGGAAGGGGACATAGCAATCTTTCTAGGAAAGTTAGGTTGCTATAGTCAGTTTGCATGAGTTAATTTATTTGAAGAGCTTTCCAACATATATGAATGGTGGATCATTATATCAACTTGATCTTCTCGTTCTGCATTCCTGCTACCATATTCCTCTTGTGTACAACAATTGATCAGACGACAGGATATTCTAGATGCCAAACAACTTTCTAGAAATTTGAGGTGTTGCTGACCATGCTTTTTATAGATAATTACATAATCTAGCATGTCTTTTTTTTTCTCTTGCTATCAGATTGAACAGTTAACAGATTTGCCTGTTCTTTTGTTTTGTTTCCATAACATGAACCCTAAGTTGTTATATGCACCTCAAGTGCAACCTGCCAGACTCTGTAAAGTTGAACTAGCAAGCTCCACTGGAACAGCCTCACTTACTCTTTCTAGAAGTTTGAGATATCACTTGTGTTTGTCCGTGTTCTTAATTTTTCTAATTTCTTGACTGTAGTGATAGATAAGATTCAGTAGCCTACTCAAGTTCTTGTCTGACAATCATTTGGAGGCATAAAAAGTGATGTCAACATGAGCTTTAGTCTGTTTGTTAGTAATTCTTTTTTATATATGTAACCCATTATCATCAGCAGATGTAGACTAGTTATAAGCTATTTCTCAGCAATTTTCAGGGTTTAGAAATTCATGGTATTTGCATTTCAGAAATTTAACTCTCATAAGAACTTAGTATTCTCTCATTGTTTTGAGTTATTAATTCAGAAAGAATGTTTTTGGCTTGAGCATGTTTGTTTGGATGTACTAATTTATGATGCATCTTTTGCTCATTTTGTCTCTAGAGAAGTAGATGTTTGTGTTGAGATAAGACTTCAGATATCCTTAATAAATTCAGATATTGCTGATGTCACAAATTTTGTTCTTCCTGGCACGCCTCTTGATGAGGAGGCTGCACAGAGAGGTACATCCGTTTATCTTGTTGATCGGCGGATTGACATGCTCCCTAAACCTCTGACTGAAGGTATTCTCTCTCTCTTTGTTTTTTTTTTTTGTTTTTTTTTTGTTTCTTATCAACTTATTTCAGATGCAGATGGCATCTGAAAAGTCTCCAATTTTTTGGCTAAAAAGATAAACTGGGTTTTGATATCTTGTAATATGCTCTAAATGTTACTCAGTAGATAAAACAAAGAATTGTCACATGCAACGTCTGACTTAGTTTTCTCTTCTCAGACATTTGTTCTCTTCGTTCTGATGTTGAGAGACTGGCATTCTCCGTCATTTGGGTAAGTGCCTTTGCAGTATGTGACTAGTTTGTGTCATCTTTAGTATACAATGATTCGACTGCAAGTTGATATATATCTTCATGTAGAAGTAGAATTTTTATCTTATTTGTTGATAGCATAGCGCCATAGCCTAAGATTGTTTAGTTCATAAATTGGAAGCTATACGTGTTAAATATTACTTTTGCCTAAAGCTTTAAACTCTACATGTTTGGTTCGTCCTGTGAGAGTCTGTTCCAATAAGATTTGGGATTTCTATGGATAGGAAAGTCCCAAAGAGAAGAAAGGTGCAAATAATAATCTAAGAAACATTATTGGACATCATTCTACGCTATCAAATGGGTTCAGACTTCAAAGTGAAAGCAGTCCTTTGAGTAAAGATCTAATTTCATAGTTTTCTTGACAAAGTTATGATGTGGCGGTTGTCAAGCTCCCTAAGAGAATCCTCCTCTATTGAGGCTTGGGATCAAGTCAAAGGAAAAAAAAGGTTACACTGGAAAAAAAGAGAAGATGAAAGTTCTAGTTAGGCAATATCAACACGCTGAAAAGAATTTAAGGAACAATCAAAATGATAATATGGTAAGATCTTTGTAGGTCCTTTTACGTGTTTTAAGGTTGATCAGATGTGACATTGGCCAGAATCGCCATGCTTGATCATGTTTGGTTTATAATATGAATGGAGACATAAATGCAGTAATATATTTCTGAAGAAGCACTTGCTTTGACTATGTTTGCTTTAATAGCTTATTACAGCATAATCACTTACAAATTTCAACTAGAAGATGACTAGAATATTTCAAGGTAGTAACATGAAGCAATAGACATTCTGAAGAGTACATAATAACATAAGTGCATATGCTAGAAATTCACCATACATAAAAACAGTTACATCCAGTGCACACTAGTGAGGCAAAGCTAACCTGTGAAAAGGAGCATTAATATCTGAATATTTGATTTTTGACTTGTCAAGGCACTTGCCATGTGTTTGGACACCCTTGCTTACAGAGAAAGCACGTAGCCTGCTTGGAGTATAAAACTGCCATTGAAGTTGTCACTCCAGGTGTGGCATAGCCTTTTAGTTTTACCAAAGAGCATTTGGTTATATGACATTGATAGTGATGGAAAGTGTTGTTTCTGTTGTCATGGTAGTTTGCATACTGACAGAGAATGGTAAAAAACTTGCTTGAACTAGCTTGATTGGTTGCTTTTGTCATATGGTAATGTTTAGCTTGATTGGTAGCTTTTGTTATATGGTATGTTTCACCAACTCTTTCATCTAAATTGCTGCAGGAAATGACACCTGAAGCAGATATTATATCTACAAGATACACGAAGAGTGTTATCAAGTCCTGTGCTGCATTGTCTTATGTTGAAGCTCAAGCAAGGATGGACGATAGGTGCCTTATTACCTTACTTTTTCCAGTTTCTTCAAGTACTTGGACATTTTTTGTGTGCAGAGATGATTCTGTGTTGCTTTCTTTTACTTCTTCATTTGGACGTCGGATGTTGAATGATCATATTGGCTTAAGAGCCTTTATTGGAGAATCTTCAATGAGAATTCCTAGCTTTACTTTAGCTGAAGCAGATCAGTTGTACCATCTTTCTATCTGCTATTATCTCTGGCTGTTGACAGTTTCTTTTCATATTCAGATTGTTCACACTCTTAGATTTGTTAATGTATTTTTACAACTTGCAGTCGCTTGATGGATCCACTAACTATTGACCTAAGGAATTTGAATTCGTTAGCAAAGGTTAGCTTACCTAGTATAATGCTTTAGCTGTGATCTAACCACCATAATTCTTTTGATTATCTTACTTTTGTTTATCCAGATAATGAGACAGCGGCGTATTGACAGAGGAGCTCTTACTCTTGCTTCAGCAGAAGTCAAATTTCAAATTGATACTGAAACTCATGACCCTTTAGATATAGGTACATGGTGGAGTATATAACATCACATTTTTGTTGAGTCATGAAAAAGTATTGTTTGATTATATTCTTTCTGTAGGGATGTATCAAATTCGAGAGGCAAATCAGATGATCGAGGAGTTCATGCTTGCTGCCAATGTTTCAGTTGCAGAAAAGATTTTGAAAGATTTTCCTTTGTGCTCCTTACTAAGGTTATTAAAAGAATTTCATCCTTGTACCTCTCATAGCGTGTAGCTGATTATATGATGAACTTATGGTCCTCGTAGTAGTCTTTGTCCATCTGATGGGTTGATTTATATATAGTATATACTGACCTCTTGGTTTTAGTTTAATTATAGTAGACTAAGAATGGCACGGAACAGGACTGCACATGTCGATTTACTCATTGCATTCTTATTTTTAAGGCATGTGTACTTTGTAATCCCTCTTCGTAACGTGATAATTGCCCAATTCTACTAAATGGCGATTTCTGTGTTTTAAGGATCTCTCGTTTAGTTGTTTGTCTCTCACTTATTATTTTGGTCAACTTTTTCCCTTCAGACCTGTGAAAATTTAGAAAAAAGAACTTTGGAGATAGTGTTGTATTATACTATTATGTGCCATGTTGGATATGTTCATGATAGCTTTCAAGATTATGTAAAAAGCTTTGAATTTTACAATATGTACTCTGCCATAACATTGTCATAATAGTTACATATATTATGTGCTTCTTTTAATCCTTTTCAACATTTTGTTACTGTTGAAATTTTGTTGGTTTTGATGATGAAATCAGGCGCCATCCAAGCCCAACTAAGGAGATGCTTGAACCTTTATTGCGTACTGCAGCTGCTGTTGGCTTAGATTTGGATACATCATCTTCAAAAGCATTAGCTGATTCACTTGATCGTGCAGTGGTATGCATGCATTTTGATCTCTATGTAAACTGATCTGTCTTAGCCTGTCTAAGTTCTTACAAGATTTGATCGGCATTCTTTGTAAATTAATGCATCATGTAGTTGAGTAATTTCTGAGGCACTTGGCTCTTGTGCAGAATGATGATCCATACTTTAATAAGCTAATCAGGATTATGGCAACCAGATGCATGACACAGGTAAATTAACTGGAGTATGATAAATGGTTTTGCTGCTAGATATTTGAATTGAGTTAGGAGTTTTAACATGACTTTGTGTTGGAATACAGGCGGTTTACTTCTGCAGTGGAGATTTAGGCCCTTCTGAGTATTACCATTATGGTCTTGCGGCGCTTTTGTATACTCATTTTACTTCTCCTATTCGCAGATATGCTGGTCAGTTTACTCTCATTGGCATCTATTATAAAAGGCAAAGTTACACATGATACAATAGTTTTCCGTTCTTGCATCTGCCCTTTCTTTTTTCTTGGCTTATCGACCAATAAGGCTATGGGTAAGAAGGGAATGAGTAATACATGCACATGGAGTTCAGGTAAGATGTGCTTCATGGTACTAATATAGCACATTTTTCTTTCACCAAGTTATAAAGATAAAGCTAGTTAGGGCGTTAGTCCTTGTTTACTTCTAAAGCATTCAAACTAAGTTTATCACCAGCATTAGAATAAACTAAAAAATATATTACTCACCAAATTTTTATATAAAAATATGTTAAAATTGTTTATCTATTAAGCTAACTTATCTGTTGATTACATAAAATTAATGGGATCTTTACATAATTGCCACTGACAACTTTTCAAATATTATAATTGTCACTAAATTTTTTTAAATATCATAATTATCACTATATTCTTTAAAATATTAGAATCAAATTACCCCTAAAAACTTTTTATCCTTTCATAATTGTCATGATAATTAATTTTTAACAGGATATCTCTAACAGATTATTATTAAAATTAACAAAACACATAAATGCCCCCTTTTTAATTTGTGTAAAATATCTAAGAATGAGTTATTTCTCACATAAAATTAAATATACTTCGTTGCATTATAGTGTTGGGTGTAATATTGGATTAGTTTTTAAACTATTTTTAATAATTTATGCAAAGGCAAATTACTGAAATAGTCTTTTTTTGGACCTTAGTTGTCTTTTAATTATAATTACTTATATTTAACTAATGGAATGACATTTTTGAAAAAAAACTGAGTGATTTCGATGGCAATTATGATATTTTAAAGAATGTAATGACAATTATGATATATCAAAAGTTTTCAGTGACAATTATGTAAAAATCCTAAAATTAATTATGACAATTAATGTGGTTGATTTGTTGCCTTCGATCAACAGTAACTGTGTTTCCTTATTGAGGGTTCAAAGTCTGACTAAGCTTTTTCTTTGTTGAAGAGCATCTGCAATTGCTGTTGTGCACTGACAGTACAAATTATTAACTCTTTTCTACATTGTACTTTGTTTTTCTTTTTAACTGTTTTACTTGGATATTTGACATCAAGTAACTTTGTCACCAATAATCCATCATTGAACAATAGCATCTTACATGGGTACATACCTTTATTTCAGCATTTTGCTTATCCATATGTAGATGAATATTTTAGCAGAACTAGATTAACATAAATGAGGTTGATTAGTGAATATATGACTTTGATCAATATTCTGTAGGCATTAGCTTTTTTTTGTAAAAAAAAATAGTGCCAAAGGAAGAAATTCATTGCTGATTCTCAGGATTTGAATGTCCATGTGGCAAAGTGTCATAAATTGCTAAATTATCCTAGTGCCCAGCATGTCGAGAGACAAAATCTAAATCAACTGGAAATTCAAATCAGTCAGATAGGACTACTCTTTAGGCAGTGGAGTACCTGTTCATGTATAGTCTTTTATTCATGGAAGTCATCTGATGGTTGATTTTCTCCAGCTATTGATATCTCTGCTATTGATTTTCTCCATGGTTGATCATTATGCATTTCAAGATAGATTGACTGAGCACCAAGTCATTCATCTTAACCACATCTGTTATAGTATATTCAGTGCAGGGTCTGCTGTCTGAAGACCCAATTTTGTATTATGTGATCTATCCAATTCTGAAAATCAAGGATTCATCTATTATTTAATTCCACTCTATATGCTAAACTTGTGGCCTCTCTCTCTCTATTTAAGTTGTTTGAAAAGCGAAAACTAAGCAACTTTTAGTAGTGAAATTAGTAGATATATTTGATCTGATGTGCTTGTTTCTTTCTGGTAGATGTTGTTGTTCACAGATTGCTAGCTGCAGCTTTAGGTATTGCAAAGCTTCCACCGGTTTTTCAAGACGGTCCACAACTTACAAGCATTGCTGACAGTAAGACTAATTAAAATTTTCTTCCATCAGAAATTTGATTGTTGTCTCCATCCTTGGAATGATTTTTGTTCTTGTCAGATTTAAATTATCGACACCGCAATGCTCAGATGGCAAGCCGTGCATCGGTTGAGCTGCACACACTGATATATTTCAGGAAAAGGTAATGTTGTGGGTTCCTGTGTAGAAACCGATTCTGGGTGACCTGTGGTTGCTACGGATCACCAGAGAAGTAAAGAGGAAGAATAGCAGAATATATCTCTTTTTGTTTCTACTAGTAGATCTGAAATATAGACTGCATTTGTCTGTTGCAGGCCAACTGATACTGAAGCTAGAATATTGAAGGTCAAAGCCAATGGTTTCATAGTTTTCGTTCCCAAGTATGTTCTTTTTCTTTTACTATCGAGATCATAAAGGAGCTGCATTATATGTAGAAGAAGCCCTAAATCTTTTCACCTGATAATGACTTGGTTGCTTGGTTCTTTATGTTATTTTGGCCGTTTATGGGATGCACACCTTATACTAGATGTTTATGGGATGCACACCTTATACTAGATAACATCTAGTAGTATATTGTCTTATAAACCAGTTCACCGTTTGCTGTGGGTAGGTACTATGTCATGCCGCTGTTGAGAAGCATCCAGTAGTTGGTAAACTTGGTCGTGTTCCTATTGCTGAATTCCTGTTGTGTTTTCCAGGTTTGGCATAGAAGGACCTGTCTACTTGGTGCCAAGGGGAGAAAAAGGAAGTGATTGGGTTGTAGATGAGGCACATCAGAAAGTCACTAAGGCAGGAACAAACATCACTTATGGTATCTTGCAGTCTGTAAAGATCCACATGGAAGTGGTGGAGCCTCAACCCAACCGTCCAAAGCTTGAGCTCACCCTTAAATAGGAACGATGTATAATTGATGCTCATATGTTCTTTTACCTTTTTGTTTCTCTCTGTGCTTTGTGTTTTATGTACTTCCTGTTTCCCTATTTTATTTATTCTCTTAGATTGTGTACTAAAAGATGATTATCTTTAGAAAGATGATTGAGAAAAATCTATGACATCTTATTTGTTTCACTCACCTGGAAAACTTAAAAGGTGGTGATGCCCTGACTAGATATGCACCTCGTTAATTTTCTTTTATTATAAAGGTTGCACAAGAAGATCAAACAGGCTCTGACAACAAAATTAACAAACATGCCTATTCCCTTCTCGTATTCCACCCCATCTGCAATTTTGTTGTCAACATCAGATTATTGAAACAGCCCATAAATTTTTAGTTCTCCATGCAGATCTCTGGATAGATAGAACCTTGCAATGCCCCACCACCTAGGTGCAAAGTGAACCTTGAGAAAGCCATATGCTGTAGAAAATCCATATTTAGTTTGAACAATTAAGGAATAAATACAAGTTTTTGCTAGGTAACGATTCCAAGAGTCAATAGTGGAAGAAACCAAAATGCTGAATTTTTCTCATTATGTAAACCAAAAGTATATTACTTTTGGCATCACTATCAAATAAAAGATTGTATCATGCATGTGCAAGCTCGGTTTTTCCTATCACTTAACAAGTTCTCAATTGCAGCTTCATCTTTTATTCATATATTCCAGCTTCCTTCATATTGCAGCTTCAACTTCATCAGATGACACAGCAGCTCCATTCGGAATATCATCAGCTCGGAGCTGAGAAGAAACATCATCAATGGCTGCATTCAGTTGTGCAATCTTGTCTGTCAGCACTTTTCGTGTCTTCTGTTGTCATCAATTGGAAAAACAATTGAGTTGTATAGCATCATCACTCTATATTAAGAATACTGGTCTAAAGAGTTAACTGCAGATGGAGAAACGTCTCCATATTATACAGAAGAATTTGCACGTATTCATCCAGCATATTAGTCAAAAACTACTAACTCTTCAAGGTAGATCATTGCAGGCAGGATGAGTAATGCAAGTAGTTAAACAAATAATGGCACTTTAGAATATCCAATTGGGAGATAAGCAGGTCTGCAGTACAAATTTAAGGTGATGCATTCCGCAATTGTCCTCGATCCAGGAAATACAGTGGTACACTAGATTCATGGCCTCTGAATCGTGCTGATAGATACAACACCTTGACTGTTCAAGTAGAGTTGATTATGGATAAAAATCTTGAATCATAAAAGAACAAGTGGATTGGGACTTTAAGTCAATTCATCTCGAGTTTAACCGAGCGAGCTTTTGAAATCATTTTAATGCCTTAAAAGAGATTAATAAAATGATTCATTCACATGTAGTGCACTCAAATAAGAGCTAATTAACATGAAAATTCACCTTCAGTACTGAGCAGAAAATGCACGTGTGACCAAACATCTACAACAAGTTCAACTCTACTAATGAGATTTTAGTAGGTATAATTTGTATTAAGTACCAGCTTACCTCTAAAGCCTTCTCCTCGTCGTATATAAATTTGGGCAACTTCCTCATCAAATCTTTTTTGTCAGCCCCAGCAAGTGCTTTGCTGATCTGAGGTAACATATTTGAGTGTCAACAAAACTATGGCAAATATAATAGCCACAATGGAAGAATAAATGCCACATATGATGTATTATCGACCATTTCAGAACCTGTACGATAGTCTAAAGCGAAAGAATGCTGTGATGTATACATGATACATCCTTAGTTGATAATAACAATTCAGAGGTAGTGCTTAATTCCTTCTTGAAAATAACAATTTAGATGTAGTGCTGAATTCCTTGAAAAAAACAATTTAGATGTAGTGCTTAATTCCTTATTTGAAAATAACAGTTTAGATGTAGTGCTTAATTCCTTACTTGAAAATAACAGTTTAGATATAGTGCTCCATTCTTTACTTGAAAATAACAATTTAGATGTAGTGCTTAATTCCTTACTTGAAAATAACAATTTAGATGTAGTGCTTAATACTTGACAAATACCAAAGAGTCAACCATAAAATCAAAATTGATCAGGCGCATATGTTTTACGTCCCAATTTCTTGAGCTGGATATACCTTTTAGCTAAACTACCAAGAAAATGGGAACAGTACAGCCATTCACAATTAAGTAGAAAGAAAGGAATAGATAAGATGATAAAAAGAACCTGAGGTGCATAAACACAGCCGAGCGTTCCCACTATGACTCCTCCCAACACAAACCCACCAATAAAAATACCTGCACTACTTGGCCTGCCACCTTCACTGCTTCAAATTCCAAACATGTGAGAAGTTCATCCAATGTATAATGGCACATACATATTGTAGGCAAAGATATAGCTGGCAGAAACTAGAAATGGAATGAAGGAATACCAAATACATAAGGTGGCAAACAGATAACTCATAAAAGCATATTGATACAATCAAATTGTGGAGCACTAGAAGAAACAAGCTTAATTTAGAAAGATGAAGTACATTAAACTGATTAACTTACTCTTTTTCTGTGTATCCATAGAATGTCGGGTAGTATTCATTTCAACGGAAATGCGCTGACGATAATGGTAATGATACTTATATAAATCTCAATATCATTTGAGAATCACAAGAAACAAGCTTTATGTATTAAGGGATGGTCCTGAAAGTTTTAAGAATATTCTGTTCAGACTATAAACAACATGAATTCTAGGTATGTGTCAGTTATATCACTGCTCAAATAAGATTTGTATCAGACAAGGATAACAAATTCCACAATAATGGGAGACACTTTCAAAAAAGTCCGTTGCACCATTTAGAAACTCAGGCCACTAAAGAGTATCTTGATTTAATTTGTTAAATAAAATAAAATTGATACATTGATAAAAAGTATCTGTAATCAGAATAATAAATGATGAAATAACATTCCATGACTACACACTCCATACTTACAACAGCTCTAAGGATAGATACATATGACATTGGGGAGGCAAGTTAACAATGGTAAAGCACAGTACTTAAAGATTATAAGAAACAAAATCCGATTAGCTGAATAATCATGTAATTGGCCTTCATAGCGATTAACTCAAGTACCTGAAGCTAGCATGAACAACTTTTCGGCTCTTTAAAGCTGCTGCTTTTGTTTTCGAATGACGAATGGGAATGACAGACAAGCTTGAAGGGTTCACAATAACAAGAGGTCTGCTTGATGGCTTTATAATTCCACCTTGAAATACAAAAAGAAAAGGCATTGCAAAAGTAAGGCTAAGAATAACGAAAGACCAGTGAGTTCTATTATGCAGTAAAGAGAACAATAAATTGAAAGATAAAACCCGCACATTTTAGAGATTTTTTTTTTCTCTTATGTTAGACATATCAATCTCCTGAGACTACCTTATTCACCAATATGACTAGTAGATGCATTTGGATTCAGAAATAAGGTAAAGTATACATATATGTCCATCTCCTGAGGCTACCTTATTCGCAATCGGTGGAAATTTCCATATTTTCACGATTACCGCAGCTGAAACTGCAGCTAAATACTACTGATAAACCAATTTCCTTCTTCTCAGTGTAAATTTCACCACGCTGAGCCAAATACTCGATCAATTTTCCCAAATTAATCAAATAAATCAAGACCCATTACTCGAGCACAAGATACGACGTTGAAGAGTTTAAAAAAAAAAGTAAAAAAAAAGGGAATTAAACGTACGGGGAACCGTCGAGCGGCCCAAATCTCCGGCGAAGACAAGCGAGTTCGCGAGAGCTGCCATGGCGGTCTCTTGCGTGCCTTCTCTTCCTCTATTCTCTCACCCAGCTCGGAGATCAGAAAGTGACTTCCGACTCGTTCGAAGAGGTGGGGGTGGGGGGAGAGAGAAGACTCCTCTCCTCGAGTATATCGATCTCTCCATGGATTGGGTCAATTGGGCTTTGGGCTTCCTTTTACTCTATGGGCTTGGACTGGGACGAGGTAATTAAATTGAGTTTAATTCCATATACATTCTAGAAATTAGGGGTCTTCGGAAGAGGTGGTACATTTCATTATTAAAATATTAACTGTTTTATCATATAAAGAAAAATACCCCCTCCTCAACTATTATGTAAAATATTTTAAATGCTTCTTCTCTTAGATGTTCATCTAATTTTTTTATTAAAAAAATATTATGTGACTATCACATGATTTATTCATATTTTAGAGAAGAAAAAAAGAAAAAGAAAAGAGAAAATAGCGTTATGGGTTTATAAGAAAATAGACAATAGGTAAGGGGTCTAGATAAAACTATCTCAATAGTTATATGAGCCTTTATGACTTGTATTTGATTCCTAGAAAATAAATAAAGAAAGTAGCTATTTGTATGGTTAACTTTTATATTAAAGAAAGTAATTACTTCCATATTTAACTTATATATTTGTAATATTTAATTAAGAAATTAAATTAAAAACTTCACTTTTTAATACCAAACAAAAGAAGACAAGAGAGTTCTTCTGCTCCATTTGAATTTGAATGTGTTTTCTCTTCTTCGTCGTCCCGTAATGGCCGGCCCAGTATAATATAGTTCCCTCCTTAGCAAAAGAACAAGCTTTGGTGATCTCAACGAGCTAAAGCAACCGCCCAAAGCGGCTACGTCCCGAAGAAGTGGCAAATGGCGCCATCGCCCATCAGGAATGGACCCCCTCACGCGCTTTGATTCTTTTCATAAATCCGATGACCATGCGACGTAGGAGAGGAGGAAGCCATTTGGGTACCTTCAACAGGTTTCGGGTATGGCGGGGAACCCGGGAGACCGCTCGCTTAAGGAGACGCCGACGTGGGCGGTGGCGGTCGTGTGCGCGGTGATTGTGATCATCTCGGTGATGATGGAGCACGGAATCCACAGACTTGGGAAGGTCAGATGAAGTGTGTGCATTAATATCTTGTTTTAAATTTTTGGTGGGGTTTTAGAATTTGAGCACTAACGAGTGAAGTCGCCGGTGTTTGTGGGAGTCGACAGTGGTTTCAGAAGCGCCAGAAAAAGGCTATGAGTGAAGCTTTGGAGAAGATCAAAGCAGGTGAAAATAGTGTATTCCCTCTTTGGACAAGATTTATATGAACTCTTGGGCCCTCATCTAATTAATTGCCTTACTGATGATTTGTTTTGTTGCAAGATTTTTGTGGACAAATTTTTCTTACAAATTTATATTTGTTTCAGTTTATATGTCATCGCTAAGTAGTCCTGTTATGCATATATGATATTGAAACCTTCGAATTACCATGTGCTTGCGGTCAGTTTCTGATTCCTTTGTTGGATTGTTTAACTTAACATGCAGAATTGATGCTGTTGGGCTTTATATCCCTACTACTTACTGTCGGACAACGGCCAATATCAAAGATATGCATTCCTGCAAAAGCTGGCAGCATCATGCTCCCATGTAAAGTGGAGAATGCCAAAGGAAATGAAGATGGTGGTCACCGAAAATTATTGTGGTACGGTGAAACAACTCCGCGTCGTATCTTGGCTTCATCAACAACAGACTATTGCTCCAGATATAAAGTAAGTTATCTTCCTTTTGAGAAGCATTCTAAACTTCTGCAAGTCATCTAAGTTCTGTTTGTTATTTAGAGTTGGACAAATAGATGATTTATTAGTGAGGGACTTTCTTTTGAATGGTTGTTAATGAGTTTTTGTTTCATATGAAGACCACTTTTCCTTCTTTCTTTTTTTATTCATCAAGTCATCACTAATTTCTGTCATGACTTCGAATATGCAGGACAAAGTGCCATTGATTTCACAATCTGGAATTCACCAATTGCATATATTTATCTTTGTGCTTGCAGTTTTTCATGTTCTCTATAGTGTCCTCACTATGGCTTTAGGACAAGCAAAAGTAAGTTTTTGAACAGATAAAGTTCTTGCTTATGATATACTAGTCAACGACCAGTGTACTAATGTGAGAGCTTCACATATTTAAGCAGTAGTCATGATGATGCCATTGTATCTTAGAAAATTATCAGTAATGAACTATATATAATTGCTTGCTTATTAAATGCTTTACTAGTAATCAGCATTCTGATTTATCTATGATTCAAATGCTCCCTCTTAACTCAAACTACTTATGATAATTATTTCTATTCGTAGATTAAGAAATGGAAAGCATGGGAGTTGGAGACCACCTCATTGGAATATCAATTTTCAAATGGTAAAATAATAGTTTATTTAAAGGAATAGTGTATATTTAGCATATACATATTTTCATGATATTAAGTTGATG
This sequence comes from Typha latifolia, assembly GCF_019914945.1. Taxonomy (NCBI): domain Eukaryota; kingdom Viridiplantae; phylum Streptophyta; class Magnoliopsida; order Poales; family Typhaceae; genus Typha; species Typha latifolia. The sequence continues at coordinate 11,329,996 of NC_133093.1, read as the reverse complement.
GTTATTGCAGATCCTTCGCGTTTCAGATTCACCCACCAAACATCATTTGTAAAGAGACATGTGGGACTTTCAAGTACCCTTGGAATTAGATGGATAGTAAGACCTTTTCCATCTTTACCAATTTATGCATTCATAATCTTAGGAGAAAAGAACTGGATTGTCAGAATAGTGTTGAGAAAGTTTAAAGTACTTTCTGTCATAATAGTTGAGAAAATCCTCAGAACTTTGTTGAAAGAGAGCTATCACAATAGTTGAGGAAATCCGAAGGAAAGAGTTTGATCCACATAAGCCTTTTAGTTTGATGTTTAAATTGACTTTATAAGATGAAAAATATTTCATGATACATGTAATCCTTAAAACTTATCATCGCTATCCATTACTAGTGTATCGGTCGATACAAAAGCATGGAAATAGGAGAAGAGCTTTATGCAAAAATGGATAGCGACAATCATTGATAATTGATTAATTTCAACAAAATAAAGTGTTTTGTAGCATCACTGCAAGTATGTTCTTATAGTTTTTATTACTTCCATTCTGATTATCAGGTAGCCTTTTTTAGGCAGTTCTATGGATCAGTTTCAAAAGTGGACTACTTGACTATGCGACATGGCTTTATCAATGTAATATCCATCATAATTATGCTAATTCTTTCTTCTTTCTCATATAATGTAATTCTTCTTTAAAAGCAATCACTTTGATCAAGTTTTCTTGGTCATTCACATTATTTTTAGTACTATCTTACAGGCTCATTTATCTCTGAATAGCAAGTTTGACTTCCACAAGTATATAAAGCGATCATTAGAAGATGATTTCAAAGTTGTTGTGGGCATCAGGTATCCTCTCTGCACAAAAGAACTATCTTAAATCCTTGTCTGCAACTCTTTAACATTTTTATTTCATTCTACAGCCTTCCATTGTGGTTCATGGCTATTCTCATTCTGCTACTTGATGTCTATGGTACTAAATCTCATTTTTATGGTCGTTTAGTTCTGTTGATTTTCGGATCATCTCACCAATCAATTTATTACTTTTAATTTAGGACTGGGTACGCTTATTTGGATTTCTTTTGTCCCGCTCATAGTAAGCCATCTTCTTTTTTTTTCTTTTAATAAATCTCATACTATTGCAGGTTCTAGTCATCATACTTATCACCATGTTTATTTCAGGTTCTCTTGTTAGTCGGCATGAAGCTGGAAATTGTCATTATGGAGATGGCTCGTGAAATTCAAGATCGAACGGCTGTAATAAAAGGAACTCCAATTGTTAAACCAAACGACAAATTTTTTTGGTTTAATCGACCTCAATGGATTCTGTTTCTAATACATTTGACTTTATTTGAGGTATTAATGAATTATGCATGCCAAACAAATTTCTGTATACATGAATTAAAGATGATTAGTTACTGTGACTTCAAAGCAACATAGCATTTATGCGCCAATGATGGTTAATCCCTGTTGTGTCAATTTAATTATTGCTTTCTCTAGTAGTAATATTGCTCAAGCATTTTGTCAGCAATTGTTACATTTTATGACACTTTGAATGCAAGTTGATTACAAAATACTTATTCAAGTCCTCTTTTTTGTGCTTCGGTGACAGAATGCATTCCAAATGGCACACTTCTTATGGACATGGGTGAATATTGATTACATTTTATATTCGTCAGCTTAGTTCGATCAGATAACACTAATAGATGGTTTTCTTGTCTCCTTAGAGCACATTCGGCCTGAAGTCATGCATCAACGAAAATTTGGCATTTACTTTTGTGAAAGTTATAATGGGATTAGCTCTTCAGTTCTTGTGCAGCTATATTACATTCCCTCTCTATGCACTAGTGACACAGGTAAGTTTATGGTTTAGAGACTTCAGAATGTCAAACATTAATTATATCACAATCCACTCAAAGCTAATATTTTTTTGTAGATGGGATCACACATGAAGAAGGCAATTTTTGAAGAACAGACAGCAAAAGCTCTTATGAAGTGGCAACAAGCAGCAAAAGAGAAGAAAAGGCTTAGAGATGCAGGGATTAGCTTCACTTTGGGTTACAAAAGTGGGGAGACAACACCAAGTCGAGGGTCATCTCCTATGCATTTGCTTCACAAGTACAAATCAAACTCAGTAGATCCAGAAAGCACTCTAAGCTCGCCAAGGTCTTATAGAGGTGATACTGACTTTCCTGACATTGAGGCTCCTAAACTTTTCAAGCTTGAAACCCCAAAGGAGACAAGGAGACCAACATTGGAACACTTGGATGTTGATGTTACCAATAATGATTTCTCCTTCAGTATACAGTAAAGAATAAGTACTTAGTTTATATCCATGATCTTGCTTTTGGAGTTGCAAAAAAAAAATGTCACTTGTAAATTAAGAACATGATACAAGTACTAGTGTTCAGTGGCAAATTTGGAACAAGCTGATAACTTTGAGTTGCCAACTCAGAGTAAAATTACTATCAACAGACAAAAGTGTTGAATGTTTTTGTCATTATTTACTATAATCATAGTTGCTAACAAGTATTGCAGAGGCGCAAGATAGGAAAGGAAGGTTGAACAACCCGTTGATATCATCAAAAGATTACAATGTCTCAAATATGTCTCATACATGAAACATGGTACAACTGAAGGATAAAACCTATAACTATTAAAATGAGAGCTCCTGAGCAGCAAATAATGCAACCCGTGCTTGATGCCACATATACTAACATGGTCCATGTTGACATACAAAATTGTCAATGTCGGTCGTCTATAAAACTATTGCTCAAAATGCATTTATGAAAGCTCCTAAAAATGAAATAAAATGATATTAGAGGAAATCTTAAGTCGCAACATATATAGATTGGATTAAGGAAAGATAACTCCTTGGCCCGAAACTAAAATACAAAATCTGCAACATTGCACACTAAGTTCTAATTCGCAAAATGTTACAAATGTATTACTGAAAGGGCACTCACTAATTGCAAACAATAAAAACCTAGACTAGGTTTCCAATACTTCACTTTTTGATAACTAATATACCAAGTAATTTAGAGAGTAGAGATGCCATGTATTTAAAACAGTCGATACTATCAAAATAAATACTGTTGTTGGACCTTGACTGGCAAATATGCTGATCAGGCCCAAAAAGAAAGTCTTTTTATACATTTCAAGACGAACTAAAGCCCAAAGTTTTTGCAAGTTTGTCTATCAACAGAAATCTCCGCATGGTAAAAAGTTACCGAAGGTGTCGAAACTCGAATCTCTAGACCTGAAAGCACGGTTAGTCTTCAGTGCGTCTCCTACCCAGGGAGGAGGGTTTTAAGAGGGCGCGAGCTCAAACCTAGTGGGCGATCTGACGAGATACATCGATGGCTTTCCGCTTCGCTTTCCTCCTCCTCTTGCTCTGCATCCTCTCGTCCACGGCGCGATCCGATCTCGTGATCTCAAGGGTCGATCGGCAGGTAATGCTTTCTCCTCCTCCGATTTCTCGATTTCGTTTCTTGATCTGGTTCACGCTTATGTAGCAGATCTGATCTCTCGGTAGTGTTTCAATGCCTGAATAATTATGCAATACATTCTGTGCTTTTTGTTGGTTAGGATTTTGGTAAATCGCCTTTCAATTTTGTGCTTCAGATGTGTAAATGAATATTGTCGTTGCTCACTATGAGAAATTTTCTTTACCAGATTGATTTGACCTCGCATATCGTACGAGCCATTTCTTCTTTAAAGGTATGTACGCTGTGTTTTTTTCTGCTTGTTTTACATTTTTCAAAGACATTTTTGGGATCTAAGGATTCTTCTAATTTACCATGGTTTCAGGTTGCTTTCCTTTTTTTACCTTGATAATAATATCAAGATAGTTGATTTTGCTGTAATAACCTTACGAATTAAGATAGTGAGCAAGTTGAATACCATAAGTACCACAATGGCCAAAATGTGCTAACATATGTTAGAATTAAATGATGCCAACTTTACTCAACCAAGCTATTATAAGATTCTTCATCTCGTTTCGACACACTTGTCAATGCCATTTGTACACAAATGAAGATTTTCAGTTACTTTGTATATGTTTGGTAGAGTACAAATCTGAATGAGTCAACAAATTGTTTCCTATGCCAAGTGCCAACTTTCTGCTTTCTAGCTATTAGGAAAGAAACGAATTATTTAGTATCACGAGTTCATGACACAAGGGAATTATTATTTATTTTGTAGTAAACAACTTTTATTGCTTTAATAGAAAAATGAAGATGACTGAGAAAAAAAACTTAAATGTTTGCTGTGCAAAACTTCGTTACATCCTTTATGAGAGGCATAGGATATACTATTTTATTCTTAAACCAAATTGAACCAATATTCAAGCTCTTCCTTGTTGTGAAGTATTCCAATCACTCATTTTACCTTACTTCTATTGTAGGAGACATTTCTCAACATAGTACCTTATGTCAGAACTCAGAAGCATGCTGTTACAAAGCTATTTAATTGAGCTGCAATACATCCTGCATATTTGTTTTATATGAGATTTGCCTGTTTAAGTTGAATTCATTGTGTAGTTGTTTTTCTCCTTTTATTTTGCAGGTGGAAAATATTGGTCCTGATGCTGTCTCTGAAGTTTTATTGGCTTTTCCCAGTGTTCAGGCAAAGAACTTGGCAGCTGTAAAGGCATTTTCTAGTGAAGGGAGAGGAAAAGGAAAAAGTCCTAGTGTTGCTCTTCCGATTGAAGTTGTCCAGCCTGAAGGAATGCTCCCCAACTTGACCTTTTATTCAGTTTCTCTACTCAAACGTTTAGAGAAGGGGCACACACTGTCATTGGATGTGTTATCTGTTTCCACACATTCTCTAAAACCATTTCCTGATGAAATTAGACAAGCTGAAGCCCAACTCGTTGTCTATCAGGACAGTGCCTACTATGTGTCGCCTTATCTGGTTAAAATCCAAACACTTACAATCAGATTGCCGGGTGGAAGGGTTGAATCATACACAAAGTATCCAAACACAAAACTCGCGAAATCAGAAATTCATTATGGCCCATTTGAAAACCTTCCTGCATTCTCCTACTCAACCATTACTGTTCACTTTGAAAACAACCACCCTTTTTCAGTTGCACATGAACTAATCCGGGAAATAGAAATTTCTCACTGGGGTAATGTTCAGGTTACTGAACATTACAACATTGCTCATGGTGGTGCCCGAACCAAAGGCGGATTTTCTAGGTCTTCTTCCATGTTAATTTTTCAGATTTTGTTCTGAATTGGGCCTTCTAAGTTTATCCTCTAAACGAATGCGTCTTAATTATTTATTTGTTTGCAGGCTTGATTACCAAGCTAGACCCCACATAGGAGGGGCCTCATCCTTCAGGCGTCTTATTGCAGGATTGCCACCAAGGGCTCATTCTATTTACTACAGAGATGAAATTGGTAATATATCAACATCACACTTATGGGGTGATTCTAGAAAGGTAATATGTTATCAATATTGCCACATAAGTGGCGGACAAAAAAGATTAGATATATGGAAAGCATAAAATTTTTATTGACAATTGATATCTATCTGGCTATCTGCAGACTCAGCTGGAAATAGAACCCAGATTTCCACTATTTGGTGGTTGGCAAACAACTTTTACAATTGGCTACAGTTTACCGCTCGAAGATTTTCTGTTCGAGTTAGATGATAAGAGAGTTCTTAATATCACATTTGGCTCTCCAATGGAAGAGGTTCTCGTTGAGAAGCTCACTATAAAGGCAAGTTGACTTTTCAAGTTACACTTTGGAAGAACTTACTTTCCCTTGAATCATTTCCTGTATAATGGCATACATGCTTGCTTGTTAGTGAAGCATTATCATGTTTCTATTTTGATTGATAGAAGCTATATTTTTACTTTTTCCTGCGGACATAATTCTATAATGTAGCCTATTATAATTTTCTGACAGAAAAACTGCAAGCAAAATGTTGAATGGTTGTTTTCATGACCACCCAGCACATTGCTCTGGGTCTTGTGCTGCCATTTTGCCAGCAAGATATTGCTGTCATGCTGTGATTAAAAAAAAAAAGAAGGCAGAAGGGAGGGACTGTTTTATAATTAGCTAATTTAATTAGCTCCACTTTTGCTAGTGAACTCCTACTTATCCATTATTTGTTTGCAGTCTTGCTTCATATATTTTATATGCTTGAATACTCAGTTCTGACGTAAAAAAATTTTACAGTATGAGAAATCTATGAAATTAGTTATTTGTTAGTTACAACTCTATGTCTTGTTAAATGCAAATTTTAATATCCAACTATAACTTTTTTTTTCCTCCTGGCAATTTTTCCTGCAGGTGGTTTTGCCTGAAGGTTCAAAGGACATTTCTGTTTCTGTTCCATTTCCTACCAAGCAATGGCAAGAGGTGGTTTAGACATTTTATATCTCTGATAACTTCTTACGTCCTAGATATGTTGGTTTTTTTAACAGTATTCAGGTGTACCAGGTAAAATTTTCACACTTGGACACTGTTGGAAGACCTGTAATGGCCTTGGAGAAGACTAATGTCGTGCCGGAGCATAACCTATATTTTCAGGTCTGAATTTATCTTGCCATCATGTAATTTGACTAATTTCACATATGTGAATGTAGTGAATTGAACTTTTATATGTAATGATATCCCTTTTGGAGTTCATTAGAAGCTTGACATAGATTTTCTTCTACTTTGTCATATGGATGATTAGAGGGCATCACTTCATGTGACAATAAGAGTTGCATGTTGCATTCAAGAGGTCATAAGTTTAGCCTTGGAATTAGCCTCCTTAGATATGAGGGTAAAACTGTGTATATTCTCCTTTCTCAAACCGAATGTAGGCCAAAGCCTCATGCACTATAATGACCTTTATTTTATTGTATGCATGACTCGTGAGCAACATTTTAGACTTGCTATGTTTAATCTGATCAATTAGTTATATTGGAAGGTTGTTGCTCTTCTTCTTATAGTATGTTAAATCTGCACAAACTTCATCGTAGGATACTCATCCATATCCATAAATAATTGCACAGGTTGTTACTGTATGCCCATATACACATAGTTTTTATCCTTTATATTGCATTGGTTGGTAAATATTTTGCATAAATTTTACTTGACTTGAGTGAGATTCTACCTTCTGATTTGTGGATTTCCTTCCTGCTGTCTTTAGGTGTATTATAAGTTCAACAACTTCTCACTGCTTAGAGAGCCGATGATGCTAATCGCTGGTTTCCTCCTCCTGTTTGCTGTTTGCATTATTTATATGCATACTGACATGGCAATTTCCAAGACTTCTGCCTCATATCTGGCAAAACTGCAGTGGGATGAGGTATGAAGATTTTACTTTATATCTTAAAAGGTTTTGTTCTTAGTATCTTTGTTTTGTTACTTTTTGTACTTTAAGGGGGGAACCACTTTGTGCTGCTGCCATTTGGCTTTACAGTAATTATTGACCTTTGTAGTGCCAATCCTTTTGCATATCTTTTGGTTCATACATAAGGGAGTTTACATGTACTTTTTGTCTTCTTTTTTTTTGAACATATGATAGCAACACTGGGAGAAGACTTACATTGTTTTCCTCATCCAGGAGGAAATATAACAAATGCAACTGCACGAGTCTTAACTAATTGGGTTGGTTATGTTTATGCAGTTCTTCTATTCAGCTGATTTTTTGTGTGGTTTTCTGTGAAAACATATGGTATAATGCCATACTATTTTCTCTTGTATCACTTTTGGTTCCCTTTCCTCTCATGCCAATTTGTGGTAGAAATAATTTTGAGTACTCCCAATCCCCATGTATAAGAAAGTCACTTGTTGACTGTGTAGTCCCCTACTTTTCATGAGCAGTCAACACCTTAACGCATGACACATTTTTCTTCTGACCATTAATCCTGGAATTCGCTTGATTGACTTTGACCACAGACCAATCATACATATTCTTGAGCCAGTTGCAAACTCTGACAATGACCAAGACCATTGCTGTTACCCTGGTGCATGTGGGGCACATATTGTATGTAGGTTTTCATTAAATAATGAACACATCTTCCCCTATTGCATTGTAGTCATCTTTTATCTGATGTGTGGAGCACATTATATTGTAGATTGCTCAATAACTTGGTAACTTAAATCAAGATGTTGTCAAACCTGTTCGCTTATTAAATGGTGCTCCAAATGCATGATGATAGATATTTCTTAATTCATAAAGTTGTACAAAATTTCTTGATAGTGAAACTGATGTCTTTTCTCTTATAATATTGTTCTGATTTAGTTATTGTTTATGAGATTTCTAAGTGCTGAAATTCTCTTATCTGGCATCCTTATATTATGTAAACATAATCTTTTGGTTCCCCACTATAGTTATAAGATATCTCTGCGGTGATCAGATCTATAATGATCATTCTATTGTAATGAGAACAGGTGCAAGCAACAGTGCAATATGTCCAGAATATTTTTAACCAATATTTAGCAGTCCATGATAAGCTGGAGGGTTCATTACGTGACCTCTCCAGAACTGGAGATGTTCAAGCTTGTAAAGCAGCTCGAAAAGCAGCTGATGCGCAATTCAAGGAATTGGCCAAAGAATTAAAACCCATGTTGGTGTTTTTGCAGTCGTCTCCACAGGCTTCTAATATATGGCCCAAGGTTTGACAATACTACCCTTTTTGTTATTCTATTCACGATCTTGTCAAGGCTTACAGTGTATTGAGCGAACTGCTGAAATTGTTTATCTATATCTTTCTTGAAGTACTAATGAGTGTTTTCTTTTGAGAACCCTAGACTTGCATGGAGGACATGCTAGGATATAGTAACACCAAGTTCTTTTTTAATCCAGTTCCCTTTTTGGTTCCAGTTGGAATTTTGCTGTCACGGCAGTTCAGTGCAAGCTGCAAGTGTTAGATACAAAATTTTAGAAAATATATATGAAGGAAGAGGTACAGAAGAAAATGTAGACAAAAGAAAAAAAAGCTCATATGGGATATTTTAAGAAATTAACGTCTTTCTTCATAGGAGTGATGGGGTAATTTGTTTGTGGAGGATCTAACCGAAATGTTTCATAGGTTGAAGTTAATATAAAGCTCTGTTGAAGTTGAACGTACGGAACTAGCATTTTGTCCAATACAAGAGATATAAATATATAATTATATATACAAAAAGTACGAGCATAGTAACACTAACCTACTACTAGTGTCATGAGAGGGGTTAACCTATTCATCATAGTATGCCTCTAGTCTTGTCATATAGATGTTTGTTTCCATCTTTTGAATAATATTCACTCACTGGACTCCCTGATGAGAATCACAATTGGAGAATTTACTTAATATTTAGGAAGCTTTTATACTACCTTAGGATAATTGATCCTTCCATTGCCTAGATTAAAGAAGAATCAAATAAGAGAAGATATTTTCTGATCAGACTGAATACCTGTACATTAAGACTTTTTTCCCGACAGGTTCTGGTTGTACTGCTTAGTGGTGCTCTATGTCTAGTCTCAGTTTTGCTTCTATAAGGGGAAGACATTTTTCTTTATTGATTAACCCACTATATTGTGCTTTGGCTGTAACATAGATCGAAGAGCTGGTTGCTAAGGAGAAGGAAATGCAAGAGAAACTGATGCAGAAGCATTCTACTGTTGTTGACTGTTTTGAGAAGAAGTTAAGTGGACGTGAAATGGAGAACCGAGTTGCTGCCCAGCAGCAGAAGCTTGCTGCCTTAAGACAAGACGTCGACAGTCTTCTTGAGATCATTGAAGAGATCTAATCACTACGATGCTGCCCAGATAGTGAGGGATTGGGCTTTTCACTTCAGCTGATATAGTCATCTTGGATAGCAGTTGGCTGCTACGTTGAGATTTTACCCTTTTTAGAGTGTCATAACATCATTATAGCAGGACAAAAATGGTTCTATGGCCTCTATTGTTATGAGTACTAAATTGGGATTCCCTTTTCTGTTGTGATGTCTTCACTAGTATTTATAAACCGGGAGGGATTTAAAAGCAGGTCAGGCAAGACTGGAAGTTTTCCCCAGTTCTTGACGCATATGCATATGGTGTAGCAGATTCATTGACCTCCATGTAGGTAAGATATGCTAATATGCTATGAGCAAACTTTTGCTTTTTTTTGTAACACCGTACACAAAGATCTACTACTTTTGGCTGAGAGGACATTTGGAACTTTTCATACAAGAGAAAACGCATGCAGTTGCTTCATATTTGCAGCTTATCCATACAATAGTTATGAATTTCTCATTTTAGCACTAGTCCGCTCATTTAGAGGCACCCTCTGTAGCATATAATTTTTATGCCAATTTTCGAAAAGGTTGACCTTTCCGAGAAGCAATTTTTTTATAGTTCTCACAAGCATGTTGGTCAATTGATGTTTTCTAGTTTCAATTTAGAACCTGTTTTTCTAGTATGAACACTTCCGAGGAGTCCCATGGGTGATGGGCCACATAATTTTAAATTTCGCCCATCCAGGATCATTGGCAAAGTTGCTTTTCCAAAGGCTTCTTTCCTTTTGTTTAAAAGCAAATGTTCGCCAATTTGATTTGTGGTCACCCTCTCTTTTTGTTAAGATATTTTGTTTTTTGAGATGAATCTAACAGCTGAGAGCACCTCGATTTTGAGAGCATACAGCAGCAGCACACAGAGTTGCTCACAAAAGCTACCTTCCTCTGTTAAGGTATGGATCAAAACTGCTCACAGTTTTGAGGTAGTTATTTGCAATTGGATTTTTGTGGACATGGCATGCAAGTCTCATCAATGTACCCTCCCTAGACTGATCCAAAAGGACTTTTCAAGAAAAATGCTAGTGTACTTTGCATCAGAATCCTCAATAGTGAGATCTTTTTCTCTCTCTCTCCTCTCTTTTGTACAAAGTTGATTCTTTCAAAGGCTTTACTCTATTCCTTTTGGTCCTTTTGCTGCACATATTTGCATTCTTAGCCCCATGTTGGGGTGGTGCTTTGAAACTGAGCTTCAATTATATGCCATCTTCGTTGAGCGGTCGATGAAAATATTCTTGATGTGATTACTCCGATAGCACAAGAATGGTGCATATGATTTAGGATTTGGGGTCCTCTACCTTAGTAGTTTGAAGTAATAGCCCAAATAGAAGGAATAGTGCTAAGGATATTGACCATGTCATTAGCTGATGGATGTGACACTGGGATGAGGAGATTAGAGGCTTCAATTATTCCTATATTGATGTTTTGCAAAGGGTTTTCTCCGTATGGAAAAGGATTATTAGTCCTGAAAGGAACAGCAGAGGATGGCTTTTGCTGGTGGAGTGAGTGGAGAATCATTCCCATGTATTTGAAAGTGGTCCTGATATTAAAAGGAGTTTGATGAAAGGAAGGCTAAACTTTTCTTAGCCTTTTTTTGAAGGGGGGAAAGGAAGAGAAGATGTTACAAATAATCCTCGTAAATTTTTTGCTTCTATTGAAGTCATTGTAGGACTGAGTTCTATACCCTGAATGACTTCTTTGTTCCTCACTTGTCTTTATTAATTTTGCTCTAGTAAGGATCTACTTTAGACCTTATTTGTTAATCATTGATGTCACAATGATGGCAGACCACATAAAATTGTTAAATTCTTGTCCAGCAAAAGAAGACCCATATTATAGTAAAAAGGCATCTATGACTGCTACTACGACGACGACGATGATGATAATAATAATGGTGATACTTGTGTAGGTTAATTTGAACCATCAAAAGCATCTTGCTCCTCCTAAGATGCAACCCTTGAGCTTGGAAGAGACTGAATCAGCATTAGTTCTTCCATTACTAAAATTAAGGATAAAATATATGTGAGAAGCTGCTTTGGAATACTGATAAGAGATGAGACTCTATGAGATCTTGGTCAATTGACCGAGCTAAGAGAAAATGATTAGTGGTCAGATGCGTGACCCTAAAAGATGCTATTATTCTCAATCAAGACAGAGAAGTGTAAAGTGAAGAGTATCATGTCAAGAGGAGACTGCTCATTTCACGTCATATTTGAACTTAATCTCTCTAACACTTCTGGGAATTACCAAAGAGTTACTCGCTTCAAACTTTCTTTGCCTTTTCTTTTCAAGAGAAGATAATTCCAGAACCTGGGCCATGTCACATAAAAACATACCAACTATGGATAGTTTTATCTATTTACTGACACTCTATGTACTTAGTGAACGCATCTGAAGAAGAAAAAGAAAAAGAAAAACTTACTATAATACGAGTTATTTTAACTATCTGAGCATAATTTTGTTGACTTACACTCACAGTTCCATATTGAGAGAGAAAACAATTGGCTTACATTTTATTATTAATTAGCTGGTATAAATTTTTTACAATTCATGTCCACAAATTACTAATGACCATATATGATGATGGAGGTAAGCAATCGAAGATGACCAAGAGTTGGGACGAACAAAAAAAAAAAGAAAAAAAAAAGAAAAGAGTTTGACGACTAATACCAAACAAGCAGGCGTAATCTAATCCCACCGTCCACCACCCACACTCTTATGCAGCTGCCACCGCATAAAGGCATTCCGTGTTTGGGCACCACACCAAATCTCAGCACGTGACACGTGGATCTCGGTCCCTTTCCCTTGCCCCGCAACGAGAAGAAAGAAAAGAAAAGGAAATTCTTATCCTTCTATAAATAGGGATGCCCTCCAAGCGATCCCTATTCAGGCGTCAATAAGATCCAAAGGCGAGGGCATTTTCGACCAAATGAGATTCTTCTGGTTTCCTCGTAATATTGGATAAACGCGAGGACCTTTTCGTTTATACGGGTCCCGGTTTCCGTTCGTTATATAAACTAGCCCCAGTCTCGAGCCTTTCTCCCACCTTCCCTTCCGTTCCTAGTGGTGATGACCCGATGCGTCTGTCTTCTAGAATCCTCCGAGCTAACATGCGTCCTTCTTCTAGAATCCTCCAAGCTAACTCCGGCCAGTTTCCCGTACCGGCGGCCGGCGAAGGGCAGGAGCCCCTCGCCGTCGACTCCGATGTGGTCGTGATCCTGGCGGCGCTGCTCTGCGCGCTAATCTGCGTCGTCGGGCTCGCCCTAGTTGCTCGCTGCACGTGGATCCGCCGCTCCTCCTCCTCCGGCGGCGGTGGAGCTCCTCCGCCGACCAAGGGGCTCAAGAAGAAGGCAATCCGTTCGCTCCCGACGGTGGCGTACGGCGGTGCCGTCGCCGGAGGAGGGGGCGGGAAGCTCGCGGAGTGCCCGATCTGCCTCGCGGAGTTCGTGGAGGGGGAGGAGATCCGGATCCTGCCGCAGTGCGGGCACGGTTTCCACGTCGTATGCATAGACACGTGGCTAGGGTCCCACTCCTCGTGCCCATCCTGCCGCCGGATCCTCGTCGTCGACGCGCCGCCGATGTGCCAGAAGTGCGGCGGAGACGGCACCGCCTCGTCGGCGGCGGAGTGCGGGGCGAAGGCGAGGGAGAACGGCGACGCGAACAGTTTCCTCCCCTAGTAGCTAGCTGTGAAGCTTTACTTCCTACTACCCCCTCTCCCTCTCCCTCTCTCTCTCTCTCTCTTTTCCTTCTTTAGGGTTTGAAGTGGCGCGAGAGATTAGATCAGAATTGTGGAGTGTTCTGTAAAATTCTTGCTTAATTTTAGAAGGTTAGAATTGCTTTGATATGTAAATATCGAAAGGTTAGGGAGTAAAGTGGAAATGACATCCCAGATGATCAAATGAGGACGTAAAAATTATGAATTATCAATCAACGAAATACGAAATATAAATAATAGTACGTAACTATCTAAAATTGATTACCAGAAAAAAAGAATTTACTCAACCTAAACATTTATCTCAAATATTCCTTATAAATTGACAGAATCAATTGCGAGGTTTTTAATTTTTTCCAGCTCCATGAAAGAGGGTAGTCGGCTTTGAAAATCGATAGTACAACTGAAAGATCTCAAAGAACTCTAATAATAAATAATTATATTAATAAATTACACAGAATCAATGTCTATTCAATCCTTATTTCATAAACGAACACAGTTTCTAAGTTTTGAGATAAATTTTAAGAGTGATGTAAAACGCTATCTCTATTTATAACTCTATAAATATGTTCTAAAGAAAATTAGTTACACTAAATTATTGTCTATTTTTATATGCATTTGCTCTCTTTTTTTGGTACATCTCTAAATTACGGAAAACCTATTTTAACTCTTTAAAATAGTTAACGGAAAATATTTAAATAATAATAATAAAATAGTCCCTAAAGAGTAAAGAGCATAATATTAATCACGTAATATTCCATATCAATTTTTAAAGGAAACATCTAATAAATATTTAACAGAAAAGGCATTTCGAAAGTTTCATCTATTTAAGAGGATCAATATGTATAAAAAAAATGTCAGGTCTCTGAAAATGGCCAATAGTACAAAAGATAGATGTGAATTATGAACTCCCAAACGCCCAAATCGGTAGTGAGGTCAGAAAGTACGAGAAATAGTACAGATTAGCATTACAATTTTTGTGTGAGAGAAGAGTAGCATTACTCGGATCGATTCATATGGTTGCATTTTGTATTGAATAAGCGAAAAGGAAGACTACTTCCAATACTGCTAGTAATTTATACTACCAGTAGCGAGGAGTTCTTTGTATCACCTCATTCAATGGAAGAGGCCCATTGGCCCAACATCCGGGAACTCATACCTTTTAGCTCTCTTAGCCACTAGTGTGGTTGCTTAATTATCTTAGTCTTTTACCAAGGATATACCTAAAATATTCTAAGCCCAGTTAGGTTTCAATACGAACCTAAGTTTACCTAATTCCACGATATTCTTTTTGTTTGTTTCTTTGACATATTAAATTTGCCATAAGATCAGTGGGTAAGTGATATGCGAGTTCTTTGAGTCTCCATCATCTGAGGCTCTGAGCACTGTTAGCTTTCGCACTCGCAAAGAACTGGAGTTGCATTCATTGGAGAATAATTAATTTATAGTACCACTCTGAAATAATCCCTCCCTTTTTTGCTTGTGAACACACTGAACTTTTTGCTCATCCGTATCCAGCCTTTTGGAGGATTTTGTCAGCAACTCCCACTATTCGTGTCCATATTATGATCTTATCCATTCATCCTGGGATGTTATCCACTTATCTCCTAGTGAGATCACGAACTTTCTGTGAACTTCGTTCTTGTTTATAAAGCACTTTGCCAAAGTTTTTGGTCACAAAATTATACCCTTATATTGGCTTGCCGATTCCAGTATGGAGCAAGGAAAAGAAAGTTGCATTCCGACAAATGGATATTTACTTGCATTTCTCATGTTTATTCTTGTTCGATGAAACTATGCTTTAATCTAAATGTCACGGTGACGTAGATGAAGTTATCCACTATCAATCATTTACACGTCTGACGTAAAAAATTTGTCATATTTGTTGACTGCCGATTGCTAAGTTCAATATGTTAGGCTGCCAGAAATGCACTAGAGCTACAGCAATTGCATGCCTTTTTTCTTTAGCTATGGATGTATCTTGACACTCTCTGCCCTAACAATGAACTGCCAGACGTACAAGAGTGGCGAAAAGAGCTCTGAAAGCAGTAAAACAGAATTCAAATAATTATACCCTTGATATGATAACATATCCGAACTGAATCGTCAAACGTCATGCAATTGAAAGTTTTATATGCGTTTGATGATCTCTTTCTAAGATACCTGAAGGATCACCGCTATCTGCTCCAGTTGTTTTCGATGAAGAGAATAGAGATATCAAAAATTTTAAACTGCAGTACTCAATAAACCACTAATCAATGGAAGTACAAGAGACTCTAATTATTGAACCACTTATACAAGCCGGAAAAGAATACAAATCTCCATAACTAGTTCCTTGAAGTGTTGGTAACCAGTCCAAAAAACTAGCCAACTATTTAGATGTTTTCTCCCCAACAGGGTGCCCTTTTCCACAATCCACACAACAGTGCAGCTACTATGGGCCTGGAGGCTGTGGTATGTTGATACTAAAGGTTACCACACAGTATGTTCAGGAGAGTAATCTTCTGCAACAAATCATCAGAGGACTGTGCTGAGGAATTATGACCAAAATAGAATCAAAATTTTAGAACCCTCGGTTCATTTATAAGCCATCTTCATCACTGGTATCACCAAACATAGCGGCCATCTTCATAGCTAAGTTGGCAGCCATTTCTCTTCTTTGGAAATCAGGCATCAGCCTCAAGTTGGACCGCATATTACCTATCTCAGACATTAACCTTTCCAGATCATCCAAGCCATAATGTAAATCCTCATCCAACTCATTGGTGTTGGTAACATTAATTCCTATCTCTTCCCGTGCCTCAGTTTCAGGAGTTGGTGTCTGGTCTGCATGTGCACTGCCATCACATTCCTGGTCTTTATCCTCAGTCGCCATCCTCCCAGCATCCGCATTTTCCACTGTGCCAGCTTCTGAGGAAATAACATTTGAAAGAGAACTAGATGCACCAGAAGCAACATCAGAGTTTGATATTTCATGGCCTTGATCTTGGTTAACTTCCTTAAGAAATCCCTCTTCCATGCTTATCATACTGGATTCACCAGCGCCATACCATGGTTCATCTGAGCCATGAGATAAAACCTCATATTCGACTTCATAATCAGATTCATCATCTGAAGATTCTGCAGGAGGAAATACAGGAGGCAGCAATTAGAGACAGAGAACAACATATGATTATCAGTTCTGAACCAAAGAACTTGCATGCCAGCATGAGTCAAGAGAGCCCAGTTGTGAAATGAAGTGATCAACTACAAATGTCAAGGAAATGGTAGGCAAGCAATATTAAAGAGAATAAAAGATAGCCTTGGAGTTAGAGTCTGGCCAAAGGAAGCTAGGAAACCTACAAGCAATTTGGTGAAGACTTGGTTCATGAGGGTTCTTTATCATAAAAGAGAATTAGTTAGGAAATGGTTACTCACGTTCCTTCTCAACTATGGATGGGTTGGTTATCCTGTTTCCAGATTTGAGGATCATTCCAGGCCACATATGAGCCGAGAGAGCTCCCAGGAGTCTTTCCACACCTTGAATATCACCATCAATGGAGAGACCTGTCAAAAGCATATCATCAATTTCACCATGGAGTCAGAATGTAGATGCAACGGTCATATGATAAGAGTTCATACAACTTGGATAAACAGATAAAAATCACCAAATTAAGGTAGTAACCTTTCCGTAGAAAACAATGAAAATTATAGTAAAGTTACTACATGTGAATAACTTCCTAATGAAAACAATGCTTTCAAATGTTCTTCATCAAATCAGGGAAATGCTTACCCAAATTCTACAAGATTGTGCAGTAAGTTGATAGGAAACACTTAAAAGGCAGGAAACAAGTAGTCATCAAGATATACATATACAAAGTTACAAACAATGTTCTGTTAACGCATTTCTTTATGAAGTTGGAGCTCCCAAAGTCAGTGTCAGGAACAGAAAAGATTCATCCATCAGGTGAGAATCAATATTACTACTAGACACTCTAGAGAAATAAAACTTCAATGTTCATGTGTTGCAGCTAAGTAACACATGTGCAGCAGATCAATAAAATAAATCTAAAGGATAGAAGCTGCCGTAATTCAGCAACAACTGTATGAAAAAATATAAAGATTTTCGGTAGCTGAGAACTAACATTTATCAAAGTCAGCATTGGAAGCACAAGCTTCAATGTATTCTATGTTATTCTGGATACACCATTCTAGAGTTGACTTTCGAGTTTCTGCAGATGGTTCTTCCTCCCCTAGTAAATTACAAGCCTCTGTCTCATCTATACCAAAATCCAAGTACTCAGGATGAGGATCACTTGTGGACTCTCCAAGCTTCTGCATATGTCTCCTATATTCTGCATGAGCATAATGCCCAGTCACAAGGTCTGCTTTGTTTCCAATGCATAACAATATTTCAAACTTCGCAATATCAGTATTGGAAACCCATTTTTGAAGGGCATGGAAGGAGGATTCCTGCAGAAATTAGTTCAAGGTGAGATCATACATTAACTTCTACTATACTGCACCCTACATGCTGCCAAACAGAAAGGACTAAATTACAAAAAACTACCAAAAATACTGGGAGAGAACAAAGAAACAGAGTTTGGTCTAACATCACTCATGTCGAAGACCATCACTAGACCAGCCAACTGCTTAGAAGTTGGTAGTAATCCAATAGAAAAACCTTCATCAATGTGCGCTGTCCATATAGAAAGATCAGCCGAATAGTATTTTGTTTCAATTGTCCACCTGATAAAGCAAGTGCACAAAACATTATTGAGCATCAAAGGGACGTATTTTTGAAAGATCATGACTTTCTTATTAGGAGTTTCATGCTTCAAGGGTAAGAAACAAGATATCCCCTCATGCACATCAAGCAGATCACATACCCTTGACAAAGTACCCCGGAAGATAAGTCAGGTGTGTCTGGTATATCAATTGAAATCAGTCCTGCATTCAATTAGAACATGCATGATTCAGGAACTATAAAGAAGAGAAAATCAGAAAACTACAAGGAGTAAAATGTATAATCAAGGACATACATCAGGACAACTGAAATTATGATCTCCCATCTGCAAACAAGAATAAAACATACAGAAAACAAAAGTAATCACCATGCCAGTGGACTTCACTTTGACTCCTTTTCAAAAATAAATAAACCATTATCTGATAATTGTTCATTGTCATACTCCCCGGTCATATTTTAGGTACAAGCTGACCGAAATGCAGAAAACAAGAATTATGAAAAGGCTTCGCATGGTTAGTATAGCATGACACATATACTCAATTATACTCACATAAACAATTGCTATAAGATCAAAGAACACGATAGACCACTTAGATTGGTAAATTGACCAAAAAAATAAACCAAGAGTTCGACTGCAAATTTGGACCTATGCCTCAAAAAGTTAAGAAATAATCAGCTTACAAATTCAAAGCTTTATCCTGTAGACAAACTTGTGGTATTAAACTATAAAATTTGGGCACTAAATCCAATCCTTTTTTCCTACTCCTCTGTGCTGTCTTAACAGGAACGGATTTAAGCTCAAATTAAGCAGAATTCATCAAATATACACGATAAGAATAAAACAAGCAAGAAATAATTCCTCCATCCTAACTACTGCAATAAGGAGGTAGAAAGAGGATTAGGACTAACGAGAGAGGATAGTTCGCTTGCCGACGTTGCGAGAACCGACAAATATGACCCCAGGACGAGACTCCAGCGATCCTTCGCCTCCTCCGACCTCTACATCCACCTCCTTCCCCATCGGCCAACGACAAGTAAACCCTAACCCTAGATTTGGCAATCGATCTTGTCTTCCCGCTCGGAGACGGGAACTGAGAGGAGAGAGGGTCACACGGGGTCCAGAGAAATGCTACGAGCATGACAGATCTAATGATATATTTCGAAGACGATTCCACATTGGCTAGCAAAATTAGGAGGCACATACAAAGCCTCCTTACGACTTCGTACCTTCTCTTCATTGAGGAATAAGTTTTTATGCGTATTCTGTTATACTATACGTGCTAAGAAAGAAGCTATATCGGTATAAACTATATAATTATTATATTAATGTGATGTAAAATTAAAATTATAGTAAAGAAGAATAGAGAACTTATATTGAAAATTAGTGAGATTTTTAAACCAAAAAACCAAAATAGATAATAAAAAAAGTACTAATATTTAAATTAAGTTGCACTTGTGTAAATGTTTTGAGAAAAGTATAAGCGCGATGCAAACTCTTTACTATGTAGTAGGGATAATTTTTTTTACACCGCGAATAAATATCATTGCAGTGCATATTTGCGCAAACATATGGAGACAAATTTTGTTACATATTTTAAAAAAAAATACGAACTTGTATAAGCAGTGTAGGCTTTTACCTAGGGCTGACATATTTTTTTTCTGCATATATTTAAATATTATATGAATTTATATAGACAGTGTATGTTTTTTACTATGTAATGTGAACTTAAGTTAGGAATAAATTTTTGTATATTTAAATGCAATGCATATTTATAAATGCAGTGTGAACTTTACTGGTGAAGATAGAAGATGAAGAGGAGAGTATATTACTATTACTTTTGAGTGGAGAGAATAATACTATGGCTTTTATGAGGTGAGAGAGAAAACTACCAATACTTTTGGGAGAAAGAGTAGATGACACTTGATTTAAGTATTTTTTTTTCCATTGGAGGATAAAAAAAATATAATTTTTTTTCATATTAATTTAAAATAATTTGATAGTATAAAGTGAAAGGAGAGAGATGTACATATTTATATATAGGATTTTGCTTATTCTCAAGTGAACGAATCCTGAAGAAATCAATTTTTAACACATCAACTACAAAACAATAGGTCCAAAAGAAAAACGATTACTGAGCATTTCATAAGTCATACAAGATATAAAATATTGATCTCATCTTAACTTTATATAAGAAATAATCTGAGAAATAAAATATGCATAAGATACATAGGGAGAATAAGGAGATATGATTTGTATTTAATATCATCTAAATCTAAATATAATATTTTTCTCTATCTATTATAATATGA